>NC_132839.1:30070000-30406875 GCF_048164855.1 Canis lupus baileyi
AGAGATCTGTAAATGAAAGTTTCATGTATTAATTTGTTCATGAACTCTAGGTAAGACATCAATTTTGTAGTAACTTTAGGTAATATTTTCTATTGCAGCTCTCTTACTTTAAAATTCTCCTTTTTCAAAAAAAAAAACTGCATTCTTTATGGAATTTGGCTAAAGACCACTGAGCTTTTATTACCATTTAGATATCATACCTAAGGTAAAAAAATAAACATATTAGGAAAAGTTGGATTTGATTTTTTAAAAACATTCTATCACTTCTAATAATGTTACTGTATGATTTTTCAAACTATATTGCTTGATAATATAAGGTAGTATGGCTAGTTACTTTTCTACTAAAATGTGGATTATTTATAAGTAAAATTTTATTTTATTTATTTTTTAAAGATTTTATTTTATTATTTATTCTTGAGAGACACAGAGAGAGAGAGGCAGAGACACAGGCAGAGGGAGAAGTAGGCTCCATGCAGGGAGCCCAATGTGGGACTTGATCCCAGGACACCAGGATCACGCCCTGAGCTGAAGTAGGCACTAAACCCCTGAGTCACCCAGGGATCCCCAGTAAATTAAAATTTTAAATTATAGAATAAAGTTCACTGTCATTTACTTAATATTAATTATACTAATAATATAGAGCTATGTACTAGTATTAGTTAAGCTATTATGCTGCATTGATTTATTTTAAAAATTGTATTAAATTGTTAATATGACATTAACTTCTACTATTGGAAATTTTGATTTGAATATTTTGATATTTTAAATAGGGCAAAAATATACTTTAGAAATAGAAATTTATCAAATATTATAGTCAGAATTTTGATTACCGCCTCTCATTCAGGATTCCAAGTAGGTATTGTATAGAATATGGTTTGCAAGATCATGCAAGAGTGAGTGAGTGAGTTGAAAAAGTGTTCTGTGCTCGATTTAATTTGAGAGGGACTGAGATAAAGTTTAACAAGTTTCCTCATAGGATTATTCAAAAGCTTTCACTCTGTGAATCTTTAAGAGTGGACTACAGTATGCAGTATTTCCTATGCTTTATTCATAAAAATCTTTATCTTTTAACATCTCTTGGAAGAGCATGCCTTTGTTTTCTGTGAGAGAAAACAATTGTTACCACATTTGAAAATTGGCAGTTCGGTTATATTTACATGGTGAATTAGAAGATAGATTTGACCTCTACATATAAACAAGCTTGAGCCAGCTCCCATGTCTTTTTTTTAAGATTTTATTTTTAAGTAATCTCTACACCCAACATGGGACTGGAACTTACAAACCCAAGGTCAAGATCACATGCTACAC
The DNA here is from genome assembly GCF_048164855.1 of Canis lupus baileyi. NCBI lineage: Eukaryota > Metazoa > Chordata > Mammalia > Carnivora > Canidae > Canis > Canis lupus. The sequence continues at coordinate 30,071,309 of NC_132839.1, forward strand.
AGACTGAGCCAGCCAGGTGTCCTGCCCCATGTTTTTATTTAACCCTAAGTGCTGCATTTATTACCTGGGTTTTAAGGTTGACCAGAGAAAGGTGTTTGTTAGAGGTATGTCCATATGTAATCATGGTAGCCTATCCACAGAATCAGGATCCTGAAAGATTCTATGGAATAATTCATCTGAAATAGTACAGGAAGACTGTAGAGAACAACAATTTGCAAAACATTGTGGTGCTCTTAAAATGCCATAAAATCCATTGTGTATTTTTCTGGTTTGGTGAGATAGAGTTAGAGGATTTGTTTTTACATGCTAATGGATTGTTCTTGGGGCAAGAGCTAACTAAACGTAGTGGGCCTCCAGTTGTGAAAATCCAACATTTTGTATGTATGTATGTATGTATTTTAGAGAGGGAGGGTGGAGGAGTAGAGGGAGAGAATCTTACGCAAGGCTCTATGCCCAGCATGGAGCCCAAAGTGGGGCTCAGTCTCATAATCCTGAGATCATGACCTTAGCAGAAATCAAGAATCAGATGCTTAACTGCCCAGGCCACTCCCTGGTACCCCAAAATGTAACATTACTGACAAACTCAGAAAGTTAGGCTGTAAAACGACTATTTTACTCTGAGTAAACAATTGAATAATAAAAGGGTGAAATATTAGAAGTATACAAACATTTTAAAAACTATAGACTGTAATTAATGAAACATAGACAAAGATTTGTAGGTCATCAAGAGTCATTGGGAATCACTAATCCTAGAATAATGCAAAAAATTTTACTATACTGACTTTTAAAACTAGATTTACTAGATGTTAAAATTGTGTCACATTCAGCTCTATATCAAGTATCATTACCAAATATTTAATCAGTTAAATACTTAAAAATTTTGCTTGAATGGAAAAAAAAGATTTAAACATGGTAAAGTACAAAATAAATACATATTTTAAATAGGCCCCTGAGCATGTACCAAATTACTGTATATGTATACCTTTAGATAGGAATACAGTATGAAAATTATTTTCAGCTCTTATATTTTTCTGAATGAAAATGATCAGTTAATGACTATTTTGTCATTCTTCTGTGATAAAGGGCCTTAAACAAGTCTTCAATATCAGTAAGAAAGCTTTGTTTCTTCTTGAACCATTTTGACCTAATGAATATATCTTAGTGTACAACAAAATGAAAAAATACGTTGTATATCAAAAGTACCTTTGTATAATGTTCTTTAACCCCAAAGCCATGAGTTTTTCTCTATCCTTAAGATCGACTAAAGAATCCCATAGTTAGCTCCCAAATGTTCTCCTCAGTAATTCCAAGAATAACTCGAGTTCATGGATCACCAAGAATAATTACTATAGTAAAATATCATTAAATTGGGCTTATTTTATAATTTGGTAAAATTCAGATAGCCTGATGTTAACTTATTTATGAGAAGTGACAGTCATGAATCAACTAAAATTATTTTCATTAAATGCTCATTTTAGTTTTGGTAAATTAATTTGGACTAACCATATATATACTTCATCATTTTTCTAATGTTCTAGGCAAACTGAACTGTTTCACAGAACAGAATGATGGTGTTGGAAATTGCTCTGTTCATAATACTGTCAGGGTCTTCCTTAGATGCTGCCTCAAATCCCTTTTATTTATTTTTTAAAGATTTTATTTATTCATGAGAGATAGAGAGGCTGAGACATAGGCAGAGGGAGAAGCAGGCTCCCCACAAGGAGCCCCATGTGGGACTCCATCCTGTCCCCTGGGATCACGCCCTGAGCTGAAGGCAGACTCTCAACCGCTGAGCCACCCAGGCATCTCTCAAATCCCTTTTAGATCTAAGTTATGTTTAACAAATTTAAAGTAAATTGTGAATAATAATAGTTCAGATTTCATTCTTCCAATACCATACTGTTTAGCTAACATGTTTTCAGTTTTCTTCTTTTAATGCATCTAAGATTGAATTGGCTGGGTTTGGTTTGGTTTGGTTTGGTTTGGTTTGGTTTGGTTTGGTTTGGTTTGTAGCTGCGTCACACTCTTTGGCCTATATTGAGCTTGCAAGCCAAAGCTACTTTATCTAGTACTTGTATGATTCTGAGGTTGGGAAAAAGGGTATCATTTTAGAGTGGGATGGTGAGCTCACTTTTCAACCTAGTTCAGTTGGCTGCTGGTAGGATGTCTAAATAGAGATGTTATTAAGACAGAAATAAGGGTCTGGACAGAAGGTAAAAAATCAAGTGTACAGAGAGATTTGTGATTTTTAGGTGGTAATTAAAACTGTCAAGAGGTTTTTGTATGAGATGAAGCAGCTGTGTGAGGTACTGTTACTTTTTAATACAAACTCAAGCAGAGGCTATTCACTGTTTTTAGCCCTTTCATTAATATATATTTTTCAATCTAACTGGTATCGCAAAAATCTCTAAGGGACAGTTTAGAGCTTTAGTGAAATAATTAATTTTACATTTTTGGTTTTTTAATTATTAATTCCTGATACATGTATTAGACCCTGAGATTCATAATATTGCAAAGAAAATAGGTTTTGTTTTTTTTTTTTAAGATTTTATTTATTCATGAGAATACACAGGAGAGAGAGAGAGGTGGAGACACAGGCAGAGGGAGAAGCAGGCTCCATGCAGGGAGCCCAACGTGGGACTAGATCCCAGGTCTCTAGGATCAGGCCCTGGGCTGAAGGCGGCACTAAACTGCTGAGCCACCCAGGCTGCCCGTGATACTGGTTTTGTATTTGTCATGTATCATCTTAGCTGTTTATAGAATGTCCTGTCGTATTTATTAAAATTACTAAAGCATGTATTCCATTTGAGCAGTGATTATAACTTGAAATATCTCCAGTATAGGTAATTAATTGAAGAGTACTGGGAAGATGATAAGGTAACAAATACGGTAAATCACACATTTACTTTCTTTCATTTAGATACACAAGAAGTTGATAACTTGTTCCTTCCAGTAAAGGGAACTGAGCCAGTGGGGTAGGGTGTGGGTGGCAGGTTGGTTTTCATTTTGAACTCTTTTGTACTATTCAGATTTTTAACCATAGAATGGTTTTACTTTGGGAACAGATAAAAGAAATTTAAATTTTGAAAATTGCTTTATTTCCTTCAAACATAAGGCAATATGATGTGTTAGTATTGACACTTGAAGTTAGAAGTCATAATTTCAAATCCTCATTCACCATTGCTTGGCCAACTGACATGAGGTGAGTCATTTCATCTCTGTGAATCACAGTTTCCCATTTGCCCTGCTTACTTCTCAGGATAATTGTGAGTTCACTCTGTAAACATATCTGTGAGGCACATACTCTGATAGGTGCTGAGAGGAGGAGACACCTTTTCAATCATTGAGCATCCACTATCAAGTGTAGAACTGGACAAAAATTTTGTTTTATGATTTTATTGAGAGAGAACAAGTGGAGGAGAGAGGCCATAGAGAGGAGAGGTAGACTCCCCACTAAGCAGGAAGCCCACTGTGGGGCTCAATCCCAAGACCCTTGGATCATGACCTCAACTGAAGGCAGATGCTTAACCACCTGAGCCACCCAGGAGCTCCAGAACTAGACAAAAATTTTTAACCTATTTTGATAAATCCTATATGCTATCAAGATCTGTAGGAAGTATTTACAGTAGCAGCTTGGGAGTGGCAGGGAAGAGATTAGTGTGGTCCTTCCAAAAGACAAGGACATTTGAGTTTAATTTTGAAGAATGAGTGGAGTTGGGACAGAAGGAGTGAGAAAAAGTATTTTGTTAAGAAAAAGCTCTATCTCATTTGATGTATGTTTGAGTGTAGCACATTTTTGTTTATTATAAGATAGTACTATAGCAAGTTCTTCCTTAGTTTTGCTATTCCCCAAAATTTTGGCTATAATTTTTAATTGAAATTTGGGGAAATCTGACTTGACTTTACAGTGACCACGAAAGAATTAGTGGAGAATCACTAAAACTCAACCGTATTTTTAGTACATACACTTTCTATATAGACCATAAGTATTAAATCATCAGATTCTGATGTCAGTCTATAGTTCTTTCTTACTAAGGAAGTAGTGTGAATTCTTAATTCAGGGGCTAAGCCTCTAATTTGCTGTCCATTTGCATTTTCCCAAATAAGTAGATTTTTAATTCCTTGCATCTTCTTGGTGTTTTTGTCCCAATATACTTTTGTATTTCTTCTCTGTGCTGGTATCTGTACCCTTAGTCTTCAAAAGCCCCAAATCCAAAGTTTTACACAGGTTTAGTCTTAAGTGTGAAATAGAGACTTTTGCACAAAATTAATGTGGAGTATTTGTTAAAACAGTAAAAAACATAAAATTGAGTAATTGGTAATTTCCTTTTTACTTTTTTCATGCTTATTTGTATATGGGAAGAAAAAAATGAGGTATCTCAATTTCTGAGTGATTTATTAGTTCAGAATGAATTAGTCCAAGTAAGAAAGCGTTATTTCATAATTGCAGAACAACCTTCTGCTGTTAATGACTGTTAGCTTCAGAGTAACAGAAAATCAGGCTATTTGTGGGTTAAACAGTAAGGATGTTCATCATCTCATACAATAAGAAATCTAGAGGTAGGGTGCTTTCAGAGTTGGTTAATTGAGTAGATTGATAATGATCACAAAATTCAAGTTCTCTGATATCTCACAATGACCTGTCCTTTTAGGCTGGATCCTCACATGATCCCATGGACCTGCCATCACAGATGATGATGTCTAGGGAAGAAAACAGGATTATATCTACTTATATTGCATTTACAAATTTAGCAACCTTTTCAGAACCCATCAGTGAATAGCTCTTATGTAGCTTTGGCCATAAGCTTTGTATATGAGTCACATATACATGCCTAAGCTACCATTTGGCAAGTGGCTTCTTCCTTTGAAGGACATGGCTGCTTGTATGATCATAAAATTCTGTTGGCAGGTATGAAGTGGCTGTTGGATAGGCAACCAATAATGCCTGTTGCATTTGAGCCTATTTTTAAAATGTATTCAAATGTTTAAGAATTACTTTTAAAAATAAGTGTATCACTTGTAGCTAAGAATAACTATGGAATGAAGCAGTTCTTTGGCACTGTATAGCTATGAGAACTTGGACAAGCTCCATGAACTTCAGTTTAGTTATTACTAAAATGGGAATAATAAGGGTACCTATTTTATAGGGTTGTTTTTGAGGATTTAGTGCCATGATGCATGTAGCATGCTTTGACATAGTATTTGGCCCATAGTAAATGATCACTATATGTTAACTGCTTTTATTATCATATTTAATTTTAACTTAAATGATTCAAGCTTTTGTCTAAATCTCTTGTATATTATATGGGATGCCAATATTGTAACTGTCTCTTTTTGAGTTGTAACTGTTGAACTTTATCATAGGGCTAGTTTTGGGGGAAGCAGGCTTGATGATTGCCATTGGAAGTGCTAAAACATTAAAAGTCATTTCTCCAACCTAACTTTTTATAAGCATTGCTGTTTTCAGCATGATTTTATTATTATTATTTTTTGATAAAAGTTTCATGAAATAATATGTAGCTTGTATTCATTTCTGAAATATTGGTTCTGGGTCAGTTCTATTTAAATATAAAGACTTTTAAAAACATTGTAGGGAGGGATAATTAACAAGTGACTATAGAATGGGAATGATACTGAAATAGGACTATAAGTATTTGGGCCCTTGATAAAAGTTTATTTTCTTCCTTATCTCTCGCACAGTTTGTTTGTTCAGAGACAGAAGAGGTTGTTAATAGCTAGGTCAGTAGAGGAGAATGGTACCAATCAGGAAAAAGGAAATCATGCTAGGGATTTCAATCAAACAGGGATTTAATACAGGAAATTGGCTAAACAGGTGTTGATAAAACTTTTATAAAATGCTAAAATTTTATTGGCTGGCCAGAGGTCATCTTAGCCATCACTTATATCATGGTTTTTATGAGAAAAAAAAAAATAGGTAGGCATACCTTAGCTTTTAAACAGACATTAAAAACACAAATCAGACAAATGGGGAAAGATGTATTTTGCTCATAGTTCTATTGTAAAGGTTGAAAATGAATAAATAGATTATATATTGTCTTAAATATGGTGTATAGCAAAGGATTATTGTTTTGTTTTTTTTCCCAGTGGATCCTGTGCTGCCCAAAGGAGATTATTCTTGCAAAACTAAGTTAAATGAATTTTCCTTTTCATAATTGCTTCATATTACAACCATAACTAGAGGGGGTGGGGAAGAGTGCTTTTCCTGGAGTTTCCAGTTGTCTTCTTTTTTTTTTTCTTTTAATTGAGAATGGGGGAAAAAGCCACATGACTTCTCTTCTATCTTCAACTCATTGTATTTGTTCCTTAGAATCTATTCCATTCTTCTTCTTAAAGATACTCTTACAAGATTCCACACTAAGATTTTAGGCCAGGCCTACAGGATAGTTTTAATCCTGGGATTTTTTTTTTCTTCATTAGACCATTACATGTTTTTTTTTTAAGATTTTATTTATTCATGAGAGACACACAGAGAGAAAGGGGGGCAGAGACACAGGCAGAGGGAGAAGCAGGCTCCATGCAGGGAGCCCGACGTGGGACTGGATCCCGGGTCTCCAGGATCACGCCCTGGGCTGAAGGCAGGCGCTAAACCGCTCAGCCACCCAGGGATCCCCATTACATTTATTTGACCATGATTTTTTTTTCTTGATTTTTATCTTCAGTTTGCTGGAGTACATTCTTAAGTAAATTTCTCAGAAAGGAGGAATTGCAGATAAACTTCCTGAATTTTTTTTTCTAGAACTAATGACTATGACTTATTTCATCAGTTATCCGTATGACTTATTGTCTCCTTCAAATCTTAACTCCCATAACCTCTTCTCAAAAAGGCCTTCCCTGACCATTGTATTTTAAATTGCAAATAAATAAATAAATAAATAGCAAATCCCATATATTCCCAATCTTTCTTTACTGCTTCTTCTCTTAAAGTACTTTTATCACATTCAAACATACTGTATGTTTTGCTTATTTATTTATTTATTGTTTCCCCACTAAAAAGTGCTATATGGTAAAGATTTTTGTAGTTTTGTTCACTGTTATATCCTTGATATATAAAATCATGCCTGGGCAGCCCGGGTGGCTCAGCGGTTTAGCGCCACCTTCAGCCCAGGGCTGGATCCTGGAGACCCAGGATCAAGTCCCATGTCCGGCCCCCTGCATGGAGCCTCTCCCTCTGCCTGTGTCTCTGCCTCTCTCGCTCCCTCTCTGTGTGTCTGTCATGAATAAATAAATAAAATCTTTAAAAATAAATAAAAATAAATAAAAAATCACGCCTGGCACATAGTAGCCCCTCAGTGAATGATTGCTGGGTGAGTTAGTGAATGTATCCCTCACTATTAAAATTATAAATCCGAGTCATTAATCATTTTCTCTTAGAACTTTAAAGGGATTGCTCCATTGTCTTCTGTTATCTAGTGTAAAATATAATGTCAATCTCTTTTTTTCTTTTTCCTTTTATGGGTGACTTATTTTCTCTTTAAAAGCTTTCTTTTTCATGGATCTCTGGGAATTTTTATCAATGTACATAGATGTGGGTTTTTTTCATTGATTCTGTTTGGTACTTAGGAGGCTCTTTAAATTAAGATTATTGTTTCTTTTCCAGCTTTGGGAAGTTTTATTCTTTAAAAAAAAAATTCTTATCCTACTTTTTTTCTGTAAAATATAGTGTCTGATAAGAAATTAGAGCAATTCTTTTTCCAATAAGCCAGTGATCATTTACTGATGAATACTCCTTTTCCTACTGATGTGATAAGCCACTTTGCCATTCATTATTATTAGTAATAAATGAAATATAAATATTAAGTCAGTCTATCCTATTGTAGCCAATTTGGTATTTCATTTTAGTCACAGAAGACAGAATGCCAGATTTCACTCTTTAAGTGTCAATAAACATATCAAACCTTAAAGAGATATAAAACCAAAAAGAGAAAAATATGGAAAATGGCACAGGAAAGGAAAAGATAAATTTAATAATCAGTAGGAGCTGTAGATAGTAAATATTATGTAGTAAAATATTACACATCCATAAACTTTATGAATAGGGATGTTCATTACAGTATTATTTATAATATGGGAATGGGCTAAATGTCCAATTAGGTAATACTTTATTAAGCTCTCATACTGGCACTGTGAAATGCTTTGCAACCACTAGCAGCTATATTTTTCAAAGAATGCTTAGTAATATTGAAAATGATACATTGAGCATAGCATAAAGTATAAACTTGTTGAATCATTATATTTGTATACCTGAAAGTAATATAATAATATATGTCAACTATGATAAAAAAGAAAGAAAATCATACATTATCCCAATTGTTTGCATATACACACACATAAATTTTTACACATGTGTTTAAAGAAAAGGACTAGCGGAAAATATTCAAAATGTTAATACAGGTCCGTAATCCCATATATGAAACCACTGGGCCAATATGTATTTCTGAATTTCAGATTTTTTAGATTTTAGAACAGAAATATGTTTTCATATCATCTGGAGAAGTACTTTATAATCAAAAACATATTTCTTTAGTGAAACATGACTCTTCACATTAAGTAGAATATATCAAGTTTATAATTTCATGTCAGTGGAGATTATATTTTGCTGCTAAATCAGTCTGTGCCTACTATGTATAAAGGTCACGAGTTTCACCTAATCCTCTCTTTAAAGAACGGAAGATCTAACGTAAACTGGCTTCATTGTAATGTGACAAACACTTTGGTAGTTAAGAGAAGTTGGATAGAATTAAGTAGAGGTCTTCTAAGTCAGGATTCAGCAACCTGTTTTGTAAAGGAACAATTTATATATGTTTATATATATTATTTATATATAATATATATATTATTTATATATAAAATTTATATATAAATACATATATATTTTTTAAAGATTTTATTCATTTATTCATGACACAGAGAGAGAGAGACACAGTCAGAGGGAGAAGCAGGCTCCATGCAGGGAGCCCAATGCGGGACTCGATCCTGGGTCTCCAGGATCAGGCCCTGGGCTGAAGGCAGCGCTAAATCACTGAGCCACCTGGCTGCTCTAGTATATATTTTAGGCTAGGTGGGCCATACAGTTCTATCACAACTACTCATCTCCGCTGTCATTGCATGAAAATAGTCAGGGATGGTATATAGATGAACAAGTGTGGCTGGACACAAAAATTTCAATTCCATATGATTTTTACATGTCACAAAATATTTTAACTTTTGTTAACCATTTGAAAATACGGAATTTCATATTAAAAATATTTTTTAAATCACAAAACTCATTTGTAGCTCTCAAATATACAAAACAAGTGGCAGGCAAGATTTTGTTCATTGGCCATAGTTTGCCAATCCTTTTCTAAGACTTTGAATTACAGGATGTTAATTGAATGAGCTTCTTCCGGTTAGCCTATCAATCTCAGCTACTTTCATTTACTAGGAGAGTTTAGTAATAACCTCCTGGGTTTTAGGAATAGTGAAAATGTAGGGGCTCCTGGGTGGGTCTGTCAGTTAAGCTTCTGCCTTCAGCTCAGGTCACGATCTCAGGGTCCTGGGATCAAGCACTTCCCCCAGGGAAAGCTGCTTCTCCTCCTCCCACCCCCACATGAATGCATGCTTGCTCTCTCTCAAATAAGACGGTTTTAAAAGAAAGGAATAGTGAAAATGTCACTACTAATCCCAGTGGTTTCTGAGTATCCTTGATATTCTGAATAATAATCATGATGATAAAAAGATAATAAAAAAACAACGATAACACTGTTGCATTGATGATATGCAAGTTACTCCAGCAAAGATTCCAAACTTATTGGCTTCCAAGGACCAAGTGTAAGGCCTGAATGTTTGGAAACAGGAAGTTGTGTGAATTGGAAAAAGTGAATAGGGTTGCCTCATCTGAAAAAAGTAGTAGCCACTACTTAGCTCCATCCAGTAGAGGGAAAGAAACCCCAGTGTTCTCCTACAAAAAACATTCAAGAGAAATCCAGACTTAATATATAAGTTAAATTAAGTTTCCTAGTTGTTTAATGTGGTAACAAATCTGTTTTTGTTTATTCTTTTTAACATTGTGAATCAAAAGCATTTTTAGGACTCGTTTAAGCATGCTGGCAATATTTGCCATCTGTGTCCCAGCAAGTTTCTGTTTAAAAGGAACTCTTAGAGAATTATCTATAGTGATATGCATTAATGAGTTTTTTTTTTAATTTTTTTTAATTTATTTATGATAGTCACAGAGAGAGAGAGGCGCAGAGACACAGGCAGAGGGAGAAGCAGGCTCCATGCACCAGGAGCCCGATGTGGGATTCGATCCCGGGTCTCCAGGATCGCGCCCTGGGCCAAAGGCAGGCGCCAAACCGCTGCGCCACCCAGGGATCCCCATTAATGAGTTTATTTTGAAATCTTAAATCTTAGAGGATATTTTTATCTTAATAATGAAAACTACTTTTTATTTTATTATTTTTAAAAGATTTTATTTATTTATTCATGAGAGACACACAGAGAGAGGCAGAGACACAGGCAGAGGGAGAAGCAGACTCCATGCAGGGAGCCCTACATGGGACTTGATCCCAGGTCTCCGGGATCAGGCCCTGTGCTGAAGGCAGCGCTTATCCGCTGAGCCACCCGGGCTGCCCTGAAAACTACTTTTAAAGCAGTTTTTAAAACTGTGTCAAATGCTCATTTCTTATACATGATGTTCACAATCTTCAACTGTCATAAGTCCCAAGTGTGAATATATCCAGTAAGTACAGTACTTGTGGCTGACTTTGTGGTTACAAGCTGCTTTGTTGTTGTTGTTGTTAATGCTTTTTGAGATATAATTGACATACCGTACAAATCACCTATGTAAAGTATATAATCCATTTAGTATAGTCATAGAGTTGTACAGCTGTTACCACAATCATTTTTAGAACAGTTCACCCCCAAAAAGAAACCTCAAACCTTTTATTATCCTTGCAGTTCTTTCCTCGGCTTTTCTAGTCTGGTCAACCAGGACTAGAGACTTGCATCTCTGTAGATTTGCCTATTCCAGATATATCCTATAAATAGTCATAATATGTGGTGTTTTCTGTCTGGCTCCTTTCACTTAGTGTAATGTTTTCAAGGTTCATCCATGTTGTAGCATAAATCAGTACTTCATTTCTTTTATTGCTAAATATTATTCTGTTGTATGGGTATATCATATTGTATTTGTTCCATCAGTTGATGGGCTTTTGAGTTGTTTACACATTTTGCCTATTCATAATGCTATGAACATTCATGTACAAGTTTTTATGTGGCCGTATGTTTTCATTTCTCTTGAGTGTACACTAAGGAATGTAATTACTGGTATATGTGGTAACTGTGTTGAACTTTTTAAGGAGTCGCCAAACTTCAAAAGCAACTGTACCAATTTGCATTCCTACCAGCAGTGTTGGATGGTTTCAATTTTTCTACATCCTTGTCAGCAACACTTATTATTATCTGACTTTTTTTCCCTGATTTTTTCATTATAGTCATTCTAATGAGTATGAAGTGATATCCTACTGTCGTTTTGTACATTTCCCTGATAACTAATGAAGTTGAGCATCTTTTCATGTGTTTGTTAGGCATTTGTATATATTTGGAGAAATGTCTGTTCAGATTCCCTTTAGCCATTTTTAGTTGGGTTGGTTTTTTATTGAATTATTAAGTTTTTTATAGATTCTGGATACAAGTTTCTTATCCAATATATGGTTTTCAAATATTTTCATTCTGTTGTATTTTTCACTTTCCTGATAGTGTCCTTTGAAGCACAAAAGTTTTTAATTTTGACAGAAGTCAATTTATTTCTTTTTTTCTTACAGTTTTGGTGTCATAAAAATTCACAGTCATCAAGATTTAGTTGTAAAAAAAAGATTTACCCTGTTTTCTTGCAAAAGCTTTATAATCTTAGCCTTTTAGATCTTTGATCCATTTTGAGTTAATTTTTTGATATGGTTGGTAAAATGGGGAGGTGGGGTAGAAATCACAGACTTTAACTTCAAAACTCAAATTTGATATGTCTGAAAATACTAATAAGTACGCAAATAAGTAGCAGGAAATACCTGATATTAGGCTGCCAAAATACTAATCATTAAGGCTCAGTGAAGAATGCATGGGATTTATTACGCTATTTTCTCTAGATTTTTTTGTTTGAAAATATCCATGACAATGTTTTTCTTAATATCAACCTATTACAGTTTCTTACTATCATTAATTACATTGGCCTATCATCCTGTATCCTTAGCTTTGTATTAGACTTTTAGTTATTAGATGGCCCCAAGAACAAGTTTAGTTATTACTATAAAAATCTTACAGTAAGAAAAACTACAAAATAAGGACAAATTAAGCTAAAATTTTTAATCTCAAGGTCTCTAAATTCTTGATATACCCAAAACTTTTATTCTATTTAGAATTTTATGAATAGTATGTTTAAATATGTTGTATACAAACTTGTGTAGTTTACAGATGCCTACAATGTACGTCTCAAACTTCTGTTGAAGGGCAACTGTTCTGGAGATTACTGGGTGGGGAAAAGTCCTTTTTGCCTCAAGTAAGCTTTTCATTGAAAAAAGTTAAACTGACTTCCCTACTACCGGACTTCTTAGGATCTTTTAATATGCAAATACAAATCTTAAATGTTTAAAACTTGGCACACAGTGTTTGTTTTTTAGAAAGTACGCACATTGGCACTCTTCTCTTTGTAAATAGAACAAGTAGAAAACCAACAAACATATAAAAAATTGACACCATCAAATTGCCGGGTCTAATTGACATTTATAGAATACGCCATTCAACAATACAAAAATACACATTCTTTGTTTTTTTGTTTTGGGAGAGGAGTAAAGGGAGAGAAGAAAAGAATCTTAAGCAGTCTTCTTGCCCATCACAGAGCCCCATGCCTGGCTCAGTCTCACAAGCCAGAGAGGATGACCTGAGCCAAAATCAAGAGTCAGACACTTAACCGACCAAGCCACCCAGATGTCCCAGCAAGCAATATTTTTTAAGCTTACTTGTATACCATGGAGTAGTTTGGAAAACACCATACTACATATTTAAAAATCGTGTTAATGCCATTCTTATATTATTAAGTAATTTAAGTTGATTTATCACTCCCCTAATGATTGTCATTTCGTAAATTTTTCCTTATTATGTCTATCCTTTTCTATTGCTCTTCGTTTTATAATTTCCTCTCATGTATTTGTCTAATTACTGAAAGTGACCAGATTTTGAAATTGCTGTTTCTCTGTGGTTTGCTGTTTCTCTGTTGGTGTGGATTTGTAACACTAATGGAAAATATTTTCAGTTAATTATGCCTTTAAAGTATAATAAATTATGACACATATGTATTATGTTAACTATGGCGTTTACAAAACTTGCAAAAGAGATCAGTGTTTAGAGAATTAAAAAGATTAGATATATTTTGGTATCTTTCTAAGAATTTTGCTTTATTCCAGAAAATTTAGAAAATATTGCTAAAGGAATAACTAGCAAATTTTATTACTCAAAATTGAAAAAACTGGTGAACTTTAATCCAAATCAGGAAAGATGGCACCATTACAATGGAGAAGCATATGAGGATGATGAACATCATCCTAGGGGTGGTGTTCAGTGTCAGACCTCTTAATGAGGCCAGTGAATAATACTTAACTATTGGCATTTTATATGAAGTGTAGTAAATGGGTGAAGGACTATAATCATAGTCCATTACTTGTGATTGTTTTTTCTATTAATATTCAGCTATTAGGAATGTTATAAAAGTCAAATGAAGAATAAGCTCAAATGTAAAAGCTCAAAAAAAGTTTAACTCCCAGCTGACTCCCCCTACCCCACATCATTAGAAGTTCCTCCTTGGATAACCAGAAATAGTACTTTCCCAAGTGTCCTTTATTATTTGTTTCTTAAGTATCCTCTGTTATTTGTTTATATTCATTGCAACATAAAATTTTATATTTTGTACCTATTATTTGCTTTGTTTTTTTTTTTTTTTCCACTGTGAGTTACTTCAGGACGAGTGCATGAAGGTCCTATAATACTCTACTGTAAATATTATTATCATTTTATTATATTTTCTTTTATCTATGTCAGTGACACAAGATCATGAAAGACAGAATGAGCCTTGCTTGCACACCTCAAAATTCCAAACTGGACCATATTTTTAGTTTTTTAATATTTAGTTTGTAGTTTATGTGGGGATTTAAATCCAAATTTAAAATCTGATTTGGAAGCTTTTCAAGTAGTATAACAAAAGTACTTTTTTCTTTTTAGATTTCTGAACTTATATTAAGACCCCCCCCTTGGAAGGAAGGCCTGGGTGGCTCAGCAGTTGGGCATCTGCCTTTGGCAGATCGAGTCCCCCATTGAGCTCCTTGCAGGGAGCCTGCTTCTCCCCTCTGCCTGTGTCTCTGTGCCTCTCTCTCTCTCTCTCTCTCTCTCTTTCTCTCTTAAGAATAAATAAATAAAATCCTAAAAAAAAAAAGACCCCCTTAGAATATGAAAATTATATTTTGAGGGGCACCTTGGTGGCTCAATTGGTTAAGCCTCCAGCTCTTGGTTCCCACTCAGATTACCATCTTGGTGTGGTGAGGTCGAGCCCTATTGTGGGGCTCTGCGCTTGGCAGGGAGCCTGCTTGAGATTCTTTCCCCCTCTGCCCCTCCTCTGGTGCACATGCACTCTTTCTCTCTCTAAAATAAATAAATACATAAATAAATAAAATCTTTTTCAAAAAAACATGTTTTGAAATCCACTTAAAGATCTTTATTGCAAATGATTAGACAAAAACCAGTCCCTCACACAAGGAAGGTCAGGCATAAAATTAAATGAATAGTAAATACTTATTAAACGATTTTATTGCTGAAAACAATATAATCTTTCTTTGTTTTGGACTTGGCATGCAATATACCAATTGTTTTTTCCAGTAAGCTGAGCTTTTTCCATTATGTTGTTTCAAGTACATGTATACAAGTTTGAAAATATATATCTATTAATAAAGAAGGAAGACAAAGGCTAGTACATAATAATTTTGAGTGTTTTTACATTTTAAATAAATTATTATAGTGGAACATGTTTTTAATTAAAAATTTGAGAGCTTCATGCTTTGAAGATTACACTTGGTTTAGACAAGTATAGGACTTAAGGGTTTGAGGATCAGACTTAGATCTATGGCTAGAGTATTTTTCTTTCTTCTCCTCCTTATCTAGTACACATACTTTGGTATTTTAAGTATATTTTATATTTACATAGTTTCTTTGTCTCCTATGATCTGTTTGCTAGAGAGAAAATTAATCCTTGGAACCATTTTTGGTTTATTTATAGATTGGTCAAAGAAAAAATGATGTATGAAAAAGAAGCAAAACAACAAGAAGAAAAGATTGAAAAAATGAAAGCTGAAGATGGTGAAAATTATGCCATTAAAAAGCAGGTAAAACTGTATCTTTAATAATAATAGCTAACATTTATAGGATACCATGTTAACTAATATATTAACATCCCTTTGAGAAGGTGCTATTATTTTTTTCTTTACTATTAAAACATCCATTTAAAAATACAGAAACATAGGTTACATAGTTTGCCCAAGGTCACACAACCACCAAGCAGCATAGCTAAGATTTGAATACAGGAGTTCTGAGTCCAGAATTTGTACTCTCTTTTTTTTTTTTTTTAAAGAATATATTTATTTGAGAGAGAGAGCGCAAAAGAGAGTACAAGCAAAGGGAGAGGGAGAAGCAGACTCGATTCCAGGACCTGGGATCATGACTTGAGCTGAAGGCAGGTACCCAACTGACTGAGCCACCCAGGTGCCCTTAAAATTTGTACTCTTGGGGATCCCTGGGTGGCTCAGCAGTTTAGCGCCTGCCTTCCACCCAGGGCGTGATCCTGGAGTCCTGGAATCAAGTCCCACATCAAGCTCCCAGCATGGAGCCTGCTTCTCCCTCTGCCTTTGTCTCTGCTTCTCTCTCTCTCTCTCTCTCTCTCTCTCATGAATAAATAAATAAAATCTTAAAGTTTTTTTGTACTCTTAACCATTAAGCTATACTGCCTCTACATTTTAAGTATTAAATATAAAAATTGGAGGCACCTGACTGGCTTAGTCAGCAGAGCATGAGACTCTGGACCTCAGGGTTGTGAGTTTTGGCCCCACATAGGTTGTAGAGATTACTAAAATATGATAATAAACTTAAAAATATGTAATATATAAATGGCCTAATCTTGTGTTAAATGTACTTGTATATTAAATTTACAAGTATTTTCCCCAAAATGATGTGAAGACCACCAACATAAATACGTGTATTATACTTGAGTAGCTTTTTCTGATTATCCTCATGACAAATTTCAGTCTCCTTTGTACTACATACAAGACTCTCCCTAATTTTGGTATCTTCTTATCCAACCTTATCTCTTGCTATTCTTGGACCTCTTAGGTCCTGCCCTTTTGTTTCTTGAACATGCTCTTTTCCTTTGCCTCTGACATAAGTATGAGATGCTCTTCCTATTTCTCCTACCTACCTTTTCCTTATAAATTCCTGTTTATCTTTTAAACATCCCCTACCCTCTACCTCAACACTGATAATGATACTCCTCCTCTGTTCTCTGATAACATCTTACTTATTCCCATCAGAGCATTTTTTGAATAGTTACTCTTGGCCGACACTTGTTTCATAATTCCTTGGGAAAATAGAAGCCATTGGGAACTTTGTCTTTTTCCAACCATAAAATCTTTCAGCCTATCTGCATCTGTACCTGTACTGCCTTCCTTCCTATTAGAAATTAAGAAAACCGGGATTCCTGGGTGACTCAGCGGTTTGGCACCTGCCTTTGGCCCAGGGCGTGATCCCGGAGTCCCGGGATCAAGTCCCACGTCGGGCTCCTGGCATGGAGCCTGCTTCTCCCTCTGCCTGTGTCTCTGCCTCTCTCTCTCTCTCTCTCTCTCTATGTCTATCATGAATTAATAAATAAAACCTTTTAAAAAAAATTAAGAAAACCTTAATTTAGTTTTTAGAAGACCCTGCTGCCTTCCTTTATGTGTAGTAGATCAGAGAACATTTGTGTTTAAGATTTTTGTAAATTTCCAGTAAATTGAGGGAAGACTGTAAACAGATTTGTAGATATAACATGTCACCTGATATGCTGACTTTCATGAACTAACTGTTCTTCATAAGGATTTACATATGGAATATAAATTTTTGATTCTTAGATTATGATGGTTAAATGCTTTATTTATATCACTCTTGTGCCTCTCTCACAATGTCCTCTATTGTTTCCCAACATCTAGTAAGAAATAGTATGACATAGTATATGACTTTTTGTCATCCAGGTTCTTTTCAGTCAAGCTTATTTTCTCACATGTGTAGCTCCTGACCTCAGGTTTTTCTTTGCCCTGTTCTTTTGATCACTAGTAATGTATTGAAAGGCCCCTGGATGGCTCAATGGTTGCCTGTCTGCCTTTGGCTCAGGTCGTGGTCCCAGAGTCCCTCATCGCACTCCCCACAGGGAGCCTTCTTCCTCTGCTTCTGTCTCTGCCTCTCTCGCATGAATAAATAAAACTTTTAAAAAACAAAACAGCCATGTAGCTAGAATAGAAGTTGAAAGTTACTAGAATGGAGAATAAATGTGTTCTCTTTCTAAATAAAATTCTACAAATAATGTCATAGATAATCAATCTTTTTTTAATATTTATATATTGGAAAAAAATAAAATTTATATATTGATCATCCTTCAATAAATATACTACTTTATAGGTAAGGATTAACTCTTTTCTTGAATCTTCTGTTCTCATTGTTATTTAAAAGTACTAGCCATTTAACTACATTATCATTGACTACATATGCAGATGTAAAAAGGAGAAAATTTTTGTTAAAAATCCTTTTGGGGCGCCTAGGTGGCTGAGTCATTTAAGCATCCAACTCTTGGTTCTGAGGTCAGTGCAGGTCATGATCTCATGGGTTGTGAGATTGAGCCCTGCCTTGGCTCCGTGATCAGTACAGAGAGTCTATGTGAAGATTCTCTCCCTCTACCTCTTGCTCCAAGTGTGTGCACATGCATGCTCACTCTTCCCCCCCCCCCGCAAATAAATAAAATCTTTAAAAAAATCCTTTCTGCCCTCAGCCTTGTTAAAAGTATCTCTTGTCACAATGGTCATGTTTTATAATATGATTTCTTAGATTCCTAGTCAACCTAGCACTTATATTCAAAAATACCATCCCATATTTAATTACAAAACAATAAATCTTTCTGTTTACCCCTATTGTTAACTGTAGCATATATAGTTGTCAGTTGCAGTTTTGTCTCATGAAACTTTTTCTTTAACCCAACCCACATACTTTTCTCAATTCCTTTTCCTAGCTTAGCTATACTACGGCCAGCCATTCATATTTTTTATTATATGCAACAAGAATTGCTTTGCCAAGAACACTACCGTATTCCTGTTTGCCTAGGACTTTAATTTTATTAATAGTTTCTTTATATCTGTTGTGCCCCTCATAGAAAATACCAAGAAGACCAAGTGCTGCATTTTACAGATTCTCTACTTGTCTCCCTGTATTTCCTCCTCTTCTGAGCTAAATCCCCACATTAGCCACTTCTTCTAACATGGCTCTTTTCTCACTCGGATCCGTTTTTTTCTGGCTTTCATGGATCTTCTGAACTGTCCATATCTTATAATACACATTTATGGGGCATCTGGTGGCACAGTCAATTAAGTGTCCAACTCTTGGTTTTGGTTCAGGTTGTGATCCCAGGGTTGTAAGATCAAGCCCCACATTAGGCTCTAAGCTTCTGGTGGGGGGCGGGGGTCTGCTTGGGATTCTCTTTCCCTCTGCTCTCCACACCCCCATGCCCCCCTCCCATTTTTTTAAAAAAGTAATAACATATTTATTATGCTATCAGTCCCTACCAAACTTCTCACCTCTAATTGGTTGTCAAAATTGGCCTTTCCTGAAAGGGAAACAAAAGCAATAATGAACTGTTGGGACTTCATCAGGATAAAAAGCTTTTGCACGGGGATGCCTGGGTGGCTCAGCAGTTGAGCGTCTGCCTTTGGCTCAGAGCGTGATCCTGAAGTTCCAGGATCAGGTTCCCTCCATGAAGCCTGCTTCTCCCTCTGCCTGTCTCTGTCCTTCTCTCTGTGTCTCTCATGAATAAATAAAATCTTAAAAAGAAAAAAAACCTTCTGCATAGCAAAGGAAACAGTCAACAAAACTCAAAGGCAGCTTCCAGAATGAGAGAAGATATTTGCAAATGACACATCAGATAAAGGGCTAGTGTCCAAGATATATAAAGAACGTATCAAACTTAACTTAAACCCAAAAAACAAACAATCCAGTCGAGAAATGAGCAGAAGACATGAACAGATATTTCTTCAAAGACCTACACATGGCGAATAAGCACATAAGAAAATGTTCCACATCACTTGTCACTGGGGGAAAGACAAATAGATATACCACTTTACACCAGAGAGAATGACTAAAATTAACAAGACAGGAAATGACAAATGTTGGCAAGGATGTGGAGAAAGGGGAACCCTCTTGCACTATTGGTGGGAATGCAAACTGGTACAGCCACTCTGGAAAACTGTGGAGGTTCCTCAAGAAGTTAAAAATAGAGCTACTCTATGACCCAGCAATTACACTGCTGGAGATTTACCCCAAAGATACAGATGTAGTGAAACTGCAGGACACTTGCACCCCAATGTTCATAGTGGCAATGTCCACAGTAGCCATACTATGGAAGGAGCCACGGTGTCCTTCGATAGATGAATGGATAAAGAAGACGTGGTCTGTATGTATATACAATGGAATATTACTCAGCCATCAGAAAGGACGAATACCCACCATTTACATTGATGTGGAAGGAACGGGAGGGTGTTACGCTGAGTGAAATAAGTCCATCAGAGAAAAACAATTATCATCTGGTTTTACTCATGTGTGGAATATAAGAAATAAGGAAAGGAATCATAAGGGAAGGTGGGGTAACTGAATGGGAAAAAATTAGGAAGACAAACCATGAGAGACTCCTAACTCTGAGAAACTCTGCCGAAGGGGAGGTGAGTGGGGGGCTGGGGTAACTGGGTGATTGGCTCTAAGGAGGGCAGGTGATGAGATGAGCACTGGGTGTTATATGTTGACAAATTGAATTTAAATTATAGGTAGGTAGGTAGATAGGCCGGCCAGCTGGCCGGCCTTTCCTGGATTAAGGCTAATATTGGTTCTTGTGAAATAAATAACTGGACAGAAGACCTTAAGCCAAAATACCAAAGAGTTCTTCTGCCCTTTTCTTTTTGGTCTAAACAATAGAAAACAACCTTCAAATATGGCCCAAATGGATTTTAGTCCTTTGCTCATGATATCCCTCTTCTTTTCCACTTTCATTCCAATTAGGGGTAGATAGGATTTTGCCTTCAACCAGTGAAGGTATTCTGTCTGGTCTTTTGCTTTTTTTAAAAATCTGACCCATTACACAAATGATTAGCAGTGATAATCAAATGTGTCCCTGTTATTTCACCTGAAGCATGACTCATCTTTTATTTTCCAGAAATAATATTAAAAAGGCAAACTGGTACAATTTTCCCAACAAGGATTTACAGTTACTACATGTAATTGCAGTGTTGTAAAAATCTGTCTTTTTGAGAAACATAAACACACATTTTGTGTGTGTGTGATTTACTTGAAAGATGAGCTAACATTCACAATTGGGTATCTCTTTTTCCTAAAAATGAAGGGGAAGTTTTTTTCTTTATGTGGAAAAGAATAGGACACTTCAATTTAAAAGAGAATTTGATCAGGCATCTTTCATAAGACTGGTTCTGCAAGAAACACCGTATTTCTTTTATAAATAATAAAAATATTATTTAAAATAACTTCCATTGGTGCAAGAAAGTATCATTGTCTCTTGTTACCTATACCCAGGTTTATAAATCGTGCTCTGTTTGTACACTTGTTCTGTGTGTTGTTATAGATTCACAAGAAGTTGCAGTAAATGTTTAGGGAGGTCACTCTACACTCCTCACTAGTCGTCCTACAGTGTTAGTATCTTATATAATATTCAGGTCATGAAATTGACATTGGTACACCACAGAGCTTATTTACGTTTCACTAGTTACACATGTACGCATTTGTGTGTGTCTGTATATGTTTGCGTATATAGTCCCATACAATTCTGTCACATGTAGAATAACTACAACAGTCAAGATGGAAAACTGTTGCACACAAGACTGGCTTGTGCTGCCTCTTTGTAGCCCCTGTCTTCTCCATCCCTGTGTTCTAAGTAATTAATACTCTAAAGAATCATATAGTATGTAACCTTTTGAAATTGGCTTTTTCCATTTAGCATAATTCCCTTTGAGGTTCACTTAAGTCACTGAGTGTATCAACTTTGTTCCTTATTATTGCTGAGTAGTAGTCCATGCTATAGATGTATCACAGTGTAACCATTGAAGAGCATTTGAATTGTTTCCACTTTGGGGCTATTACCAAAAAAAGTTGCTATGAACATTTATAGACAATTTCTGCATGAACATAAATTCTCATTTCACTGGGATAAATGCCCAAGAAATTGTTGTGTTGTATTAGTACATTTTAAAAAAAATTTTTTTAAATTTATTTATGATAGTCATACAGAGAGAGAGAGAGAGGCAGAGACACAGGCAGAGGGAGAAGCAGGCTCCATGCACCGGGAGCCTGACGTGGGATTCGATCCCGGGTCTCCAGGATCGCGCCCTGGGCCAAAGGCAGGCGCTAAACCGCTGCGCCACCCAGGGATCCCCCATTTTTTGTTTTAAGAGAAACTGCCAAACTCTTTTCCAGAGTGGCTATACTATTTTACATTCCTACTAGTGATGTAGTAATTTGATTTCTCCACATCCTCACTAGCATTTGGTGGTATCAGTATTTTTATTTTAGCATTTAAGCCATCACCTACATGATAGATGTATAGGGATACCTGATTATGCTTTTAATTTTGATTTTCCTAATGGCTATAATGTTGAATATCTTCTCATTTGCTTATTTGTGTATGTATATTCTCTTCAGTGAAATGTCTGTTTATACCTTCTACCCATTTTTTTTTAAGACTTCTATTTATGTAAGTAATCTCCACACCCACTGTGGGGCTTAAACTCATGACCCCGAGATCAAAAGTCGCACACTCTTCCAACTGAGCCAGCCAGGCTTCGCTAAGGTTTTATTTCTTTAAGTAATGTCTACATCCAGCATGGGGCTTGAAATCACAACCCTGAGATCAAGAGTTGCATGCTTTACTGAGTGAGCCATCTTCTGCCCACTTTTTAATTGGATTCTTTGTTTTTCTACTTCTGAGTTTTGAGAGTTACATGCTCTTCGCTGGATATGTGGTTTGCAAATATTTTCTCTTAATCTGCAGTTTGTCTTTTTAACAAGGTCTTTCACTGAGCAACCATTTTTAATTTTGAAAACATCTAATTTATGGCTAATACTTATTTTGTGAATTATACTTCTGGTTTTAAGTCTAAGGGACTCTTTGCCTAGTCCTAGATCCCAAAGATTTTTCTGTTTTTTTCCTAAAACTTCTGTGGTTTTATGTCTTACATTTAAGGCTTTAATCCTTCTTGAGTTAATTTTTATTTAATGGGTGAGGTTTAGTTTCTCAGACTCATTGATTCATCTTTTTGCCTATAGGTACCTAGTTGCTCCAGCAATATTTATTGGAATGGTTATCCTTCTCCCCCATTGAATTGCTTTTGTACCTTTCTCAACTTGTTGGATGTATTTGTATGGATCTATTTTTGCTTTCTCTCTTTTGATCCATTAATCTGTTGTGTATTTATTTATTTTTTTTTAATTTTTTTAAATTTTTATTTATTTATGATAGTCACAGAGAGAGAGAGAGAGGCAGAGACACAGGCAGAGGGAGAAGCAGGCTCCACGCACCGGGAGCCCGACGTGGGACTCGATCCCGGGTCTCCAGGATCGCGCCCTGGGCCAAAGGCAGGCGCCAAACCGCTGCGCCACCCAGGGATCCCTGTTGTGTATTTATTTACCAGAACCACACCGTCTTGATTAGTGTAGCTGTAGAGAAAGCTTTAATTGTAGAAGATTAAGTCTTTTCTTTTTTTTCTTTTATTATTTTAGCTATTCTACTTCCTTTGCCTTATCATACAAATTTTAGAATAAGCTTCCCTATGTTTATAAAACACCTTGCTAAGATTTTGATGTGAATTGCATTAATCCTATATATCAATTCTGGGGGCAAGTGGGTGGCTAAGTCTGTTAAATATCTCACTCTTGATCTCAGCTCAGATCTTAATCTCAGGGTAGTGAGTTCAAGCCTCAAGTTGGTCTCCACACTGGGCGTGGAGCCTACTTTTAAAAAAAAAAAAAAAAGCACCTATATATCAATCTGGGGAGATTTGATGTCTTTACTATGTCTTCTAGTCAATGAATGTGGTAAGCCTTTCCAGTTTATTTAGATCTGACTTCTTTCATCAGCATTTTGTAATTTTCAACATACAAATCCTGCAGTGTTTTGTTAGATTTATACCTGATTATTTCATTTTCTTTGAAGATGTTGTAAATGGTATTGTTTCTTTCTTTTTTTTTTTTTTTCTTTTAATGGTACTGTTTCTAGTTTTGGTTTCCACACATATATATTTTGCTGTTAGATACAGAAGTGCATTTAGTTTTTTGTGTGTTGGTCTTGTAACCATTTGGGACCTTGTTGAACTCTCTAGTTTCTAAGAGCTTTTGTAGATTCCTTCTGGTTTTCTACCTAGACAATCCTGTCATTTGTGAATAGAGACAGTTTTATTTCTTTTCAACCTGTATGTCTTATTTCTTTTTCTTAGTTGATTGCTCTGGCTAAGACTTACTTAACTTACTGTGTTGAATAAGAGTGGTGAGAGTGAACATCTCACCTCTTCCTAATCTTAGGTAGCAATCTTTTATCATTAAGTATAATTATAATGTTAGTACATTTTTGATAAATAGTGTTTTTCAAGTTGAGAAAGTTCTGTATTCCTAATTTGCTGAGCATTTTTGTCATGAATGGATACTTAGGGTTTTGTCACATGCTTTTCCTATCTCATTTGATAAGACCATGTGAATTTTCTTTTTTGGGCTCTTGATAATTGTGGATTACATAGACTGACTTTTAATTGTTGAACTAGCCTTGTTTTATACCTGCTTGTTCACTTGATTGTAGTGTATAATTCTTTTCATACATGCTGGATTCAATTTACTAAGACTTTGTTGAGGATTTTGCATCTAAGTAGTTTTCTTTTATATGGTCTTTGTCTAGCTCCTCTCATAAAATTAATTGGAAATGTTCCCTCTTCTCTTTTCTTAAAGGATTTGTGTAAAAGTAGTTTCAACTCTTCTTAAAATATTTGATAAACTTGTCCAGTGGAACCATCAAGACTCGGGGAGGTCTATTTTATCATCTTTTTAATTACAAATTCAAGTCCTTTCATGATTATACACAACTATTCAGGTTATCTTTTGAGTTTTGATGCTTTGTAGTTTTCAAGAAATTGTTTCATTTCTTCTTCATGGATTCTTTGAATCCATGAGCATTATGAACAGTATTATAAAATTGTTTATGGTATTTTTTTCCCTTGCAGTTTGCTCATATTTTTGTTGAGAACTTTTGCATCCATGTTCATCAGGGATATTGGTGTGTAATTCTCCTTTTTAGTCGGGTCTCTGTCTGGTTTTGGAATCTAGGTAGTCCTGGTGTTATAGAATAAGTTTAGAAGTTCTCTTTCCATTTCTATTTTTTGGAACAGTTTTAGAAGAATAGGTATTAATTCTTCTTTTAATGTTTTGTAGAATTCCTCTGAGAAGCCATCTAGTCCTGGACTCTTGTTTGTTGGGAGAGTTGTGATTACTGACTTAGTTTCTTTGCTGTTTATGAGTCTGTTCAAATTTTCCATTTCTTCCTGTTTCAGTTTTGGTACTTTATATGTTTCTAGGAATTTATCCATTTCTTCCAAGTTGCCCAATTTGTTGGCATATAATTGCTTATAATATTTTCTTGTCATTGTATTTCTACAGTGTTGGGTTACAGTCTCACCTCTCTCATTCATGATTTTGTTTGGGTCCTTTCTCTCTTCTTTTTGGTAAGTCCAGCTAAGGGTTTATCAATTTTGTTAATTCTTTCAAAGAACCATCTCCTAATGTCATTGATCTTTTTCTACCATTTTTTATATCTATATAATTTATTTCTGCTCTAATTTTTATTATTTCCCTTATTCTACTGGTTTTTGGCTTTATTTGCTGTTCTTTTTCCAGCTCTTTTAGTTGTAAGCTAGGTCGTGTATGAGAGACTATTCTTGCTTCTTGAGAAAGGCCTTTTTTGCTTTAGATTTCCTCTTACGACTATCTTTGCTGCATCCTGAAAGTTTCGGACTTTGAATTTCTTTACGTTTTCATTTACTTCTGTGTATTTTTAAATTTCTTCTTTAATTTCATTGTTAACCTATTTATTCTTTAGTAGGATGTTCTTTAACTTCCATATATATGTAGTCATTCATAATTTTTCCTTGTGGTTGACTTCAAATTTCATAGTATTTTGGTCTGAAAATATGCATGGTATGATCTCAGTCTTTTTGTACTGGTTGAGGCCTGATTTATGACCCAGTATGTGATATATTCTGCAGAATGTTCATGTACACTAGAAAAGAATGTGTCTTCTGCTGCTTTAGTATGAAATGCTCTGAATGTATCTGTTAAGTCCATCTGGTCCAATATGTCATTCAAAGCCACTGTTTCCTTGTTGATCATCTGCTTAGATAATCTGTCCATTGATGTGAGTGTGGTGTTAAAGTCCCCATTATTATCAATGAGTTTAAGTTTGTTATAAATTGATTTATATATTTGGCTGCTCCCAAGTTGGAGGCATAAATATTTACACTTGTTAGATCTTTATTATGGTACAATACTCTTCATCATTCTTAGTACAGTCTTTCATTTAATATCTAGTTTGAAATAAGGATGGCTACTCCAGCTTTCTTTTGATGTCCATTAGCGTGATAGATGGTTCTCTTCCCCTCACTTCCAATCTGGAAATGTCTTTGGGTCTAAAATGACGCTCTTGTTAGCAGCATTTTCATGAGTCTTGGGTTTTTTTTTTTTAATCCATTCTGATACCCTGTGTCTTTTGATTAAGGCATTTAATTTAGTCCATTTACATTCAAAGTAATTAGTGCTAGATATGAATTTAGTGCCATTTAGCACCTATACAGTTGCTATTCCTGTCCCAAAGGGTCTCCTTTAATGTTTCTTACAGAGCTGGTTTAGTGTTTGTGAACTCTTTTAGTTTTTGCCTCTCTTGGAAGCTGTTTATCTCTCCTCCTATTCTGAATGACACCCTTGCTGGATAAAGTATTTTTGGCTGCATATATTTCCCATTAAGCACATTGAATATATCATGCCACTCTCTCTGGCTTGCCAAATTTCTGTGGACAGGTCTGCCGCTAACCTATGTCTACCCTTGTAAGTGAAGGACCTTTTGTCCCTAGCTGCTTTCAGAATTCTCTCTTTATCTTTGTATTTTAAGGTTTCACTATAATATGTTTTGGTGTTGACTTGTCTTTGTTGATTTTGAGAAAAGTTCTCTGTGCCTCTTGGACTTGAACACCTGTTTCCTTCTCCAGATTAGGGAAGTTCTTAGCTATAATTTGTTCAAATACACCTTCTGCTCCTTTTTCTCACTCTTCCTCTTCTGAGACTCTTATGACATGGCTATTACTGTGCTTTGTGGAATCACTGAGTTCCTTAAGTCTGTATTTGTGATCTAATAGTTTTCTTTCCCTCTTCTTTTCAGTTTCATTATTTTGCATAATTTTGTCTTTTGCATCACCTGTTCCTTCCCTTGCTTCTTGCATCCTCATTGTGATTAAATCCAATACGTTTTGCATCTCAGTGAAGCATTTTTTATTTTAGCCTCACTCGTTTTTAGGTCTTTTATCTCTGTAGCCAGGGCTTCTCTGGTGAGTTCTATGCTTCTCTCAAGGCCAGCTAGTATTCTTATGATTCTTATTCCAAATTCTTGTTCAGATATATTGCTTATGGCTGTTTGGAACAAATCCCTGGCAGTAATTTCTTCCTAATCTTTCTTTTTGGGAGAATTCTTCCATTTTGTTATTGTGTCTAGGTTTGTGTCTTTTATGTGTTCTGAAAACTTGTTATGTTTCCTGCTCCTAAGAGTAATGCTGTATTAAGGAGGAGTCCTGGATTGTCCAGGGCCTGGCACTTTGGAAGTGTTTCTGGTGTATGCTGTGTGTACTCTGCTGTTGTTTGGTTGCTCTTTTCCACAGGCCAGGCCTCTACAGGGTTCCTCCTTGCTTACAGTGTAGAGTATTTGGACCTTTAACTAGGTGTGCTTTGATTTGTTTGTTAAAATAAGCCTGCCATGTTCTCTCCCTCTAATTGTGCAGATCATTCTCTCAATCCCCAGATTGATTTCCTGTATTCAAAATTATTTGATGTTGATCTAGCTGTGTTCAAGGGCAAGGAAGTCCCCCCACTGCTTCACCATCATAACTCTATTCTCTATTTTTTTTCCTCTGATGGTTGCAAGATCTGTAGAGGTAAGATTTTTTTTTTTTAATGATATTAGTGATTTGTGCCTTCTCACTTTGTCAGTCTTTCTAGAGATTTTTCAGTTTTTTAAAAATTCAGCTGTTTCACTGATTTTTCCCTGTTATTGATTTCTGATCTTATTTTTATTACTCTCTTTTTTGGGGTTCATTTTGCTCTTCTTTTTCTGGGTTCCTAAAGTAAGAATTTAGATTTTTATTTTTTAAAGATTTTATTTATATGACAGAGAATACAAGCAGGTAGAGTTGGAGGCAGAGGGAGAGGGAGAAGCAGGGTCCTTGCAGAGCAGAGTGTCCAATATGTGAGGCTCCATCCCAGGACGCTGGTATCATGACCTGAGCCAGAGGCACTTAACCAACTGAGCCATCCACACACCCCAAGAACTTAGATTTTTAAATTGAGATCTTTGTTCTTTCCTAACATAAGGATTTATTGCTATAAGTTTCCCTCTCAGCACAGCTTTAACTGAATCCTACATTTGACATACTTTCGTTCTCATTTATTTGTATATTTTTCTGTTTCTTTTGAAACATTCTTATTAACACATAGGTTATTTACAAGCATGTTTATTTCTAAGTGGTTTGAAGATTTTCCTGCTGTATTTTTGTTATTGATTTCTACTTTTATTTCATTTTAGTCCTACATGCATTATGTATTATTTCAATTCTTTTATTAAATATTTAAATTTGGGGATCCCTGGGTGGCGCAGCGGTTTGGCGCCTGCCTTTGGCCCAGGGCGCGATCCTGGAGACCCGGGATCGAATCCCACGTCGGGCTCCCGGTGCATGGAGCCTGCTTCTCCCTCTGCCTGTGTCTCTGCCTCTCTCTCTCTCTCTCTCTCTGTGACTATCATAAATAAATAAAAATTTAAAAAAAATAAAAAATAAAAAATAAATAAATATTTAAATTTGTTGAGATTTCTTTTGTTTTGTTGTTGTTTGACCCAGCCTATATATACTGCAGTGAATGTGTCTTTTCTTTATTCTATTTAAGATTTATATATTTATTTGAGAGAGAGTAATAAGCACACACATGCACAGGTTGGGGAGGGGGCAAAGGATGAGACACAAGCTGACTCCACACTGAGTATGGAGCCTAACCCGGGGCTCAGTCCCACAACCCATGAGATCATGACCTGAGTGGAAGCCAAGAGTCAGATGCTTAACCAACTGAGGCACCTAGGTACTCCTCCAGTGATGGTTTCATGGGTGCTTGAAAAATATTTGTATTTTGCTTTCTTAGGTAGAATGTTCTGTAAATGTCCATTAGATCTTATTGGTTGATGGGATTATTCAGATCTTTTATATCTTTGCTAATTTTTTTTGTTTGTTACTTCTACCCATTGCTGAGAGTGAGGTATTGAAATCCCCAGCTCTGTGTGGTTTTATCTCTCTTTTTTTAGCTTTATCAGTTTTTGCATTACATATTTTGAAGCTTTCTTGTTTAGTGCATATACATTTAGGGATCACCATGTTTTTTCTTGGTGAATTGATCATTTATTATGTAGCATTCTTCTTGATCTCTGATAATTTTTTTTTGCCCTGAAGTCTATCCAATATTAATATAGTCACTTTTTTTAATGTTTGGATGATACATCT
This sequence comes from Canis lupus baileyi, assembly GCF_048164855.1. Classification (NCBI taxonomy): domain Eukaryota; kingdom Metazoa; phylum Chordata; class Mammalia; order Carnivora; family Canidae; genus Canis; species Canis lupus. The sequence continues at coordinate 30,100,474 of NC_132839.1, forward strand.
TTTTCCATCCTTTTATTTTCATCTCTCTGTTTCATCTTGGTTTTTTTTTGTTTTTGTTTTTGTTTTTATTTATTTATGATAGTCACAGAGATAGAGGCAGAGACATAGGCAGAGGGAGAAGCAGGCTCCATGAACCGGGAGCCCGACGTGGGATTCGATCCCGGGTCTCCAGGATCGCACCCTGGGCCAAAGGCAGGTGCCAAACCGCTGCGCCACCCAGGGATCCCTGTTTCATCTTGTTTGAATTCAGTTTCTTGCAGGCAGCATATAGTTGAATCCAATATATGAATCTCTGTCTTTAAGCTGATGGATTTAGACCATTTATACTTAAAGTGATTATTGACATCTCAGGACTTAAGGGTTCAGACTTTTTCTTTCTTGGAATTCATTATATATCTTTAATCATTCAGCAATAACCACAAAACAGAAGTCAAATTCCTTCTGTCATTCCTTCCTTCCTTTCTCTCTTCCTTCCATCCATCCTTCCAGAGCTTCTCATAACATGAAAACTAGGTCCTGAGAGAAGGATTTCCCAGAAGTATTTCAGGAGGCCCCATGTGGAAGCTGTAAGACTTCTTAAGACTTAGCCTCAGGTATTAAGTTCTATAAAGCCACTTCTACCACGTTCTATTGGTCACCGGCCCAACCCAAATGTAGTGTGGGAGGTGACTGCACAAGAGCAGGATCATTGGAGGCCTTAGAGCATGGTTACCACTATCACTCTTCCACATGCTACAGTTGAAATCAAAGTCATGGGCTATAACTCAGGTCCTATCAACTAGTTAGTCATTCTGACTCAACTTTCTTATTTGTAAATTGAGGAGGCTGCACTAGATGACCACTTAGGTCCCTTCTGACTCCATGATTCTTCATTTGTTTTTGTTTTTTTTAATATTTATTTATTCATGAGAGACAAACACAGAGAGAGAGAGAGAGAGAGAGAGAGAGAGAGGCAGAGACATAGAGAAGCAGGCTCTTCACAGGGAGCCTGATATGGGACTCAGTCTCCAGACTGGGATCACAACCTGAGCTGAAGGCAGGAGCTCAACCTCTGAGCCACCCAGGCGTCCCTTCATACGGAATTCTTAACATGTTTAATAGCATATTACAATTTTACCTATGCGTAAAAGGAGACTTAACCATTATTATAGTAATCTCTGAACTACTATAAAACTTAGTTTGGCAAACTAATGCAGTTACCATTGATTCTAGAGGCAGCCAGTATCCAATATTAGAATGCCTAGAGATTATTTTAGGTACTAATCAGCTTTGATTGAATGGATCATTAAAGAAGCTAGAAATCTTATCTCAATTGAGCAATAGCAAAACAACTTGACATTGGCCAGATTATTTCACGGAACTCTTCTTTCTGAAAAATGAAAAAAAGCCCAATTGGGGCTATTCCCTTCCGACTTATATACATTTGATTATGAAGGAAATTGATCAGATTTTAGTTTAGTAATTATTCATAGTTAAAATCTGAATCTTGCTAAGCTTTCCCCAAACTTCTGTTTTACCTGAATAATCACCTCCCCCCATCATTAACTTGTTTTAAAAACAGTAAGACATGAGTAGGACCACATTCTTATATGTTACCTAAGATTCCTTGTATTTCCCAATCTATGCCAAGATCCTAACTTAAACTCAGTTTTATCACAGTCAGCATTAGAATAAACTAAGAGTTTATTCAGGTATTTTAAAAAGAGGCCCCATTCATTTGAGTGACTCTTTCCCAAGGGGAACACTTTGGAAGATAATAGTCATTTAGTTTAGTTCAGGTATTTTGAGGGGTTTCTTTACTATATATAATCTTAACACCTTATATATGATCTCTTAAAATTATTCTTGACAGTTGTAATTCATTGATACAAGGTAAAATATATGATTTATGGCCTTGATAAAGATGTGGTTTATGGATTCCACATCATAGGCATCAATGTACTGTATACCTTTGGCTCCCAGTGGCATAATCGTCTTGAAGCTGTTGTCAAGTGTTTATTTTCATGTATATGCTTCTATGCTGGAATGGAGGATAGAAACCTTTTATTCATTTTGTATCCCCTGTACCTGGCATCCTAGATACACAGTAAGATTATTGAATGAATTGGGGTTGATATACGGGAGAGACTGATCTTTGGCCCTAGTTACATCATAGTCCTGTTTTGATAGATTAAATGAGGATTATTGTTCCATAATAAAGGATAGAGTAATAATGAATAGAAGTTATTTTGGGCATTATTGCTTTAAGTTCATTTCATTGACAATACTAAAGCTTTCAAAAAACTTTTTACACGTATACATTTTGACTTAGCGAGCTTTTGATCTTAACCCTTTATATTCGTTTCATCTTGTTTAATTCCTAGAAGCTATTCTCAAGGGAGGTTCATAAGGAAGAAATATGAATCATGTATCCAATGAAATGTGCCTATCACTGATTTTTCACAATTATTTAGACTAATCAGATACATAAAAATAATTTAGTTGCAGTGATTAAATATCTAGATATAATATGATTAGTAGTGAGTGAAGTCACGTGATCCTGTGTCTAAAGTTTTCAACCAGTGTTTGTTAGTGAAAGAGGTTTTCACCTGAGAAAATAGATATGGCTGGAGAGCATCCTTCTATCTTATGATTCTGATTTTTGTTTATAGTGTGAGCTGTGACAAAACTATTAGGGAAAGGAAGAAGATACTGGGACTTACTAAAGCTCCTAATAAAATATGATTACCATTAAGTTACGTCTTTCCTTTTTGTTTTATATGAGCTAGGTAATAAAGCTTATTAGTAAAAGTTTGGGATTTGTACCCATTTAACCAAAGGTATTTGACCAAACACTGTTTTTTGGAGATAAATGTTTAAATGATCTTTGTGTCTCTGAGAATAGTTTAAGGAGATAAAGCTTAGAAAAAAGACTTATTTGAGGGACTTCTGGCACTAATTTATTTACCCTCCTACTGATTGGGTTCTCAGTGATAGATTTGATATTTTACAGTTCAGCTTTGAATGATGTATGTTAAGTCCAGAAATACCCTCCAGAATAAATATTCTTGTGTTTAATTCTGTTGTGTCTGTCTTCAGGAGGAATAGGCAAGGTTCAGATTCAGAGGGGTGCCAGGTTGGTAATTTGGCTCAAACTGCATGGGGAGAATAATCTCTCTCCTAAAATGAAGCACAAGGATAAGTAATAACTTTTTATGCATGATAAGCATCAAAAATATGAACCTGCTGGTCTTTGCTTTTCATTTTTCTTTACCTCTGTCTTTCAGTGAGAACCTCCTGCAGTGTGCACACGATGTGATCAATAACTCAATAACTTTTTTCATGCAGTAATTATCTCCATGTGATATTATCTGAACACTGTTTTTCTTTATTACTCAGAAGATGCAGGAGATATTTATATAACCAGCTGATCCCATTTTGGATAAAGGTGCTTTGTGACAGCAGGAAAAATAGGTTATTTTAAATAGCCTTTTTAAATAAATGCTCTATGAAAAGCTTTTCCAGTTAATTTTCACTTAGCATGAGAAGGTGATTACCAAATGATCTAAAACTTGTACTTTTGAATATTTTATGGTGTGATAGTCATTCTGCCTAACTTCTAATAATCACAATTTAACATAGTGAACTATTTTTTTTAAATATTGAACTATTTAACTTACCCATAATTTTTTCTGATTCTTTTAAATCATATTAGATATTTACAGAGTTGTGAGCTAAACACATAAGTTCTACTATCTCTGCTTGTCTCACAGAGATTTTCATTATAGGCAGAGATACTGCAGGAGTCCCGGATGATGATCCCAGATTGCCAGCGCAGGTTGGAAGCTGCATATACTGATCTTCTGCAGTTATTAGTAAGTAAATACTTTTCTGTCTTCTGTTTAAATTTTTTTTCAGTCTAATACATGGAAGGCCAAAATCTTAAGTATTCAACACTATAAACTATGTTAGAGGCATACTTTGTTCACTTGCCCTGTGTACCAGATATTTTAAAATAATTAATAGAGATTAAATTGTGTTTTAAGTTACGCCTCCAGTAGAAGTACTATATATAGCATGTTTATTATATTTATTTAAACTTAGTTAATTAAATATATTTGAGTTACTATGGTAGATATTCAGAGCACTAACATTGTCCAGCAATATCTTGAAATATTTAGTGTTCATACATAAAGATCTTTTTTTGGTACATTAAAGATAAGTAGACTATTTAAAATTTTAAAAAGATCCAAATGTTTCAAATGAATTTGGGCCCTTATGAAAAGGATCTGGAATGCTTTTAGAGTCCAACATTAATCATTTTGAGAGGGGAAAAAAAAAAGCCTTGTAATATAAGCAGTCTTTTCATATTAACTTATAGCTGGATAACAGTGTTATCATACCTGCTAATAATATAAATGCCTTGTGATACAGTGACAGAATCATTTTATAAAAGATTCTAAGAATAATTAAAAGTAGTCTTACTTCTTTCATAATGGAAATAACTGCATAATACTATATCCGAGCCAGTTGTTACTGCTGTTTGATGATGATTTGATGAATTCTAACCTTTCCTTTACTAATCTCATTTCATGCTTCTGTTTTGAACTAATATTAACTAGCTACATAGCTGTCTTGTGATTCATAGTTGTGCCTTATATAACAAAAATATTGTGAGGCTTTCTCAGGATGATCATATGTATTCTTTGAAAAAGAATGACATTTGTTTTCCCACAAAAATAATATTAGGACTAAATCTGTAAGAAAGGAAAAAGAGAAATGTTTAACATTTACTTTAATTAGACACAGAACTCCATATTTATCTATAGGAACCTTTTATTTTATTTTTTAAGTTTTTATTTATTCATTCATGAGAGACACAGAGAGAGGCAGAGACACAGGCAGAGGGAGAAGCAGGCTCCCTGCAGGGAGCCCGACAGGGGACCAGATCCCTGGTCTCCAGGATCACGCCCCCGGGCTACAGGCGGCGCTAAACCACTGCGCCACTGCGCCACCCGGACTTCCCTATAGGAACCTTTTAAAGTCAAGATAACTCTCCTTAACAGCCAAAAATAAAGCTGTGGTTTTGAAATAAAATATAGATGAAAGAAGGAAATAATTACGACATTAAAATATTCCCTGAGACAAAAGCACCATTTTTCTTTCCTGACAATTTAAATGGTTTTTTTCTCTCATGAATCTAGTAGCTAAAAAGTAATAGAAATTGCTTGAAAAAAATAATACTGTCTTTGGATGATATATTTTGTGTGTAAGGATGTATTCAATATTTCTACCCTCAAAGAGCTTATATTTACTAACAAAGACATAATATAGAGGTTTAAGAAATTTTTGCCTATAATCTAAGTTAAGCAAATTCTTACTCCTTTTGCTTTAAATTTTCATATTAAATAAATACTCATACCTTATTCCCTCTGCTCTGTAACTTAGATGGTATTATTTCATTTATCCCTTAGCATAATAATAGTAAGACCTTTATGTATGAAAAAGCAAGGAAAAACTCAGTCTTTAAATGTCAAAAAATGTTTTAGTATTTTGTTTCCTTGTAGTACAGTACATAATATTAATAAGCAGACAGTTCATTTTTCTAATTCAAAGATGATACTTATCTCTGGTGTGACACCACTAACCTTCTTTGTCATTTTGGGTAGTTGGAGGATTATTTTGGTCTGAATGTTGTTATATATGTAGCATTTTAGTAAAGCATCATTTTTTAATTTTTAGTCCATTAATAATACTTTTTGATTGGTGACATATTGACAGAATGAGAATAAAATTTTTTGAGGTTTTTATGTAGTTATTTAATGCCAAAAGCTTTAGATGACCCTGTTTTTCACTTACTGTGAGAATGCTATACAGTGAAACAACAAAACCTGTTATTTCTTCTTTTACCTGTAAAGAAAGAACAGAAATATGGGAAATCTGTGAAATTACATAATATTTAGATGAGGTTTGGAATCCTTTTTGAGCTATTTATTTTTTTGATGGTTTGTAATAATCTGAGTAAAAAAGCACTGAAGTTTGAGAAGGATAAGTCTAATTTTTATTGTATTTCATTTCAGGAGAGTGAAAAAGACTTGGAAGAAGCTGAGGAATATAAGGAAGCACGTTTAGTATTGGATTCAGTGAAGTTAGAAGCCTGAAGTTTTGCCGTGCAGGGTGTTTTTTCATTAAATCCTGAGATCCATTCCACAATTCATTATTTTTGACCACTGCTATATGTTCAAGTAGTATAAGAATGTGATTCTTTTTATGCAGTTGCATATATTTTTCTTTGCCTAATTTAATGTGTCAAATAAATGAGTTCGTCTAATAAAATTGTTTCATACTTTATAAAATATCTTATATTAACTTTTTATCATTAAATCATAGACATTTTTGACAGAATTTAAATCTGTTAGGTTCTCTTTGAAATCTAGATATTTTGATTCCTAACTGTAGATTGAATTAAAAATATGATACCTTCATTTTTTAGGTAAAAATCCAAATTTTGAAGTTTATTCTGAAACAGCTCCTTCAAAAGAAAGGAAGAACATTTCTTGAGATAAGACCTCACATATTTATCCCTTCACAGTGAAAGTCTAGCATTTCCATTACTGTTAATTAATGGAGACATTTAAATCTTTTTGCAGAAAGATTTATATGAAAAACACCAACGATTTAGATCTTCAAATAAGATTCTTACGAACAAAGAATTCAATTGTATTTTAAAGGAATAATAATAGTATACTGGGAAATATTTAACAGGTCTTCAAAATGGAAAGAGAACCTCTTACTTCTGGGGTATAAATACCCCTGCTGTGACTGATTTCAAGCTGCTACCATGACATCACTGAACACAAGGCTGGGAAGAGCCAGCTCCAGCATACACCATAGCCAAACCTGGATTTTGATTGACTGGAAAAGATTCTCGTTTTATCACAAAGTTTTTCTAGTACAGTTGTAAACCAATTAATTACCTAATCATTTGAGTTTATTTTCTAAAATGCATGTCAACTCCTTTAGTTTTCTTCTATTTCTTGAAAATGTGTGTGAGCCTTATATCACCAGCCTACCATGAGCAGCAATGGAATGAACTAAAATACTAATAATAGCTTTTAAGCTTTAAAACTCATTATTGAAAAAATAACAAAATCGAAATTTTTTCCGATTACATAAGATACATATGTATATGTGTAAGGTAATTTGCCTGATTTTGGAAGTCGCTAATGATGACTAGAAACCATAACACTTAGTGAATCTGTCAAAAAGATCAGAGAAGAGAAAAATAATATATTCTTACCTGCTATTATTTCTAAAGGGTACTCTGTTTTAAAGAATATAATCCATCATTTTTTAAATCTTTATACAAGCAGAACATTACTTCATCAGAGAATAACATTAGAAGCACTTCTACATTGAAATGTCATTATCTTAAAACATATTACATGCCATTTTTAAAGTATATGAGGTGGGGAGGGGAAGAGTGAGGAAATAACGTAATTACAATGTGAAACTTTATACTACAGCTTGCTTAATATTAAGGATTTGAGTAGCAGGAGAATTAAAATTCTAGATTATGTTGTGGTTGGATTAAACAACAGAATAGGTTGGCTTCTTCGGGGGTGAGGGAGTGCAGTTTAGTTTTCCAAGTAAGGTATCATTTAAAGAAAGTTACATTTTTTTAAAATGTAAAAAATCTCATTTCAAATTTTTGCCAAATACATAAATATCATATATATTCAAAGCAAAAAATATTGGTTCCCTCAGAAAAAAAGTAAATCTGAAAGGGAAATTTTACAGCCAGAATCCAAATCTTGGTTGCTGAAAAAATTTTCTTGTCCGAAGGCCTAAGGAATTAACAAGGTAGATGAAAGTAATACATCTTTAGAGAATTTCTATCTCAATTATAGATTTCATACTGGATCTCTCTCCAGACATTGATGAGAAGCAGCAAGAAGCTTAAGATTCTGTGAAGGGGCTTATTCCTGAAAGTTTTTGACACGTTCCACTTATGTTTTCATGGCCATCAAAATGCATAGTAACAGTTGTAATTCATCCAGTGTTAACTTGTTTTTAAGCTTTTAGTTGAAACCTTGCATCTGTAGGATAATAGGTAGAAATTCCCAAAAGTAATGTTATGTTGCCTTTTACTCTCCAATATCTGATCCCCAACCTACATATAGCAGTTGCTCAGTAGACATTTGTAGAATAAGTGAAAAGCAAGAGGTAAAAAACCTCTGGAGTGAGGAAAAGAATGCTATGAAGGATATCATCACATCACATACTTAATACAGTGCTTTTCAAACTATTTTTACTGCCAACCTCAAGAAGAAATTTTCTGTTGTGACCCAGTACATATTTATGGAGGTCTATATACACCTAAAGAATAGACATCTTCAATATGTACAATTTCTCAGTTGTTTTCTATTTTGTTAATGATTATGACCACCTGCTATTGGGTTGTGAATAACACTACCTTAATACAATAATATAAAATGATTCTAAGAATTGTCTCTTTGTCTCTCTTCTCTTTCCCTATAGTCTACAACATATATAAACTTAGGTATCAGGACAGTTGTTTGTGTGAATATGTGCAGTTATACACATTGCAGATGTAAAGTGTCATTGTAACATGTTATCATTTTAAGATTTGTTAGGTGCCCTTAGTCTTGCACAGACTGAAAATGGCTAATGGCTTTCGCCGAGTAAATAGGAAGACAAGGGACAGAATCAAGCAGTAAACCTAACTTTTCCATATTTTTCTGCATAGCAAAGGGCACATAATTTCTAAGTAACTAAGAATGTGCATAGGATAAAGAAGTAGAAACATAACAAGTGGAATGAGTTAAAGTAACCAAATCCAATGCCATTAAGAGCATTTCCAAGTTCTAACATTTTCACTTGGACATTATTGGCTAATGAAGATTCAGTACTAAATGAGAGTACTCCCCCAAAGTCCTCGACAGGAGCTTTGTGGCTGGGCTTTTGGGACATTTACATTTTGGATGAATGTTAACATTTCAAGAACTAGGCTGTCCTTTCATATTTTTACCATATCCTATTTTGTACTGTATTTTGTGCCATAAGTTATGTAAACAGTTCCTTGGGAAGGAATGGAACTTGTGACAAGGTAAAAAAAAAAAAAAAAAAAAAAAAAACGCTAAAATAAGCATGTATTTATTCTATGAGGCATGAAAACTGGCTAAAGAATATATTTTAATGTTCATTTAACATTTCTTGACTTTCTGGTCAGGAACATTCAAAGCCCAATATTTAAAAATCGTCTCTATGCCTATACCTGTGCACTGAATCACTTCCAAATTGAGCAGTCAAACCTGGTTAATCTAAATTACTTTGCAAACTTCATTACATTACTTGGCTTTTTAAAAATCCTATCAAATTTAATAAGGACATCTCCTACAGCTGGTTATCACTTAAATCTTATTATTTGGTCATTTAGATAAACCAAGGACAGATTAATCCTTTCTTTGACTGCAAGTTAGGGCCTTTAAATGTCAGTGTAAACTTGACATGTATATGAGCAAGAGCTGTGAAGCATTGGCATTAAAGGGTTAATCAGATAATTTAGTCCTTGAGACTCTTTTGAGTGCTTTTAGCTGGAAAGAAATTGAATGGTTGAGAAATGGTGCACTATGAAACAAGTTATAAGTATTAGTGTACTTGAAATTTTCAAGAGTGCTTCATAAAAATGTATATTGCACTCCACTGTTCGTCTTATTGCTCTTATAATAAGAGAGGCATTTGTTCATATTGGACTATTGCACTGAAGGTATAATTAATTTATGAGACAGTAGATCAAAACCTTATATTTTTTTTGCCTTCTGTTGACTTCTGGGTAGTTGACAAGGTTCCTTTAAAGTCTTGAGAGGAAAAAAAAAGTCTTGAGAGGAGTATATGTCATAAGAGGTTAATATTTTTAATGCCCAAAAAGCTCTTTGAAATTAATTTTAAAAATCCCCAGTATAAAAAAATAAACGATAGAAGCACACAATTCATAAAAGAAGTACAAATGAATAGGTTTTTCAAAAATGTTTTACTCCAGTAATAATAACAAATTTTGAAAATAAGGTAAATTTTTAAAAAAATGAATACTGGTTGGCTCAATGTGATAAAGTATTGGTTAATGAGACTAGATAAAAGGATGAAATGGGAAATAGTGAAAAAGATGCATTGTTTTCACTATGCAGTTGGTAAGATCCAGGTAAACACGAGTCATCTGCAAAATAATAGGAATAAGGTAATTAATATATAGTATAGAGAATTATAAGGGATTTATAATTACTTATAACGGATTTAAAATTAATATATAGAATTATAGTGGATCGAATAATGTCTCTCAAAAAGATATGTTGAAATCCTAACCCCCGGTACTCAGAATGTGACCTTTTTTAGAAATAGGGTCCTTGTTTTATATAATTATTTAAGGTGAGGTCATACTAGAATAAGACCCTTAATCTATGACTAGTGTTCTAAAACAATGTGAAGACACAGAAGGCCGTATGACAAAATAGAGATTGGAATTACACAAGCCAAGAAACGTAAGAGTGACACTAGAAACTAGAAGAAAGGCATGGAACAAATTCTCTCTTAGATTTCAGACTTCTAGCCTCCAGAACTGTGATACAGTAAATTTCTGTTGTTTAAAGTCACTCGGTTTGCGATACTTTGTTAGAGCAGTCCTAAAAATCTACTACATAGAACCCAAGCTTTTCTGTATGCCAGCAATAACCAAATATATGGAAAAATACATCCCTACTGAGTCATAGAAGACAACATTTAAAAAAAGGATTTGTACTATACATGGAAAGTTAATGTCAAACGTGGCTTTTTATGTCAATCTGTAAATTCAGTGAAATAGGATTGGGTGGAGAAGGAGAATTTTAGGAAATGATTATAAAATCCAATTGGATGGGGATATGAAAAAAACCGTAATCAGGGAAAACTACTTTTGCTCACTATTTAATAAACTGTCAAATTGCAATAATTGGACACAGGGCAAAAGAATAGAAGATCAAAGAATAGAATTCAGGAGTGAACTCCAATATATACTTAAGGGAATTTAGTATATGATAAAGGATATTTCAGATCCTTGGGAGAAAGATCATTTACTAAGTCATTGGGATAACTGGCTAATCATGGGTGGTGGGGATAAAGCTGGATCTCTATTTCATCTCTCACACCAAAATGAATTTTAAGTCAACATATCGATATGAAAAGGAAAAAAAATTGAGAGAAGAAAACATTAGTAAAACTAATAGATTAATGAATTTTAAATTGAGACTATGCAGTGAAGGTATAAGGAAATAGGAAACCTAATGCACTTAGTGAAAATATTTTAAAGATGAAAATTCTCTATGAATTAATACATAAATGTAATAGCATAATTATTAAAATTATACATAGGAAAAATAGACTATCCAATGAAATCTTGAAAACGGAGAATTAGGAAAAGAGGATATATGGAGGAAATAGTGCGGTTGGATATTGAAACTTAAAATTGAATTTAAAACACTGAAACTGGCATAAGATCAAGTTTAGTGGAGTAGACTAGAAAACCCAAACAAGTCCCAAGTATATTTAAATACACAAGTACCTGATAGAGGTAAAGGGTGGATAATAAATAAACGGAATTAGGAAAGTCAGTTACCCATTGAGAAAAACACATTTCTATCTCGTCCCACACAACACAACAACACTTAAATGGATTAAAGAATTACAATTGACCCTTGAAAAATACAGGTCTGAACAGTGTGAATCCACTTATACACAATTTTTAAAATAATACAGTACAAGTACTATAAATGTGTTTTCCTTATGATTTTCATGTTTTATTTTCTCTAGCTTACATGATTGTAAGAATATAGCAAATAATACATAAAATACACAAAATATGTGTTAGTCAACTGTGTCTGTTATCAGTAAGGCTTCCAGTCAACAGTAAGTTATTAGTAGTTAGCTTTTGGGAGAATCAGAAGTTCTACGCAGAATTTTTTGCTGGGTTGGAGGGTCATCACACGCTGTTCAAGGGGGTGCTGGGTATTTGAGCCCTGGGTATTTCTTGGGCCTGTACTATTATATTAGGAACTATAATGGAGCTGATGCAATAGTATGCAAAACAAGCCAAGATCTCTGCTCTTGGGGAGCATACAACTCCTGGAGAGTGACAGTAAGTATCAGCTCTGCAGCTGAAAGCAGCCCCCGAAGTATGTTGCAGAGCAGATCCCGTAAGAACAATGAAGCCATTACTCGGCTGTCCCTGGACGCTGTGCGCAGCAGGTTCCCTCTCTGCCACGGTGGTCCTGGGAGCTCTGGCTACCAGCACTATGACCCTTAGCACCAGAGGAGGTGCTACAGCATCATCCTGCTCTTGCGCACCAGTTCCCGGCAAAGCCTAGGGTGAGTGTTTCTGGTGGGTGGAGCCGAGGTTGTGGGCTCACACCCTCCCTTTGGCAAGTGAGGCATCTATCATGCCAAGGCTCTGACCCTGCGACCCTTGTGGGTAGATGGAGGTGGTATTCAGATGCTGAAAATAAATAAGAGAGAGGGATGATAAGAATTTTAAGACTGGAATAGAGGGGCAGCCCCGGCGGCACAGCGGTTTAGGGCCGCCTGCAGCCCAGGGCGTGATCTTGGAGTCCCAGGGTCGAGTCCCACGTCGGGCTCCCTGCATGGAGCTGCTTCTCCCTCTGCCTGGGTATCTGCCTCTCTCTCTCTCTCTCTCCATCCTTATGAATAAATAAATAAAATCTTAAAAAAAAAAAAAAGACTGGAATAGAGTTCGTGGGACACTTCAAGGACAAGATGAAGATAAGACTTGAAGGATGGTGGGAAGGAAGGAAGGAAGGCGAGTAGTTGCGACAAACATCTTAGTGCTCTGCGTCTAAGAGGGAAGTCGAGAGAGGGAGCAAAGTTCCTGGCCGGTGAGTGCTGGGCTTGTGACTGAAGAGTCGAGGAGAAAGCTAAATCGGACAGGTGGTGGACAGGTGGTCGGGCTAGGCCAGGAACGCTCTTGGAAGCCAAGCAGGAAGCTGGGGCTTTAGACCCAGGCCATGTGGAGACTCAGGGGTTCTTGACCAGCAGAGGGACACTTGGTCCCTCATGTCTAAGACTATTTCATTCATTCATTTACCAAAATCTCTGTGTGTAAGGTAATAGGAATAGAATGGTGAACAAGAGGAGGTGCAGTCCCTCAGGCCACTTCCAGGGTGGCAGCAAAGACAACAGCAGACAAGCCAGTAACAGTATAGCGTGAGAGCGGCCTAAGGAAGCCCTGGGAGCTTTCACGCGCGGCCACTCCGCGCCAGCTGTGGGGGTGGAAGAAGCTTCCTGAGGAACGCGAGATTAAACTGAGACCTGGAATATTCCAGCCAGGAGAAATAGCAAACCATGTGGACCCTCACACTTCAAAGCTCACTCGCGAAGTTCCATAAATGAGACACAGGTTATTAGTACTGTGTTTAAGAACATGCACTATTGAGCTCAGACCTCAGCTTCATCTGAGCTGTAATTGCCACAGATGTGGGGGCCGGAGAGGGGGGCAGTACCAGACTTAGGGGATGAAGCCGACTGGCACCTCCCATAGATCCGCCCAGCGGGTGCTGCTGTCAGGACCCCATCAGGAAAACCAAGTAATTCAAAGGGATTTTCGGAGGAATCCCAGAGCAAACTGAATGCAGGAATTGTTTGGTAAATGATGGAAGAGCTGAAAATCAAATAGGAAATGGTAACCAAAAAAAGGAAGGATGGAAGGAAAAGAAGAAGTGAAAAGAAAATCCAAGGAAATGGTGAGCAACCCGAGGGAACAACTGCAGGCGCCGCTGCCGCCCCAGGCTGGGGGACCAGGCGGAAAGGGCCAGGCCGTGGGGGGGTCACCTGCAAGGCCCATGGGGGCTCCCTCGCCGGGCGCTGGGAGGAAGGAGGCTCTGGCCTGAAGGCCGTCGGGCTCAGCTAAAGGGTTGGACGCTCTGGAACCGACATTTGTTAGGTTACCTTGGGAGGAAGACAGCCCTTGACAACTCTTCTGCTCCTTTTAAAGGCAAATGGTTTTCTGATGAGTCAGTCCCACAGGTCAAGAGGACACCAGACCAAACTGTGGCGAGCAGGCTATCATTGTCTTTGCCTCTTCCAAACCCTCGCCCTGGAGAGCTTCTCCTGCTGCAGCAGCTACTCCCCAACTTCCCAAGTGTGTAGATCTCCAAGTGGGTTGTTGGCAGCGCCCACAGCTGAGCAGACTCCCAAGGAAGAGCGAGACGCTCGTGCTGGCGTGTTCCCCACTGCCTGAGATGTCGCCCTTCGCACCGGAGAGCCCCGAGGAGAGGTCAAGCAGGGCCTTCCCTAAGCCCTCCCACCGGTGGCCTCCTTCTTAAAGATAGAGCGTAAGGGTCCCAGGCATTAGCACTTGGCCTTGGCTTGACTCTGGGGTGTCTGTGGCCTCCTCCCAGAGACTTCGTTCAGCCTTGGAGGACAGCTAACACCAGGTCCGGATTCTCCCTCCACTCCCTTCAACTCAGTCCAGGCCCTCCACTCCCTCCAGAAGCCTGGCAAAGTTCAGTTTGCAGGTTAATTCCAGTTAGGAATTCTCTTCCGAGTATCCGCTTTTCACATCCACTTCCACCAAAGTCGGAGATCCGGTCATCCCAGGGGTGGCAGGAAAACTATGATTCAGAGCAAAAGCTGCATGTTTCTCTCGCGGAAAGGCTACATTGCAATGAAACTATTACATTGTGTATAAATATACAGGGAAGTTAGCAAACCCTTCGGTAAGGAAATAGCTGGGCCTATAGACAAAATAAAAGAGGAACAGCAGGCATGCTGACTTGTAACAAGAACAGAGTTAGAACCTGTTCTTCACCCGTTCCCCACACAGCTACTCCTTCAGTACCTACCGTATGTCAGGCCCTGTGCGAGGCGCTGGGAATACAAAGTCGAGACGCTCATGATCCCATAACCTATTCTTATACTGCAGTGGACCAAGTGCTGTGAGACTGTGATCTCTAATAAATAAGTATTTGATTATTGTTCTGTTTCCGGCATAGAGCTCCTGAAACCCTTGGAATTTCATAAGGCATAAGAGTGATAAAGTTGTCAGGGAAATACAAATCAGAACTACGATGAGATACCATCTCGAGCAGGTCAGAATGGCTAAAATGAACAACTCAGGATATAACAGATGTTGACAAGGATGAGAAAGGGGAGCCCTCTTACACTGTTGGAGGGAATACAAACTGGTGCAGCCACTCTGGAGAACAGTGTGGAGGTTCCTGAGAAAGTTAAAAAGTCATAGAGCTACCCTATGACCCAGAAATTGTCTTCTTAGGTAATTATCCAAAGGATACAAACATGGTGATTCACAGAGGCACATGCACCCTGATATTTACAGTAGCATTACTCACAATAGCCAAAATACGGAAAGAGTCCAGACGTCCATCAACTGATGAGTGGATAAAGAAGAGAAGTGTGTGTGTGTGTGTGTGTGTGTGTGTGTGTAATAGAATATTGCTCAGCCATCAGAAAAGAACAAAACCTTGCCATTTGCAATCACATGGATGGAATTCGAGTGTATTATGCTAAGCAAAATAAGTCAATCAGAAAAAGACAAATGCTATATGATTTCACTCGTATGTGGAATTTAAGAAAATAAGCATGAACATAGACAAAGGGAAAGAAAAATAAAATAGGATGAAAACAGCAAGGGAGGCAAACCATAAGAGACTCTTAACTCTAGGGAACAAACTGAGGGCTGCTGGAGGGGAGGGATGGGGAGATGGGGTAACTGGAGGATGGGCACTAGGAGGACATGTGATGGAATGAGCACTGAGTGTTATAAGACTGATGAATCATTAAATTCTACCCCTGGTGGGGGAGGGGAGAGAATTCTTTGGGGAAAAAAAAGTGATGAAGCTGTCTTGATATTCATAACAAACCACTTTCAACCACACCTGAGTTTATGATAATTCAGTGGTGTTTTCTGGAAGCACGGAGGGATGAAGGAAGATTGTCAGGAAAATCCACCCTGTGATTGGAGGGTTGGAATCCATCAAACCCAAGGAGGGGGTATTGGAATCTCCAGTCTATAGCTGATCTGTCAGAAGCACAAGTGACCCCTGGGCCTGCTAGTGACACCTGAAGTGGTTGTGGTTGGGGGCAGTCTTGTAGGACTGAACTCATGCTGTGGAATCTGATGCTATCTCCAGGCAGCTAGTGTGAGAACTGAGCTAAACTGTAGGACCCCCAGCTGGTGCTGGAGAACTGGTTGGGGGGGGGGACCCACACATCAAAGTTACTGTCAGAATAGGAGTCATAGGAGTCATAGAAGGTCTTACTGGAGCCCAGAGGAAGGAGCCAACAGAAACTTTCGGGTTGGACTTCATATAGTATGGCATAGCCGTCTAAGTCGTCTCAGGGAGGAGATAAAGTGAAAAACCGCAGTTTTCAAAGACCCCCACCCAGATCACGGAGACAGTGTTCAGCTGCCAGTAGTAGACAAGTGCTGACTGAAACAGCAAAGACGACCAAGGATCCTGCACCTGGAATCGGGGAGCAGTTGGTTCCGAGGGCAGCACAGCAGTTCAGTGATGTGATTTAGGGCTCAGGCTGCCTCAACTTTTTTGACTTTAGCATTTTCAACTTGTAGACATTGACTTCCTCCTGGTACCAAGAGAGCTAACGTGGGCCTGGCGGGCAAGTCATTGAATTTTGCTGCTTCTACACTTCTCCTCTATGAAAGGAGATGTGATTAGATGATGAGCTTTCTATTATACCAACTACTACCCTGATGTGCTAGTTTAACCCATTATAATTCTTAAACTTCAGTTTGATGCACACTGAAGTTTAAGAATTTTTTTTTAAGATTTTATTTATTTATTCATGATAGACACACAGAGAGAAAGAGAGGCAGAGACACAGGCAGAGGGAGAAGCAGGCTCCATGCAGGGAGCCCGATGCGAGACTCGATCCCGGGACTCCAGGATTGCGCCCTGGGCCAATGGCAGGCGCTAAACCACCGAGCCACCCAGGGATCCCTGAAGTTTAAGAATTATTAAACATTTGATGATTCAATAGGTCTGGAAAGGGCCTGAAAATTCACAAGTTCTAACTTCTAACAAGTTCCCAAGTATTGCGGTGAGTGCTGGCCCAGGGGCCAGGCTTCGAGAACCACTGGTTTAAGTTAGCGATATGTCAGTTTTCCTGACCTGTAAAATGAAGGGAGTGGCTCTTGAAAAAGGATCATATCACTCCTAGATAATTGCCAAATCCATTGGGGAGCGTTACAAATATATAGATAATTGAGCCTCACCCCTGGAGATTCTGGTGCAGTGGATCTGGGGCCAGGCCCACAAATAGGTCTTCTACTAACAACCGCTTGGGGAATTATGACTTAGAGTGTTAGATAATCTTTAAGATCTTTCTAGCTCCATATTTGAAAAGCAAGATGGCTGATTACAGCAATGTGGGTAGTCTCAAAGGAAAAATAACTGCAAAGTAAGTCAGCATTTTTACCATCTTTCCTTTCAAATTCTCAGATAGCTAGGAATCTGTTTTTATCTCTTTAAAAACCTTCCTACTCTTACAGGTGAAGAAGAAACCTGACATTACTAGATTCTTTACTTTCTAGCTCCTTTAGGAAACATCCCCCACTCTCCTCCTTCTGGAGGTATATAACTTCACTCTTAACTCTCTTAGCATTTATCTATATTATTACTTTATATGTATTTGTAATTATTTGGTTTTATTTATTTATTTATTTTTTCCATTTTAGGTGACGTCTATTTTTCTTTTTACCACAACTGGGGGGAAAAAAAGCAAAACAAACGAAAACAAACAACAACAACAACAACAACAAGACCCCACCCCCACCCCCCCACCCTGTCCTTGGCTCAGAGTAAGGGAATTCCTGGGTCAGGTTGAAAGAGGGGGAGGGGGTGATATCCTGTCGTCCGCAGTGTGGAAAACCAGGGTTCAGCAACCTGGAATTGTTTCTTCCTCCCCAGGTAGACAGACGTGGTCACTGTCGTCATCCATGTTCCTCAAATTTCTCTAAGGTATAGATATCTCTACAGACAAAGTTTCCTTCAAACTGGAAAAGCAAACATGAGGGGATCAGCAATGATTTGAACAAGAGTCCTTAAAAAAGGGTCATCAGGACGCCTGGGTGGCTCAGTGGTGGGAGCAGCTGTCTTTGGCTCAGGGTGTGATCCTGGAGTCCCGCATCGGTCTCTCCCTGCAGAGCCTGCTTCTCTATTTGGTTTTAATAATACAGGGACAGAATTCTTAAAATCGGATAATATAAAGGTTATAAGACACAGCAAACTCCCACCACCCTCCCAGCCCCACTCTCCAGAAAGTTTTAACGCTTTCATCTGCTCCTTCTGGTGTTTACCTCCATATTCCTCAGTCATAGGCATACACGACTTATTTCTTGATTTCCCAATTCCCAGCATCATTTATTGACTTCCCACCATGATAGCTGAGGGGTTAGTTCTCTTAAGCCAATTAATGTACTCTGATTATATGTTTGATTTTCCCCCTCAATTGTTATTTTCTTATAATTAATAATAGCCTCAATACATTTGCTTAATAGTTATAAATCCATCCTTAATTTTTCCCAAATGCTTTGACAAATCGGTTAAACATCTGATGAATGAGTTTTCCCAAACTTTTCAACATAGGACATTTGTTCTTTTGTACTTGGAGCCCTCCCTTCTGGAGCCTCCATCCTCTAGCCCCACTAGGAACTGCTAGCTCCCTGCCACACACTTGTCCTCCCGGTGATGTCCTTCAGCCAATGTCTTATGTTGAGACCTCTATTGCCAGAATCGTGTCTCCTTCTTTTTTGTTCTTTCTGGAGCTCTCATTATTCAGATATTGGATCTTCTGGACTGATTTTTCTATATCTGTATTTTCCATTATGGTAGCTTCCAGCCACTTGAGGCTATTGAGCACTTGAAGTGTGACTGTCCAAATAAAGCTGTGTCATAAGACAGTATCAACAAAATTATAAAATATTTCATTAATATTTCTATTTGATTACATATTGAGATGACAGTATCTTGAACTTATTTAGGTTAAATAGAATATATTACTAAAATTAATTTTATCTATCTTTTTGATCTGACTACTAAAAAAAATCAAAATTGGGGTACCCAGTGGCTCAGTTAAGCATCTCCCTTCAGCTCAGGTCATGATCCCGGAGTCCTGGGATTGAGCTCTGAGTCAGGCTCTCTGCTCAGTGGGGATCTGTTTCTCCCTCTCCCTCTGCTCTCTTCCTTGCTCATGTTCTCTCTCTCAAATACATACATACATACATACATAAATTTTTAAGAAAATAAATAAAAATTAAAAAAAACAAAATTAAAAATGTGACTTGTAATATATTCCTATTGGACAGCACTGCTTAGTGTGTATTATCTGCTCTGTTCCATTTTCCATCTTTTTATTTGGTCTGTTTTCTGGGAAATGTCATCAATTCCACCTTCTAATTCTTCTACTGAATTTTTATTTCAACTCCCATCTTTTTAAATTTCCAACAGAATTTTCCAGTCTCTTTTCCATAGCATATTTCATTTGTTTTGTGGATGCAATAGTTTCTCATCTCTGATTTTGTGATTCTAGCTCCCTTGACATTTTATTCTGTCATCACTGTACCATTTTCCTACAAACTTCTTCATTCTCTTCGGTCTCCATTCATATTCAAGAGGCAGCAAGAAAGCTGCCCAGAAATGCTGTGTGTGTTGGCTTGTTGGCTTGTGGTCTTGACGGTGGATTGATGATGGGGAAAGCTGAACTTTCCTTGAGAAACACCTCTCCCCACCCCCACCAGCAAGTGTTAGTTTGGGCAGGATTTTTCTCAGGTACTTGTTTGTTTCTCCAGAGAAGAATCTTCCAGGCTCCTGTCTTGGTGAGTAGTTGGGGGAAGGGAGAGAGATGTTGGAAGCTACGTGTTCACTTTTCAGTTAATTCTACTATTTTGAATGCCTACCCATCCCTGGCCTCTCTGCTAGGTTTCCAAGTCCAGATCTTCTTAGGCTCAATATCTCTAGAGAATAAAACTTCTGTTGCATAAGAAAGTAGAGGTAACCACCTGACCAGAGGTTAGAATGGGAAAGAGGACATGATTCATCCATACTTCAGTTCCTCCATTACACTGTTGGGTCCAGGGCCTCACTTCATTTTGGTCCCCTTTATGAACACACAGGTGGCTTCACTTTATCTCTTCTGTTAAGTCAGCAACATTGCCCTTGCCACTTCATATTTTTAGAAGCTATCTCTATGTTGGTAGATACAGAGCTCAGTTGGTAGAGCACATGACTAAATCTGAGGGTTGGAGTTCAAGCCCCATGTTGGGTGTGGAGCTTACTTAAAAAAGAAAGAAAAGAAAGCTCTGTTTAAATCTTTTGTCTACTGTTATCTCCCATCCTGTTCTGTTTGACCTTGTGGGTTAATTCATTTTTAACTATGTAGTATTTTCTTAGGAGGATTTTAGTAAATAGAGGAGAATAACACATTTCCTCATCTCTACCTGAACTCCTATTTCTACTCTAAGCTCTAGTTATTTACTGCTTTTTATCATCTCCTTTAATAGGGGGCAGGATCAAAATTTGCCTTATCTTTGAGTTCACTCCCCACCACCACCTTTCTTCCTAACATCTACATGTGGCTTTGTATGCACCGAGTGCTCGCTCGACAGAGAAGTAAGTCACTCATGTAAATTGTCCGTACTTCTGAGTGTTATTGGCTCCCTGTGTGCATAGGTGAAGTCACTTTACCTCTCTGGACTACAGGAGATCTGTGTTAGAGTCTGGTTTCTAGATGATTTCTAAAGGCCCCATTTACCTTTAACATTCTAAGAATCCATGTGCTTAGTTTCTGCAGTAGTTTTCATTGTTTGCTAATGTATGTCGTATCATCATTAGGCATCTAACATTGTAGACAACTTTTACAAAGGAAAAAATTTAAATCCATCAAGAGAGCAATAATTACTCCTAGTTGAAAGGCTTATAATCCATAATCAACAATAGTGACCAAATGTAGTGTTGAAGATAGAATGAAAATAGCAAGTGCGATAAAGCCAGTACCTTCGTCCTGTCCTGCTTGTATAAGTTTTGGCATGCAGGGTGGGAGGACGAAAAAGGTAGGTAGGGTAAAACTACTGGAAGGTTTTTATCTTATTTTATTTCAAAGATTTTATTTTTAAGTAATCTCAACACCCAACATGGGACTTGAATTTACAATCCCAGGAACAAGAGTCACAAGCTCTACCAGCTGAGCCAGCCAGGGCCCCCTGCAAGTTGTCTTTAAAAGTACCTGGGAGGGACGCCTGGGTGGCTTAGCGGTTTAGGGCCACCTTCAGCCCAGGGTGTGATCCTGGAGACCCGGGATGGAGTCCCACGTTGGGCTCCCTGAAGGGAGCCTGCTTCTCCCTCTGCCTGTGTCTCTGCCTCTCTCTGTGTGTGTGTCTCTCATGAATTTAAAAAAAAAAAAAAAAGTACCTGGAAGGGGCGCCTGGGTGACTCAGGGTGACTGAGACTCTGCTCAGGTCATGATCCCAGGGTCCTGGGATGAGCTCCATGGGCTTCTGCTCAGCGGGGAATCTGCTTTTCCTCCTCTCTCTGCCCCCTCCCCAACTCGTGCTCTCTTTCCTTCATTCTCTCTGTCTAAATAAATCAATTTTTAAAATAAAATAAAGTGTACCTGGGAAATTGATTTTATTTGGGTCTGGCGAGGCCAATAGATCAGGAGACAATTGCCACTGAAAAGATAGTTTTTACTTAAAATTCCCAAGAAGGGACATGGTTTCCCTGCATGGTGTGATGTAGGGCCATGTAGGGAAGCACCAGGATGAGTCAGGAGGCAGAAGGAGTGCGGGAAAAGCACGAGCAAAATACTTTACTGAAGTTTTTGGAGTTGGGAAAGAGCAAGGTAACCAGCAGCCGAGCAGGCTTAGGATTGGACCGTGTGATAGTGTGAATAATTGATACCTGGTTCAGCTGAATAATTGATAGCTGAATACCCTAAGGACTACAGAGTAGTCTTTAGGTATCCAGCACCTGGGCCTGGGATGGATTAGAGCAGAGGAATATGGCCTGCTGGAGTGTAAACACTAGACACAGGAGGCATGGTTCAGAGTAGGAGCTCTGGATTAGTTTGCATTTGAAAGGTACTCTTGCTGGTAGGTTGTTGGCTGAGTCTAAGGATTGGCTAAGGCCTTGGAGGGTCAGACTGTCCCTGGTCAGGGAGGCCCCAGATACCAGAGGATCAAAAATACAGAAAATGAGAAAATATAGTTAATGCAGAAGTGGTCAAACAAAGACTAAGCTATAAAGGCAGAAAGTCATGAAGAAGCAGGCAACGAGGCAGGAGTATGACTTTTGGTAGAAGGCATATGAGTAGACCAGGAATTATAAAAAACAACAACAACAAAACCAAAAACCAAAATAAAACAAAGGTTAGGAGTGCTCCCGGTCTGGGAGAACAGTAGCTGCATCATTGGCACGGAGGGACTGTGGGTGGTGGACTCCAGAGGAGGTGGGCCCCGTGGCCTCAGCCACCTGGAGTGCGGCCGCTGCAGCCACCAGGCAGGTCACAAGGAGCCCGGATCCCTATAGCTTCTGGCTCCAGCAGCCTTTGTGCTGTCACTCTTGTTCACAGGCTAAGAAGATCCATGCCAGGCAGGAGGAAAGGGCCCGTAGAAGAATAAAAAGACAAATTCCCCTGATATCCCCCCCCTTTTATCTGGGAGATGATAGCTTTCCTGGAAGTCCTGCCCAGTAGATCTCTTCTTACACCTCCCCCAACACTGAGCCACGTGGTTTGCCCCAAGAAGCAGGGTGCCTGGGGAGGTAACTGTTTCTAACATTTCGGCCTCAAGCAAAATTGTGGTTCTACTGGTATAGACGGATCCATGGATCCACACGTGAATGGGTTGCATTTAGTAATGTCTGCCACAGAAGGAAAAAGGAAATATGAGCTTGTCTCCCTCCACTAAGTGAAACAGACCATATAAAGTATTTAGTACAATGTCTAGCTTATCGTATGTGGGAAAAAAGAAGAAGAAAGAAAGAAAAGAAAGAAAGAAAGAAAGAAAGAAAGAAAGAAAGAAAGAAAGAAGAAAAGAAAGAAAGAAGAAGAAAAGAAAAGAAAAGAAAAGAAAAGAAAAGAAAAGAAAAGAAAAGAAAAGAAAAGAAAAGAAAAGAAAAAAAGAAAAGGTTTGCTGCTTCTGTTACAAAAAACAGAGTCCATCAGGATGTTCAGTCCCATTAATTCAACAAATGCCCTGCACTTTGACAGTGTTCAGGCTTTAGGTGCTGGGGGTCGAGAAAAGGAATAAAATGTGGATCCTTCCTTCTAAGAGCCTTGTGCAGACAGATACATGAGGACCTGAATGTGATAAAAAGTTCAGCAAAGGCACCCTTGCAAGTTATAAGAAGTGGAAGTTATAAGAACTTGCGAGCACCTGGAACAAAGCCCCTCACCCCACAGATGAGGAAAGTGGGGGCCACCAGGGAAGTGAAGGGGCTGGTAGCCCATTCCCTGAGAACAGAGCCTGCATCCCAAGCCTCCTGACGCCCCCAGCTGCTGCTCCTCCTCTGAAACTGCCCTGTTGAAAGTGACTTGAAAATATGAAGCTGGGGACACCTCGGTGGCTCAGCGGTTGAGCGCCTGCCTTCAGCCCAGGGCGTGACCTCAGGGTCCCGGGATCGAGTCCCACGTCGGGCTCCCCCCATGGGGTCTGCTTCTCCCTCTGCCTGTGTCTCTGCCTCTCTCTGTGTCTCTCATGAATAAATTTTTTAGAATCTTTAAAAATGAAAAGAAAATAAAATATAAAGCTGGATGAGGAGACCAGAACGACACCAGAAATACCCCGTTGCCCTTGGGGGAGGCAGGTGGGCCGTCTCCGGGGAGCTCTGGCCCTTGGCCCCGGGGGAAGCCCCACCAGCAGCAGATCAGCTGAACTCGCAGGGCTGTGTCGCATGTGTGCCAGCACGACAATGAGGACCCCTCTGAGTGGCGGCTAGGAGGGTTCCTCTGGGTCAAGACTTTTATTCACTTTGTGTTTTTTAATTAGCAATACTGATTTTTCTTTTTCTTTTAAGATTATTTGAGAGAGAGAGAGAGAGAGAAAGCACCGAGCAGAGGGAGAGGGAGAAGCAGATTCTCCACCAAGCAGGGAGCACGATGTGGGGCTTGATCCTAGGACCCTGAGATCATGTCCTGAGCTGAAGGCAGGAGCTTGACCGACTGAGCCACTCAGGCGTCCCCAGCAATCTTGATTTTTCCAAGGATTGCATTAAATCAGCAAATGCTTCTTTTTCGTCGTCTCCTTATTCTCATTTTTTCAAGATTTTCTTTATTTATGAGAGAGGCAGAGTCACAGGCAGAGGGAGAGGCAGGCTCGATCCCAGGACCATAGTAGGATCACGCCTGGAGCCGAAGGCAGACACTCAACCCCTGAGCCCCCTGGGCATCCCAGCAAATGCTTCTTGTATAGTTCCCCACACTATTGAACAGCAAGGGTCACCAAAATGTGGAAAAAGAATGAAAATTTGGGGTTCTGCTGCATGATGCAAGATTCAATGAGGGAAAGAACCATAAAATGTCACTCAGAAATATTTTAAAGATACTAAATGTACTTTGTTCACTACAATGACCACCGTATTTGTTAAAGAATACTTTGTTTTGTTTGCCATAAAGTATAGCACTAGCTTTTGTGGGCTTGTGTTTAAATGAAGTTAATGAAAATCGAAGACTGGCTGGCAGAAACAAAATAAAGTCACATCTGGAAACAGCTGCACTTGTAATTAAATGGCATTTAATGTGACTAATATCAAAAGGGTGAGTTTTTCTCCCTCTAGCATTAGGGATGCAAAATTCAGGCTTCGTAGCTGCTCTATTATAATAGTTTTGAGTCAGTGGGTGTTTAGAAGTCATTCTGATATTTATAAAGGAAAACCCCCAGTGAGCTATAGAGGAGATTTCAGTCAAAAGAAAAAATGAACAAGAGCTGCACAGTTTGAATTTTGAGAACTGACATAAATTTTACAGGCTTTTTTTTTTTTCCTAAGCATTAACTGTTCAGTGTTTCAGTTCAATGAAATAAAGGCCTCTTGTTTCCCATACCAATCAAGTGACCTCCTGCCTTGCTGTAATTAGTGGTAAACTTCAATATGCAAGCTAAAAGACCACCTAATTAAAAAGTGTAATTAATTTACATAGATCATTCAAAATGGCTAGATTAGATAGCTTATGGAGATAATGTCAAACTCTTTGAGCTGCTTTTATTGGCTTCTTTCCCTGCTGTTCCTCAGGTTCTGAGTATTTTCATGGGAATGAGTTTATCAAAGTGGGAAGGGCTTCGAGGTGAGGGTTTTAGCTAATCACTGCTAAACATTTAAAGCTTTGCAATTATTTTTTATCAATTACTCAAGTATAAAACAAAAAAAAAAAGGGCCTTATCTTCCTGCTTGGTGCTGAGTGGCCTAATTTTATTAGTGAATATTTATTAAGTGCCTGTTGAGTGCTAGATGCCACTCAAAACACACAGTTATTTTAGAGCCTGCCATGATTAGCAGTGACTCCTCTCTCTGGGCCAGACAGCACTCTGATTCTTCAGGTCACGAGGAGATGGCTGCAGGATTCAAAAGCAAGATAATGGTTAAAGGGTTTCTCTTCTCCTTGACTCATAATTCACAATAGCAAGCAATGTCCTGTATTTACTCTGTAGTATAAACAGTTTCAGACTCCAGAGCTTGGCCAAGCCCCTGGGTGACAAACAGGAAGCTGTTCCAATGGTGAGGGAGGAGAGTTCTGATTTCTTGCCTTCCCTGGTGTAGAGATTGTGGCCTAATGGTGACATTCAATTACAAATTTCCTTCCCTTTACATGAGTTACAAATGGAGAAATTTCCCCCCAGTCATGTGTGGAGGAAATCTTTCCGGAGGGAGATTAATCAAGCAGGGCTTCTAAGCAAAGAAGTTTCAGACAAGAGATTTGTTAACACAGGCTCTCTTTGGGAGAGAATCCCAGGAACCTTGGCAACACCTTGCCAAAGAACAATAGATAAATCATCACCCTCTTTAGTTTCATCTGCTTCTCCTAAGAAGGAAAAATTGTCACAACATTAGATGATCTTGGTCTAAGTGTACAGGGTTGTCCTGAGAGTATCTCATAAAAACAGCACATGCCAATTTCCTCCTCAATATATTTGACAATATATATCATGGTGACATGAACTTTCTGTAAGTCCTTAGTAACTGGGGGCTCTGAATCCTTTGTTAAGGAATCCTCCCCTCTCCACGAGATGAATTGTGTTATAAGTGTTAGAACCCGAATTCCGTGATTCAATTCCTATGTAGCTTCCTAAACTTTCACCTTTTTGTTCTCTGTAAACACAACCCGAGTTCCACATCACTTTCTATATACCTCAGTTTCCTCATTACTAGGCTTCAGGAACTAGCATCATAATCAAGTAACTTAAAACTTTGATACAATTAGTTAAAACAATAGCAAATATCAACTAAAATAAAGTGCTCAGACATTAGTGCACATAAAAATCTCCTGGGGAGTTCAGGAAAAAAGAAATCCAGGTGCCCAGGCTGCATCCCAGACCAATGAAATAATAATCTCTGTGAGGAAGGATCCAGGTGTTGAGATTATATCTCGTGTGACTGAGCCATCAAAGCTTCTTATTACATGTTTCTGAGTTTTGAGATGGTTTGTTAGGAAGCACTATTGTGATTGTAGCTCTCTTTTACACTCACTCATTCATTCCTTTGTTCTCTGAATAATGATTGAGTACCTACTATGTGCCAGAGGTTTGCTAGGTATTAGTGATACAGTGAAAAACAGTGATGGCCAAAGGTCCTTGCCTTAGTGCAGTTTATGATCTTGTGATGAGCAAAAAAAGTGAACACACAGCTATATATTTTCAGTTATCATTTAGAGCTATGGGGACAAATCACTCCACAGTAATGTGAGATGAAGAAAAACAAAGTTGTATATAAAAACCCATATCTTATGATAAATTCCAAATAGACTGAAGGCTTCAATTTTAAAAATGAGGAAAAATGGGAGACCCACAAGCCATAGACTACATAATGCCATAATCAAAATCAAAAGACAAAGATTAAACCAAGAAAAAATATTTGTAAGTCATACGTACAGAGGGGTACTTTTCCTAGTGTATATAGATCTCAGGGACGCCTGGGTAGCTCAGCGGTTGAGCATCTGCCTGCAGCTCAGGTCATGATCCCGGGATCCTGGGATCTAGTTCCACATCAGGCTCCTCATGGGAGCTTGCTTCTCCCTCTGGCTATATCTCTGGGTGTCTCACGAATAAATAAAATATAAAAAAACAAAACCAAAACAAAACAGCCACTATATAGATTTCAGAAAATTAATAGGAATAAGATCCATAATCAAATATAAGAAATGAACAAATAATTAATAGAAAAAAGAAATAATAATGATTCTTAAATATAAGAGAAATTCAATCCACATGTAATAATAAAAATGCATGCTAAAACTATACTGAGGGGCACCTGGGTAGCTCAGTTGGTTAAGCACCTGACTGGTGGTTTCAGCTCAGGTCATGATCCCAGGGTCTTGAGATCAAGCCCTGTGTGGGGCCCCCACTCAATTTGGAATCTGCTCGAGATTCTTTCCCCCTCCTTCCCCCTCCCTTTCTGCTCCTCCCCATGTGCTCTATCTAAAATAAATAAGTAAATAAGGTCTTTTTAAAAATAAAGCTACACTGAGATACTGTCTTTCACTCAACAGATTGGCAAAGATCCAGGAGATTGGTGATACACTGTGTTGGCCAAAGTGAGGAAAAATAGGCATTCTCATACACTGCTGCTACAAGTATAAATTGGCACGACTTCTATGGATGGCAATTTGCTATAAACATTTTGTCTTAGTGCTTTGTTCCACTTCTATCTTATTCTACAGATGTATTTGCATATGTGTGAAATGATGCAGTATTGTTTTAATGGCAAAATATTAGAAACAACTAAATGTTCATCAACAGGGGATGAGTTAAATAAATTATGACACATCCATGAATACTATATAGCTGCAGAAAAGACTGAGAAAACCCTTTCTATGCTCACACGGGAAGATACGTCAATTGTTCTGTTAACCAAAGAACAAAAACAAAGTGTGAGATGGTGTATGTAAGTATACTACCTTTTGATGAAAAAACATATAAAAGGTAGATTAGATACAGGATAGATACAGACATACACACAGAGATACATAAATACATAGGTAATGTGAGTGTAAAAAAGTTTTAAAAGAATATAGAGATATCTAAATATTTGTCTATATATGCTTAAATTACATCAGGGAGCATACAGAGGGACCAGGAATTTTTATCTCTTGTGGGAAAGAATTGCGTGGCTTTGGGATCAGAGCAAAAGGGAGAGTTTTCACCATTTGCCTTTCTCTAATTTTAGAATTCTGAGCCACATCGTTATTTATTCACAAAATTAAAAAAGTTTAAATACTGAATATACAGCATAAAATTAGAAAGAAAAATTTCAAGGGGTAGATTGTGGCACAGTGGGCTGGATTCTGAGTGAGATAGGCTCTTTGGGGAGGGGCTGTCTGCTGGGGTGGCATTTGATAAAGAGCTGAATGAAGGGAGGAAGGGAGCTACAGGAAAGCTTGGGGGAAAGGAAAGCATGTCTGGTCAAAGTAAAGCCAATGCAAAGGTCTTGAGGGGGATGCCTGGGATTTGGAGCAGCAGGCGAGTGTTTGGAGATGTGGTCTGAAAGGGACCAGGCCCTTGGTCCAATGGGCCTTGTAAGTCATGCTGAGGGATTTTTGAGTTGATTATACGTGATAGGAAGACATTAGAGGTTTTATGCAGAAGAGTTATACACTGGGCCTTCCATTCCCACCTCTGGGCAGAGAGTAGCCTGACAGGAGGCCAGGCCAGACACTGGGAGAGGAGGAAGGAGGCTCTTGAGGGTGTCAGATGGTGGTGGCTTGGACTGTGGCAGTGAGAGAGGGTGGTAAGAAATAGGTGGATTTGGGGATATATTTTGAAAGTAGAGCCAAGAAGGTTTGCCACTGCATCAGACATGGGGGTAACAACAAGGGTTGATTCAAGGATGACTTGAATTCTTTTGGCTTGAGCAACTGGGAGAATATTTAGTGAGCACATACTATACTCTGGACACAAGACATACATGGAAGCTGCCCTCAGCAAGCTCACTGTGTCGTGGGAGAGCCAGACAATGAATAAGCACGCACTTAATAAACTCAATGACAACCCTGGGAGAGGGTCAGGAGGCAGGGACTGGATGCCGGGTTAGCAGCAACTGCGAAAAGAAAGGGCCTGTATTAAGAGTGAAGAGCACCATGCCTGGGAGAGATTTAAACTAAGATCTGAAGGTGAGAAACCAGATGTGCAAAGAGTGGCAGAGGGAACAGCATGGCAGGGGAAAGGGAACAGCATATGTAAAAGCCTTGAAATAGGGGGCAGGCGGTTGTATGAATGCCCGCAAGCCCAGGATGGCTGGTGGGGAGCGCACCAGAGGGACGGAGGCGGGAGGTAAAGGTCAGGCCGGTGACAGGGACTATCGTGTGGGCATTTTTATTTCTGAACGGCCATGAAAGATGAAAGTTTTGTGACTTTAGGACACCTTGACACAAAGGGGCGGACCTGGGGTTCTGTCAAGACATGGCCTCAACAGGTTTGGCGCTGGTTACCTCATTATTCCATTACCACCCTCCTTTTCCTTCTAAAGTTGGCCTCCCGATATTTTCTTGATATGAACAACTTTTCTTTCTCCAGATCCTCTGGTTCCTCAGGAAGACAGAGAACTTGGAGCTCTTTGACCACCCAGAGCTCCTAGTGTTGGTGGGACCCTCGTTGAGAGCAACTTTTGTCTGTCACACATTGGCCCACTCTGCCCCATTCCCTCATGAGATGGAGCAAAATTTGGCAGCCATGAACAGCTAAGAAAGAACAAGGACAACCAAATATTGGAATCAAGAGTTCTCAACCTCAAGTGACCATGTGGTAACCTGGAAGCAGCATGAGAGCCTGCGTGCTGTCACTATGTGAGGCAGCCTTTCCTCCATCTACCACAAGCACTACACCAAATTTCAAAAGGGGAAAAAGAACAACCTAATGGTGAGCTGATGAGCTGATCAATATTCTTAATTTACCTCTTTAGCTACAGGCCCCAAATTGAAAACAGGACTGTGAGAATCTCAAAGGGCTGCCACCGTGACACGTCCCTGCCCCCTGAGGAGCAGTGGCTTCTTGCCAAGTATTGCTGCAGCGGTTTGGGGGCACCCGCCTGGGACAGCAGGGTACTCCTGCTGCTTGGACACCTACAGATCTGTGGGGGCTGCTGCAGGGGCCACCAGTATCAGGTTTGGTTAGAACTTTAACCCTCATGAACACCCCCACACCTTCGCCATGGATTGGAACACAGCTCCAGGGGCCAATCCTGTTGTTTCTAGAATCACTGTGCTCAGTCTCAGCAAGAATATGAGAGATTTGTACACGAATGGATGGAAATTAAAAGGGTAAATCACAAACATAGTAATAGCTGTCACTGAACTAGCACTTACGACGTGTATGTGTTTTGCCCCCAGCCCTTTAAGGCTCAACCTCATGAGTTGTGTTCTGATCATCCCCATTTTACAGATCATCAGTAGGGGGTCTTTTAATAAGAGTTGCTACACTTAATTAATGCTTGATGGAAATTTCATCCAAATTTTGGTGATTTCTATGAAATGAATCAGGGTTAATCCAGGAAAGTGCAAAGAGACCTGGGGGTTGAAAGACCTGGATCCCATACCTAATTCTCCACTAGCCATTATGAGCCTTTGGCTCCTCTGGGCCTCAGTTTCTCATCATTAAAAATAAATCTGTTAGTCATTCATCCCTAAGGATTCCTGGTTCTGATGGCAGACCCTCATGTTGGCACCCTCTATTTTGTCTACCTCAAATTTCAGTCCAGTCCTCTGTTCAAAAACTAAGTCTCTCACCAATAATGAATCACGTGGCAGACTCTGCCCTGAGCTCACTTTTCAAGGCTCAAATCTGTGTACAGAGCTGGAGAGGGAGAACCCAAGTTCAGTTGCAGAGGCTACACCGGGCTTGTTGGCAACGGGGCCATCTTGACGCCTCGCTGTCGGTCTCATTTTGGATTGCTCTGCACAGAGCTGACCCGGTTATGCCCCATCCTATGTGGGAGACATAAATCCAATAGTAATGACCTCTCCTTCATAATTCAGATGGCTTAATAAGTGTAATTTGAATTGGAGTACCTGATTTCCAACTGCTGTTGAACAATTATGCCATTCATTCATTCTTCCTTTCGTTAATTCACTCAACAAAAACTTTTTAGAACATTATTATGATTCAGGCACTGTAAGGGCTCTAGGGAAACAAGGTGAAGAAGACTAAGTCTCAGCCCTCACAGTGCTGGTTTTCTACTCAGATAAAGAGGCAAACTACAAGCATGTAGCACCGTTTCAGGTAGTGGTTAGTACTCTGCTGGAAAAATAAAGCAGGGTGAGGGATAAAGGATAAACGATGATGAATATATTTGACTCTTTGGGGGAACTTTTTTTAGATTTGGGAAGGGGATACAGAGGAAGCCTCTGTATAGAGATAACATTTGAGCAGAGACCTGAATAAAGAGAGAGCTAACCAGGTCCAGAGAAGTGTGTTTCAGGAAGAAGGGACAAACAGCAAGGGATCATAGCTCTGAGGTGGGAATGAGTATGGCACACCGGAGGAACAAGAGGCTAGTGTGTATGCAGATCGGTGGTGGCCTTCCACCTGAGACATGAAGGCCTGCCTTCCTGACCTGACCTGTCACAGGTTAGCAGTTAAAAGTATGAGCTGCAGGGAAGGAATCGCACACAGTGTGACTTTAAAGATAACAAAATATGTGGCAAGATAGCCAGGCCTACCCCCTAACACTTGCAGGACCTGGAGCAAGAGAAAAATGAGAAGATCAAATACTATATCTCAAAATATTTAAAAATTATAAAGCAAGCTAACAAATTGCTACATGAAATATATTATTTCCTTCTATTATCTTGACAAATATGTCTTCATAACAGCCTGGGTGTTCAAATTGAAATTCATAATTTTTGGAGTCCTAGCCCCCAGGCTCTGAGCTTGCTGCCTTTTCTCTTCCTACCAACCAGCTGCATCCAGTGCAGCAAGGGGCCTCCCCCATGCACAAGTGCTCATCCTAGCCTACTTGTCCAAGTTCCAATGACATCCCACCGAAGCAACTGCCCCTCTGGTCTTGAGGTGTGTATACTGCAGATGGACTGACATGGGAAGAAGCCCACATACAGCCTAGAAGCAGGAGCAGGACTTTGGGCAAGGAATTCTGGAACTCGAGGGAGTGCGGGGATGGGGGGACAGGACAGGCTCTCAATGGGCTGCACCTGGTCCAAATGGAGCCATCTAAAGCCAAGGACCAAGACAGGGAACATCTTATTGCCCAAATATAGGGTGATACCATAGGTTGTTTCTGAATAATTAAGGTTAAAAGCAGCATCTTTTGTGCAGAAAAAGTTGGGGACCAGGGAATGAAGGCTGTAGTCAATGGGGCCAAAGTTGGGCTAAACCTTCAGGACAAGAGTGAGGAAGAGTTGATAGATATCTTGGACTTTTTAACCTGGGGATTTTTCAAGTTTCTTGTATTTTCTGTGTTTGTTTCTTCTTTGCTCTCTTAACGTTTATAGTCAACTCTGAAAGCTCTATTCAGTCTTGGTTAAGGAAATCCAAGGAAAGGATTCAATCTTTGCTTGAGCAAGGATATTTAAGTGGGGCAAAACACGTGGGGGACAGCAGAAATTCAAGTGAGAGAACCCAAAGAAGAAGGTACATTTATGGTTCCACCCCTCCCCTTCCACATGCACTCCTAAACATTTTCTTTGCAGAGTTAACTTCGGAAGTCTTTTGGAGAAAGAAGAACCCCTTAGTGCAACAAAACTGCACGAGGCTCCCAGTGCCTGTTCTTTCTCTGTGACAGGACCCCTATGCCACCTGTGAGGTGACATGTTACGTGACTGCCCCATATAGAGATACTGGTTCCCATCCTTCCTTGCAGCTAGGTGTGATGTTTCGGCCAAGTTCTAGTCAATGGGATTGGGTGGAAGTGATGTGTATGACCTCTGCCTTGTTCGTCTAGAGCAAGAGGGATGCTCTCCTCTTCCCCTCCGTCCTTCCTGCGTGGATGAGCCACCCTGAAGAGCGTGGACAGGGTGACACTCCAGCGGCTGATGACTTCTCAAGCCCACAAATACAGAACTCGTACCACCTCTCGAAGGGAATGGATTTACAAGTTTAATTTCTCCTGTTTAAAGAACTCCCTTTCATCTGCCTTGAAGATACTGGGTTGTCTCCTAACCCACACTTACTTCCTTGTAATTCCCAAATTGTATAGATTTTGATCTGAGCACACGTCTTTCTAGGTTGACGTCTTCTGAGTTTTCATCTGACCTCAAGGAGGATGTCTCCGCATTTCCTCAAATTCAGTATCTTCAGTTTTGTTCTCTGCCTTCAGTTAAATGGTACTTTAACTTAAAAGGCTCTTGTCTTCAGGCTGGTGACCCAGCCAGGAACCTACAAATGTACGTTGGATTGAATTAACTTGAATTGAACTTCAAACAGCAGTTTCTCTTTAAAGAAAACGTGAAGTAAAAAAAAAAAAAAAAAAAAAAAAAATGAGAGAGAGAACGTGAAGTTTCCAGACAAGTTTCCAGACTTCATAGGCCTGGCTTTCATGTTCGACCCCAAGGAGACAACATGAAGTCACGGGAGAAATGAGGACTTGGAGACAATTCTTTTGCAGGAATTCCTTCTTTCTTTCTTTCTTTCTTTCTTTCTTTCTTTCTTTCTTTCTTTCTTTCTTTCTTTCTTTTCTTTCTTTCTTTCTTTCTTTTTTTGTTATTTATTTATCCATGAGAGACACAGAGAGAGAGAGAAGCAGAGACACAGGCAGAGGGAGAAGCAGGCTCCCTGCAGGGAGCCTGATGCAGGACTTGTTCCCCAGGGCCCCAGGATCACACTCTGGGCCAAAGGCAGAAGCTCAACCGCTGAGCCCCCCAGGCATCCCAGGAACACTGTTTCTTCATCTTCTGTCCCCATCTCACCTCAATTTCCTGGCCAGTTCCTATGTGCCCTTCATGTCTCAGCTTAGTCATCACTTCCCAGACTCCAAGACCAAGCTGGCTTCCTCTCTGATATTATCTCATGGCCTCTGGTACTTGTGTGTGTGTGTGTTTTTTTTCTATACACACTCATGTTTGTATTTATTTCTCTGCCGTCTTTCTTTTTCAACTGTAAAGGCATGATATAGCCATTATAGCCACAGGTCTCAGCCCAATGCTTGGCTCACAGCCAATGCTCAATAACAATTTGGCAAATGAATGAATGAATGAACTGTTAATGTGCAGATGAGCAATGAAAAGCATTGTCCTTGACTCTTCCCTCTCTTTCCTATATCTAGAAGCAAATCATAGGCTCTCCCTAAGAAATATTTCTAGTCTCCAATCACTTATCACTTCTTCCACTCCTCTCATTCTGGTCCAAGCAACCATAGTTTCCCCCCAGATTATTGAGTTAGGCTCCTAGCTGGCTTCTGGGTTTCCACGTCTCTTCTCTTCTCCCCCAACACACACCAATCTTGAAGAACAAATGTGAGGAAGTAATAAGTGAGGTCCATGTTGAAGATAGCAGTTTTGTTCCATCCAGAGCAGGAAAGCCATGGGGAGTCCTTTCTGATGTTTTAACCAGTTCAGAGAAACACCACTGTTCTTGGTGTCCACTGAAGTAGGTATGGCCACATGACCAATTTTCGTCACTGCCCTGTGAGAAAAAGTGATGGATGTACTTTTGAGCTGGAGGTGTGATGGTGAGCTTTCTTTTGCATCTCCCAACTGCCTAAAGTACACAGGTGATGGCAGGCGCTGGAGCAGCCATCTCAGACCACAAAACAGAAGCCAAATGTTGAGGAAGACAGAACAACCAATAAAGAAGCCTGGGTTCCTAACCTTTTGGAGCTGCTATATCAGTCTTGGAATGTGAGCCTTGGATTTGGAACATCAGAGAGAATAAAATTCTATGTTTTCTAAGCTACTTTAATTTAGGGTCTCTGTTACAGCTGCCTTAATATGTATCCTAGTATATATTCCCCTCCCTATTGCAGCCACTTTGTGGGAAGAAAAAAAAAAAAAAAGCTTATGCCAGGAAAATGTATATGGAAAAGTCAGTATCCCTCCTGATGGGTGATTTGGGGGACCTCTTGAAAATTAAGGGAGAGGACAATAAATCCTTGTTCTAGCGCAACCAGGAAAGAACTATCTCCTGCCTCAAAAGACTCTCTGGTTCCTTATGTTAGCGTCTTGGGAAAGCCTGGGAGGGTGAAGAAGGCAACTCTACTGCTTGGTTTCAGTCCCTAATATGAAAAATTCCTTTGGGGAGTGAATAAGAGAATTAGATTAAGCTCTGGATTTGGGGGCTTTAGGGGGCTTAAACAGACTTTTAACCGCCCTTCATCATCCAATCACCAATCATCCCTGAGGTCCCAATGTGTGAATTTTAATCACATTCACTTGGCATCTCCACCCAGGGCAAAGTCTGAGTATTCAGGATGCACCATGGTGTTGAAGCTGCTGCCCTCCCCAGCCAGAGTGCCAGCAGCCCAGGGCCTGCATCTGGGCAAGAGCTGCCCGCCAACAAAGTAGGTTTCCCGACAAGTCTCTGCAATATGGAAAATTTTCAGATAGGTTTCGATTAATATCAATCTGTATTTGGGTCAGATAGAAGATATGAATTTGTGACAAATTTGTTAGACTGCATGCATCTTCTCACCAGTTGTTTTCTTGGAACTTACTGGTTGACAATTTATTTTTGATTTTTGACTCCCCTCTTCCCTAGATGCAGATCTATTGATAGAACTCCTCCGGAGATTTACATTATTTCTTCCCTGAAAGTCTTAATCACAAATATTAAAGGCTCATCTAGATACCACTCTTTCATAAACTAGGACTTGTGGGGGGCCGAACCCCCTGAGGTTGTTTGCAAATACATGCATTTTCATGAGAGGAGGGCCACAGCTTTCATCAGATTCTCAAAGGGATCTGTGACTCCCCAAGAGAAAAAAAAAAAAACACAAGTCTTTTAAGTGTAAGAGTTTCCATCCCAGCTAGTGATGTTGATTAGGGAAGCAGTAATTTGGGATAGTAGTAATTTATTTCCAAACTGTCCTGGCCCAAACCTCCCACTGCCATCAGAAAGATGTGGAAATCATTCATCTAGGCCACCTGACTCTCCTTGAATTCCTCTTTTAAAATCGGAACATTCTATAAAGGGTATTATGTTAACTCCTAGCACCAAGAAAGTTGGTTTATCAAATTGCTTTCTCTGTTAGGATCCCAGCCTCCTGGGTGGGGAAGCTGGGAGGCTCAGAGAACATAAGCTAGACCTACTTGTCAGGTTTTTCTCAGCTTCCCAAAGGGTGCAATGCCTAATGGCCAGAGGCCACCACCAATGGCTGAGTAATTTAATGCAGGGCACGCTGAACTGTAAGCTCCACTAGGCCAAGGATCTGCCCCCTGTTCATCTCTCACCAGGGCCCAACTCAGTGCCTAGCACACGTAGTTAGGTGCTCAGTAAACACTGGTTGGATGAATAGAGGAAAGTGTGTCAGCCACCTCATTGCCAAGTTGTATGGATAATGTGCATTTCCTTGTCCGGCTCAGAGTGGTTCCAAACGATAAAACAGAAATCAAGAAAGGGTTAACAGTCTAATTACAAATAAAGACTGAGGTATCACCACTTCCGGATAGTGGGAACGTGCGTATGTACACACCGTGATGTGAAGAAGGGCTCACAGGCTGTCCGCAACCTAATAAAACTGAAAGGCCGGAGCTACCCTTTTAGGAAAGCTTTGGAATAATTTATTTAAGACTTGTTTTCCCCTATGTGGTGGTTGAAACAGAGGTGCCTTTTCAGTACTTTGATAAAGTTCGGAAAATGACGTGGAGAGAGTGAGAACCCCCGAGGCCCTTCCGTGCGGGGTCTCTAAGCTGGCGGGCAGCAGCCCGCGCTGACGCCTCCCGCCGCGCCGCACCCCTGCGTCTGCGCACCTGTTCCTGGTCACCCGCCGCGTCCCGGCCGAGCACCCCCCGCCCGGGGCCTGCGCCCGGGGATGGCCCCCGCCGCCCCTCGCCTCCTCCCGCAGACCTGCTCCTCGGCGCCCAGCCTCCTCGAAGGCGTCGCAGCGAACCTGGCTCCCCCAGCGGAGCGCACGCCGCGGCCCCCCGCCCCCTGGTGGCCCCCCTGCCGCCCCCCGCACCCCCGGTGCTCCCCGCCCCCTGGTGGCCCCCTGCCGCCCCCCCGCCCCCTGGTGGCCCCCCTGCCGCCCTCCCGCCCCCTGGTGGCCCCCCTGCCGACCCCCCCCCCCCCGCCCCGCGGGACCGCGCGGCCGGGCTGAGGGAGGAGGCGGCGAGGCGGGCGCTGCGCCCCCCCCCCCCGGGGGCCGGGCGGGACCGGCCCGGGAGCCCCTGGGGGACCGCGGGACGGCGCGGCGGCGGGAAGGCTGCGGCGGCCACTTCGGGCGGGCGGGCCGGGCCTGCCGAGGAGTTGGGCTATTTTGTAACTGCACCATCCACCCAAGCCTCATTACCACCTCCTAATGAGACCCCTTTACTCCGTGACGTGCAACCGCTCCATCTCATTAAGGAAATCGCTCTTCAATGCTGATTATTTTATTTGCAGCCATAATTATATTTCTTTCGGCTAAATCACGGTTTAATCGAGCCCACATGGAGGGCAGCAGCACTAATTACGGCGGGGGATGCGGCGGCGGCGGCGGCGGGCGCGGGCCGGCTGGGGGTGGGGGCGCTGGGGGTGCCCGGGCGGCGGGCGCGGCCGGGGGCCCGCGGGCGGGGAGGGGCGCGGGCGGGGGGCGGGGGCCTGGGCTCAAACACAACAACTTATTACTTCTAATTCCCCAACTGTCACCAAATCACCTGCACGAAACAAGAATCTAATTTGTTAAGCTGGCATGTCTGCAGATGGAAGATCGATCTTCTCTGTAGATTTCTCTAATTGAGTGAATATAGACGCCCGGAATTAGCCGCACTCGGGCTGCCGGGAGGGGGCAAGGGAAGGGGTGTAGGGAGACAAGAAAGGGAGCGAGGAAGGGAGAAGAAAGGAGAGAGGATGGAGAGCAGGGAGAAGGGGAGAAAAAAGGAGAAATGGGGAGAAAAAGAGAAATAAAGAGGACACGAAGGGCGGAGGCAAAGAGGGAGAGCGGAGAGAGGAGAGGAAGGAGCGGGAAGACCAAAAAGGCAGAAAAGAGAAAGAAGGAAAAAGAGAAAGGAGGAAGAGAGAATAAAGGGAAGAGGGAAAAAGAGGAGTGAGGAATGAGGAAAAAGGAAGAGCAAAGGGAGAATGCTAACGAAAGAAGGAAAAGACAAGGCAACAGAAAACCCTATTTGAGGAAGGCTCATTACCTATAGAATTAGATCTCCCTCCCCTACCCCACCCCTAGGTGTAGAGTAGCGGGGAAACCTCGCCGGCAGTCGGTCGGCAGCGGGACTAACGGCCCGCGGAGAGGAGAAGGTTGGGACGGCCCGGCGGGGAGCCAGGGGAGGGGCGGGCGCCCGCGGCTCCGAGGCCCCGCTTACAGAATTACATTTGTTTTTCTTGTGATTTTATTAAAAGTCACTCCTCATCTCCAGAATGCGTGAAAATATCTACTTTCCACTCAGATACACCGCATTAACTTGTTGGAGGCGAATTTGTTTGTTTGTCTATTTTATTTATTTGCTAGATAAGATTGATGCAGTCTTATTAGCTCTATATCTAGTTATAGGAAGAGATAAGGATGAGATGTTTTTCTTTTTATTCCAATTACCAGCCTTGTCACCTAACTGAATAACTGATATATGATTATTTATCCTGAGTAAATAGAAATCAGAAAAGCACTGAACTTAACACATACAAATAAAATCTCTATGTCGCTTATTGTATTCCGTGTGGCTAATTGGGGCCATTAAAATTACAGGGCTAAAGGGCTAAAGGCAAAAAAAAAAAAAAAAAAAAAGAGAGAGAGAGAGAGAGAGAGAGAAATACGGAATCAGGGGGCGGGTTCTGATCCGTCATTGTTTTGTGTAGAGCTTTCGGCCCTGAGTTGTTAAAAGGCAAAGATAGAAGAAAATAAGCAAGGGACGGGCCCCAGCGCCTACGAAGAGTCAGGCGGGTGGGCCGCATGGTCACAGTTTGCAAACTTGAATGTGTGGGACACTGTTAACTGCGGAGACCATTTCTCGTTGAGCCCGAGTGTCGCCGCGGGCTTTCCAGAAGGGCAGGACTCAGTCTCCCCCCGAGCATCTGCGGCCGTGGGGTCGCCCTGGGCACCTCCCCGCGGGTCGCGTGAGCCCGCAGGGCGCTCACGAAGTACACGCGCGGCCACCACGCAGGCCCCGCTCGCTGCCTGCGCTTGCGGAGAAGCAGCCCGGAGTGTGGGTCCTCGGCTTTTAGTTCACAGGCTGGGGAGCCCGGGTCCCGTCTGCCAAGAGTCGTCGCGGCCCTGGGCTTGGGCGGCGGCATCAAAGGGACGCCCCGGGTCTCCGCGCTCCCGGCCGGGGAGGCCTGGGGAGTGCGAGTTGGGGCGGGACCCAAGCCAGGTGCCTAGGGGTTAGGGCGCTCACTGTGCCCCCGGGCCGCCGCCCCAGGCCAGCCGAGGAGGCCTGCGCAGTGGCCGGGCGGGAGCACTCGGCCGGAGCCTCTTTGGCTTCGGTCTCTTTTGCTGGGAACCTCAGGAGAGTTCTTTTATGCAGAGGAGTGTGGAAGTGCCTGTCACCCTCTCCCAGAGACTTGGCTGCCCTCCCAGATCTCCTTCCTTCCACTCACCCCACCCTCACATCGAGTCCCTTCAAATGAACCATACACACACCAAGCAGTGCCAAACTCGAGCGTGCCGAGATGCGGACCACCGACCCCAGTCCCGGACGGGGGTGGGGCGATGAGGCTTGGGGCTGGGGAGCCTCCATTCTGGCACCTGGGGGTAAGATGTAGGAGACGGTGGTCACCTTTGTTTCAGACGCAGTGGACAGAGAGCTTCCTGGTTTTTTTTTTTTTTTTCTCGACTATTTGCCCCTACCCTTTATTCTTTTTGAGGTTTTAAGGTAGGCCCGAGGAACGCTATCTGATTTGCCACTGTGTTTGGGTTATTGCATATCTGGAAAAGTAAACAGGATTGTTCAAGTCACTTGATTTGTTTTCTGTAAGCAAATAATACCCAAAAGCATGGCTGTAATTTACCACGAATTAAAATTGATTCTTTTCATCAGGCAAGAAAATAGGAAAATGTGAGATCGTTAATTATTGAGGGAGGCGCTCCTCATTAAAGGGAACAATGTTACAATTCAGCATTTAATAGCAGGGATGTGAATAATAACGCACCATATTTCAGCCCACTGTCTGCAAAGAAAAGAGAGCAGTTTACAAACAACCCAAGCAGCCGAAAGTTATATTTAATAAACACCCGAGGTTTCTGTATGTGGAATAAACGATCAAGGAGCTGGGCACGCTACCCCATTCTTCAGCAGCACCTAGTATAAATTTTTATTCTTTCTGTCTGTCTCTACAAAAGATTCACAATGAGCACAGAAATACAATTAGAGAGAAAATCAGAATTACAAACCTAATTAGCATAAATCCATCATTAGGGCCCTGGCCGCCAGGATCTCCCACCCCATTCACCTCCCCATCCAACTACACTATATTTCTAAATCTTTCTCTGGACCAGGACGGCGAAGCAGGAGGGAAGCCACCGATTTGGTAGTTGCTGTGCTTGTAGTTTACAGAATCGGCAATCAAGGTTTTGATTTAATGTATATACATATGTGCCGAAAAGCCCACTTGTCTCCGAACTACAAAGTTCTCAGGCTGGGTCTGGGCGCTTGGCGGTCGGGAGCGGTAGCAGGAGCGGGAGCAGGTTCCCTGGCCTCTAAATGCTGTTTGTGCTTCGTTAAAAAGGAGAAGGGGAAAAGAAGAGAAAGGAAAAAAAAAAATGATTTCCCTGTGCATCGCCCCTTGGCAGGCTCTTGTACAAAATTCAATCTCTATTTTTTATGAGAAGTAAACTGTCTAAATAAATTTTATTAGGGGCAACCAATATATTTTCTGGTAGTTCCCTTTGTTCCACTTCTACGTGTGTGTAACAATCTAAAACCTATTTATTGAGGAAAAATCACTGGATCCGTCATAGAAAATCCTTTTACTTTGCTTTGAAGTGATTTCTGAAGACATTCTTGTCATTCCGAAGATTTGGGGGCCATTGCGCTAAAGCCTCGCCTTGTTAGGGACTTCAGTTCCCATGATCATGTGGGAAATGCCTTAAATTATCAATAGCAATGGGCCTGACCGGCACTTTCCCGGCTGCCTCCGGAACGTGGGAAGATGACGGGGAATAAAACTCTGGTAAATACCTCCCAGGCGCGGCCCGGGTGGATTCAGACATTGGCCAGGACGAGCCGCCGAGGGCACCGGGGCGCGGGGCCGGGCGCCTGACCCGGGCCCATTGTCGCTGCTCGCCACGCCCGCTGCCCGCGCTGCCACGCGGCCCGACGCCCCCGCCCGCACCCCTCCCGCTCTCAGATTTCCCTTTCTTTCCTTTTTTTTCCTTTCCTTTATCCGCCCCCCCCCCCCGCCATGCTTATGCTCTGAAGTCTTGGAAGAAATGATTTAGTTTGTTTATCCTGCTATAAAAATCAAGACCAATAGAAAAGTCATAAAATGAAGCGGACTATCAATCACGCCGCAACATTGTTATTCAGCGGCTACTAACAGAGATGGATAATCCTTTGATTTCGTCCCATTGTTATTACTCTGATGTGTCTTCACATTAACTATTACACATTTATTTATCGACCTGAAAGATACAACAAAACAGAATGTACCAGCGAGTGCGCGCGGGAGGCGGCGGGCGGCTCCCGGGGGCCGCAGGGGGAGGCCGGCAGGTCGCGGCGCACGCGAGGGGCCCCGGGCCGCGCCCTTGGGCCCGCGCCCTTCGCCCCGCGTCGCGGCCTCCGCGCACTTGCGGTTGGGAGGAGCAGGGTGGGCTCCCGGGCGCGGCCCTCCGGCTCTCCCCGCCTCTGCCCCTGCGCGCCGGTCTCGGAAGGCCCTCCAATCTCCCCCAGGCGGACACACCCCGCTGCGAACCCCGCGGGAGGCGCCAGGTGCGCCCTGGGGAGCACGTCCGGGGCGCCGCTCCGGCCCGGCCGCTGTCTGGCCTCTCGCCCCGAGCGCCGGGCGCCGTCTTCTAGTATTGGGGTGTTGTTTGGGGGAGGAGAAGGTTTCTACTGGAGGGACTTTATTTGCTTTGGTTTAGCTGTTCTCCTCCCAACCAAGCCTTTCCCGAAAGGACACTAGGTGTCTGCCCAACACCCTGGGGGCTTCCGAGCAGACCGCTGTTCCCCGGGCTCCGCCAGGCGGCTGCCCGCCTTCCCGGGCCCCGGCCCCCCAGGCCGTGCTGCCTGTGGCGGCCGCTGAGACTCGGCCAGGCCCACAGCTTCCGAGGAAGCCGTCTCCGTAGCTTGGAAGGAACCTTTGTGGCTGATGCCCGGCATTCACGCGTGTGTGCATGTGTGCGCGCGCACACGTGTGTGTGCACGGGAGGAGGGGAGCAGGCTGCAGGAGAGAAGGAGGAGGAAGCAAAACTGCCCCAGAGTTCGCCTTGCTGCCTCCTTTGTCTCCTTGCTCGGTCCCTGTCACGCATGCAGCTAAGGACACACACACACACACACACACACACACCCATTCCTCTCGCATCTGCTCTCAGGCAGCATTTCCAATGTTTTGTGTAAGTCAATTGGACGGCGAACAAAAAAAGCCATTTGCTCGGTATTATTTAAAACAGACTTCATAGGACCACCCTTTTGTGGAAGCTTTATTTGCACTAAATGAATAATCTTAATTGCATCACTCTCGAAT
This sequence comes from Canis lupus baileyi, assembly GCF_048164855.1. Classification (NCBI taxonomy): domain Eukaryota; kingdom Metazoa; phylum Chordata; class Mammalia; order Carnivora; family Canidae; genus Canis; species Canis lupus. The sequence goes on from NC_132839.1 coordinate 30,143,468, forward strand.
TAAAAATCAATGTTAATCAAGTTGAGGGTAGTAAATATCAGTTTTCATTGTGCCTGGGTAGAGGGCATTTTTCTTGTGCTGCAAATAAAAATACAAGTCAAATAACTTTAAAAGGGCATTATGTTCTGCTACAAATACAATTGAAACGGATTGTTTAGGAGCAGATCAGAAATGGTACAGAATTTTGCACTTAATTTCCTCAGTTATCATTTACAATAAGAACCTCTGGGCTTGACAGCCAAGTCTAAACAGTAGTAAATTAGTACAAATTTATACTGATTTTACTCTAATAATCGTAATAAAAGCTTATAGATTTGGCACTAATTACATAAATGCCTAATGATCTTGAAAATTACTCTGGTTAGAAATATATTACTAATCTAAACTTTGTTGTTGGCTGGCTCTGAAAAATCAGAACATTAGAGATGGTTCGCTTCACTTGTGCAAAGCACTTTAAATTGTTCAAGTAGTTTAACATATTCAAGAAGAAAATAAAGAGCATTTAACTTTATTTACTGCAGTAAGTGGAATTGGGAACCGAGCTGAACTTAGAAACTTTGACCCAAAGAGCAGGATGTGGGCCAGGATGCAAGCATGGGCCTGGCGGAGGAGCGGGGAGCCCGGCGGCGGGAAGGTGCCGAGCGCAGGAGGCGACACCGCACTCGGGGCCCGGAGGCTGACTGCGGCCCCCGGGGGCGCCGGGGGAGTTGACTCCTTTTGCCCTCTCCCGGCCTGCTGAGGGGGGTGGTCCTCTTTAGGCCCGGGGGTCCCGGCAGAGCCGCGGGACCCCGGGCTCAGGCCTGCTGGGCGGGTGGAGAGGCCGCGCGGGGCGCTGGTGGTGCTGCGAGTCGGCAGGCCCGAGGCGGAGGCAGGCGGGGGCGGCCCGGGGCGCGGGCGCCTCGCGGGTCACGCGGGGGTCAAGCCCTGCGCTGCCCTGTGCACCGCCTCCGGCCCACGGAGCTCCCAGGTTTTCGGAGCCTGGGCCGCACCTTGGAGGACGCAGGGGCCACGGAAAGGACAGGTGTGACTGGGGAGAGCAGCGGGGAAGCGCTAAGGAGGCCGGGCGCGGAAGCCCGGGGCGAGGCCCAGGCGCCTCCGCCGCGTTGGCTGCTGCTCGCGGCTGGAGCTGCCGGGGCTGCGGCCACCGCCTCCTCCGGGCGGGCGCGGGCGGGCGGGCGGGCGGAGCGGGGGACTCTCCCGGCGCTGACATTTGCAGGCTGCCCTCCTGATTGGTCCCCTCGCCGAGCTGCTCACGGGTTCATTCAACTGTTAAGCACCTCCCCGTCTCTCTAAAGGACATTATAATGCAAGAAGCCCCCTTTTTAACCACAAACCGAATTTTCTTTCATTTAGGTGATCTATATATATCTATATCGTATAGCTTATAGCTTATATCTATTTTAAATAACTTAAAGCCGCTAAAATTTGGGGGGGAACAGCTTTCGCCCTGGAGCGGTGCGCGATGCTGTCTCACGCCGACCTCCTGGACGCCAGGCTAGGTGAGTGCGCGCCTCTCGCCCGGGCAACCAGGAGAAGCCGGGGCAGGAAATTGTCAATTTGTTCCTTATTTTACCTTAATGCGCCCTAAATGGACTAATTTCTTTAAAAGTAATTGTGCTGCATTAAAGTTTAATTTGATTTAACATCGTCTTTAAAAAAAAATCTATGGAATATGTAGATCCAAAAAAGGACTAGGGAAATGTTGTTACTTTTTGTTTTTCCTTTTTCCCCCTTCCTCCCTCTCCCTTATTATTATTAAATTTTTTTTGAACTGTGATCTACCCTGAGATAATTTGTTAGGAGGTGTTTTTCTTTTTCTCTTCCCCCTCCTGTTTGCTTTGACTTGGGATTTTATTTCTCCCCCTTTTTTCTCTCTGTCCCTATTCCCTCCTTCTCTACCCCTCATCTGAGTATGGTTGAATTTGTAAAAATCTGACATCAAACGAGAAGCCGCTGCAATCAAGGCGGATTTTCTAAGTGTGTTCATTGAAAAAGGAGAAAAGCCAAATTCATCCCCACAGGCATTCCCGCCTGCAAGGGACTCAGCGTTGCCAATGGCTGAGAGGAACGCGCTTTTTTATTTCTCCGGAAAGAAAAGTTGAATTCTCGAAAGTTTGATTCACTGTTCTGTCTATAGAGTTTCCTTGAGTTTCCTTAATGCGGTCTGCGTTGCTGGGCTCTGGGTTTCCGGTTTGGGAATCTTTGGTGATGGATGTGACTCCATTTTCCAAACACTTTCTCTGATTTGAGGGGGAGGCGGAGCTGATTTGGGTTGATTTCAGAGGGCGGAAGGCTTGGAGAATTATTTATCTTCCAAAAGTGAGAGGTAATCGGCCGAGGGCCGGAGGTAGAGTTCGCTAAGCTGCCTAGACGCAGGTGGGGCAGCGACCAAGGAATCATTTAATTTTCTTTCTTTCTTTTCTGCCCCCTCCACCCGGTGCAAGGATTGCTCTCGCGTTCCTGGGGCGTCAGGGGTACGGTTCATGAAAGGGACTCGGAGGCAGGTTTCTTTGCCGGGACTGGGAGTGTTTCATTGCGGGAGATACGAAAGCATGTGCTGTTTACTCCGGGAGCTGGCTGCGGACAGAGGGAATGGGGCCGGGACGTGGCCTTCACGCCTGGCCGTCCAGATTCCGGGGAGGCCAGCAGAACAGCCCCGGAGTTTCCTCCGTAGGGCGACCTGGGGCGCGGAGGGAGCCGAGGACGGGGCTGCAGGAGGACCGCGCGGTGAGGACAGTCCCTCCTGGCCGGGCCGGGCGGGTAGTGATGGAGATCCCCTTGCCTCCTCAGGTATGAAAGATGCTGCCGAGCTTCTGGGCCACCGGGAGGCGGTGAAGTGTAGGCTGGGCGTGGGGGGCTCCGACCCTGGGGGCCATCCGGGGGACCTAGCGCCCAGCTCCGACCCAGTCGAGGGAGCCACTCTGCTGCCCGGGGAGGACATCACCACAGTGGGCTCTACGCCGGCCTCGCTGGCGGTGAGCGCAAAGGACCCGGACAAGCAGCCGGGGCCCCAAGGCGGCCCGAACCCCAGCCAAGCCGGCCAGCAGCAGGGCCAACAGAAGCAGAAGCGCCACCGGACGCGCTTCACCCCGGCGCAGCTCAACGAGTTGGAGAGGAGCTTCGCGAAGACTCACTACCCCGACATCTTCATGCGCGAGGAGCTGGCGCTGCGTATCGGGCTGACGGAGTCCCGAGTGCAGGTACACCGGGCGTGGGCGCGGGGGCAGAAGCCCAGGAGGGGGGCGACTGGGGCCAAGGAAGAGGGGCCTTTGCCCGGCCGGGGGCCTGGGCTTGCGCTTCGGCGGCCTGTGAGTTCCACGGACAGGCAGGGCCCCGATCTCCCGCCAGCACAGCCACATTCCCACAGAAATGGCTCAAAAGCGAAGCCGGCGTCGTTCAACTGTCAGGTCGTCCGGTTCGTCCTGAGAAGGGGAGCTCCGCGTCTCCCGGCCTCCGCGTCTCCCTGGCGGCCACGCTGAGCGCGCGCCTCCACCGCAGCTCGAGTTATTGACAAGTATTTCATTACCCCGTAACGAGCTTGTGTTAGGCGTCTGGATAAATGGGGGAATGCAACAATTACACCGAAAACTTGAAAGGGGGAGAAAATAAGACATAGTGGCACCTTCAAAAAGAATCCACACCTGCGTTTCACGGTGTAGCTTTATTCTCCTGAATATCACCCTCCCACCGCTCTCAGGCAAAATACCCCTTGCTTTGATGCTTGCAAAGGCTTTAAACTTTGATGGTCTACCGGGGCGCTGAGGGCGGCTGGAGAGATCCCCCCAGTCTGTGAGCCCTGGTTTTCCCCTAAGGAAACTGGGGATGGCGTTGGGGGAGGGATGAAGGCTTTCTGTCGTAGATATCCGATCTGAAGAAGGGACATTTAGGGCAGGAAAGATTGACAGATACTAGACGAAATCATTACTCACCCCTTGTTTTCATCCAACGACCCTCCAAGTTGTAAATTATATATAACTTACAAAGTCACACCTATAACTTTCCTGAAAATTGGGGAAAACAAGTATAAGCCCAGGCATCTCAGGGTTTTTTTTTCTTTTCGCTTTTTGTTAGAATGAAAACAATATACCATATTTTATGGATAAGCGCTGGAGGTGAAATTCCAAGGCGCACAGTTAGTCTTGAGCTATCCAGGGTTCTGAAAATCTTCCTTTCCTGTCTCGGACGTGGTATTTTCCCTCCGTCATGCTGGGTGTCAATTATAGCTCTAGGTGCTTTAACAAATTAAGTTTAAAGATCTCAGCTACTTTACATTTGATCTAAGAAGTAAGAGACAAGGCGGCCCATAATCACAGTGTTGAATATTTCTGTCTCTGTGCGACATTTTAAAGATAGTCTAACCTGGAAAAATAGCATGTGCTTCTGTTCTAAATAGTCAGCAAGTGAGTATCATCATTGGGGACTTAAAGTCGTCAGATTAATAAAGAAATAATCGAGGTATAATATAGATGAGTATTTTTCCTCAATAGAAGTCTGGGTGGTTTCATTTGTGAACTTTGGAAGCCCTGAACCATGGGGGCCATTGAAATGAACACCCAGAGTGTTCATTGCATTGTGCAGCTATATATTATTAATGCTTAAAAAAAATTTTTTTTGCCTACCTTCTCTTTTTTAAATCTGAAGTTGAGTCCAAACCTTAACAGAAATATACAATTTCAATACATCCATTACTGCTAATGATAATACTGGCTTGTTAAAATCTTGTAGGTTCAAAATTCATAAATTTGCTTTTTCTCCCTCAAGAGAAATACTACCTAATAATTTTTGTTTTAAAGAGTAAAATGCTGTTGCTTAATGCTTAGACATAATGGTAATTAGTTTAAATTAAAATAGAACTTAGAATCACAAATAAAATATAATTGGACAACTGACTTTATGAAAAAAGAAAATGAGGTCTATTAAACTTTATTAGGTCTTCCAAAGGTTAATGGCAGTGATTCTTTTAATAGAAAAAGTTGTAAATGAAATAAAATACAAACTATGTAATAGAAACAGTTATTTTCAAAAAGTACACAAAAGAATAATCAAGAAGAAAAAGACAAAGTACTTTAATTGTTCTAGCATAATGTTCAACAAAAGATAATAGCTTGAGGCTGCTGATAGGAACAATTTAATAGAATGGCAATTTCAATATTTTTAAAAATAATGTTTCATAGTTTAAAAAGTAATCAGATCAACATAACCTTCTTAATTAACATTTCAGAATGATTAACATTATGTAATGTAATGCAAAAATAATTTATGGAAAATGTATTTACTTCACAATTCACTGTACCATTGCTCCTTGACCAAATTCAAATTAAATAGTAATTGGTTTATGTTCTTATATGATGAGTACTTCATAGTTTTCCTTATAGTTAACAGATTGCCACACATTCTTTTCAGTGTGTAGGCCACTGCACTGATTAAAAATGATCTAAACATTTAATTTATTAGAATTCTATGTTTTTAAAGATGTTTTAAATTCTGGACTAACTGATCCAACATACTTATTTTTATCTCTATCTGGTGTATATCATGCTTATAAGTATTTATTAAAGCACCTCTATTCACATGGAGGCCAGTTCCATGTCTGATATCGCTCCCTTTTTCTGGCTAGTGTAATAAAACCATTCCTTTTATAGCATGCCATTATTAGAAACCAATTTCAGAATTATTTATAACCTGGAATGGCTTATTAAGCAGCAATGCGAGAATCATGCAAATTACGCGATCAAATGCAATATAATAAGCATAATCATTAGTCTCTAGCACGGATTAATTAACTTTCAATATTTTATTTACATAAAAACCAAATCAGTGAAATAACTTCTGCACAGTCAGGCTTGCCTTTCAATATTTTATACGAACAAAAATAATGTGCTGTAATTCCATTGACCGTGTCCCCCAGAATGGCCCTGTCACCTGCCACATCTTAATAGGGGGACAAGCTGAGAGTATTTTCTAGTTTTCTAATGGAATGAGAAATTGCATTTTCTTCCTCTCCCAGCACTATTAAAGTGTAATGAATTCGGCCCAGAGTTCACGGCTGGCTGATCGAAATGAACCTGAGATCTCGGCTTTAATACAGCTCCCCAGATTTCCTCCCAAATCTTCACATTAATCATTTGCTGGATTCCAATGAGATCTTCATAAAGCGTTTGCTTCGAGGGGGAAAAAAAAGTAATATTCTCTCTTTCTCCCTCTCTTTCTCTATTTCTGAGCCATTTATAGTTGGGGAATTAAACGGGCTATATATTTTAAAATACATTTACAGTATGTCTATATTACTGTAACAGCAGATATCATGAAAGTGGATTTTTAAATTCCAACCTCCATTAGATTCTCACTGTTGTATTAAGCATTTTCTGAGAAGAGCTGCATTTCAAACTGAGTACAAAGTTGGCCCGTGGCTGCGGTTAATATATTTTCTGGAGTTGTCATCTGTGCATTCTCAAAATCTCCCTTAGGTTTTGCCTGCATTTTAATCCGTCATGCTCTAGTTTTCAAGTGGAAACATTCACATTTTTAAAAACATATGCATCATAGCTTGGAACGGAGGTGCTCAGACCCCATGCAGATTTTTTTCCCCAACCCCAGTAAGCCATGAAACATAAAAAATTTTGTAGCCATCATTTGACTACTAACCCTCAAACATAATTGAGCACGATTTTTCGATTATTCCTATAATATTTAGTTCTTTAACAGCTGTTCTTTTCCACCTGTGCCTGAGGTTCAGAAACCTGTCTAGCGAGTGGGTTTTCTATTTATGTTCTATGGGGGCAATCCCCCCACCACCACCTTCTTTCTTTCTTCTGCTTCTCTTTCCACTCCCCCCCCAGATGTCTGCCACTCCCATCTCCCACTGCCCATTCCAAACATTTAAACATTTCAGACTCACTGATGCTTTGCAGGATGTTAGTAGCCCATTTTTATTGATAACTTTCAAAATATATCCGGGGGCAGAATGTGAGATGGGACCATTTCAACATAGACACTGTCCCTGTCTAGAGCTCCATCCGGTCTACCTCCCCCTATTCCAGCTTTGGATGGGGAAGGCAACGTGACCTGTGACTGCAGGTCTCCTCGCTATGCTTTCCTTGGCTCCTGCGGGCTACTCTCTGCTCGAGGCCTCTAACAGCTCAATTCTCAGGCAGCGGCATTGATCCCAGTTACTATTGAGGGCCCCCGCAGCCTCATTAATCCGTCGCACCACCAACTCAAGGGGCTTTAGCAAGTAAGAGACTCGGCATCTTTATACAATCCGGAACTCAGGGTAGGCAGAAACATGGGAAATAGGGTAGAAATCAGAGAAAGATAAAATGGTGGGCAATGGCACGAGGATGGTAGCAAGGCGAGGGCCAATCCAAAGGCGGGCGATAATTCTAGATTGCAATGCCGTTCACACTGTTAAGTGTCTCCATTTGCACGGGTGTAACACAAGTCTGTGGATAGCTGGCTTACTGAGAAGGGGTCAGGTGCATCCTTTATCTTGCAGAATAAATACTAAATATTAGCTTGGATTAACGGGTGAATAATCTTTTGGTAATGAATACAGTCAAATTGTGTTTGCCAAATTCTAAGAGGAGACTCAGTACCTGAGCTGTGTCTCGCATCATTTATATTTGTGCACAGTAAACCTCGGACTGACTAGATGTTAAACTGCAAGCCTGCCAGGTAGGCGTGCTGGGAATTATTTTGTTAAAAAAAAAATCAAATTCAAACATGAGGAGATGGGAAGCTACCTTGGTCAGGCAGCTTACTTGACATCTTTCAGGAGAAACTTTCCTTCCTCTGTGATAGTGGATATGCCACTAGTAGGCAAATGTCTGGTAGGCTCAGAAATTCAGGGTTACTGTGAATAAAGAACGAGTAGAAGGTTTGTTTTTATTTGGAGTATACTTTGTCAAATACACCACCTTTAAAAAGGTATGTGGATATCGGGTCTACGCAAAATCAAATTTGATTCATGGCTAGTGTGAGCTTTAAACTTGAGTTTCTTTAATTTGTGGTCAGAAAATTTGCTTTCAGTTCATAGATGAAAAGGATGAAACAGAGAGGAGGGCTTGAGGAGTTGGAGGCCTTGTAGTCTCGGGTCCTCAGTAAATTCCTGAAAATAGACTTGCAGGCTCCAGGGCTCGGGGCTTTGGCAGCGGGTTCCAGCGCATCTGCACAGCTCAGATGAAAGGTGCCCTTAGAGAGGTTTGAGCAGGAGGCAAGGAAACATGTAGCAGCAGTACCAGTCACTAGGAGTCACAAGTCACAGCGGCGACCCAAACGACACCGTAGCTCAGTGCCGCTGGCTTTCCCGCATGGATCACTATATTAACCTCTCCGCACTGTCATCCGTGGCGTTAGGGGCTTTCCTTTGTCTTTCGATTTTGAAACTGGCTGTGTCGTCCACGGCCCTTCATCAATTTCCAAATTTCCAGCGTCTCTGAAATTTCTCTACCCCATCAGTGTTATAAGGCACGCTATTAAGCCACATGGGTACACATGTTTATCTTCATTTGTACACCGGTGGGTCCAATTCTGACACACGCCTGCCTGCAGACTTGCGCACGTAAGCAGTGCACGGACTGTGGCGGCGTGCAGCGGCGCGGTGTGTGCACCGAGGGTAAGCGCCCCGGGGCACTAGCGCCCAGGACCCCGGAAGGGGGCCCTTGCTCAGTGCAACCCGCCAGTTGTCTCGAGCTGCGAAGACCCGCGGCCCGGGCCGGGGGGCGGGGGGGGGGGGGGGCGGCGGGTGGAGGCACGCGGGGCACGCGGGGCGCCCGCGCAGCGCTCGGGCCCGCGCCTCCGCCGGCTAACGGCGCCGTGTGTGTCTCCCGCCCCGCCCGCTCCAGGTCTGGTTCCAGAACCGGCGCGCCAAGTGGAAGAAGCGCAAGAAGACCACCAACGTGTTCCGCGCGCCGGGGACGCTGCTGCCCACGCCGGGCCTGCCTCAGTTTCCGTCGGCCGCCGCCGCCGCCGCCGCCGCCATGGGCGACAGCCTGTGCTCCTTCCACGCCAACGACACGCGCTGGGCGGCGGCCGCCATGCCGGGCGTGTCTCAGCTGCCGCTGCCGCCCGCGCTGGGCCGGCAGCAGGCCATGGCGCAGTCGCTGTCCCAGTGCAGCCTGGCGGCCGGGCCGCCGCCCAACTCCATGGGCCTGTCCAACAGCCTGGCGGGCTCCAACGGCGCGGGGCTGCAGTCGCACCTCTACCAGCCCGCCTTCCCCGGCATGGTGCCCGCCTCCCTTCCCGGCCCCAGCAACGTCTCGGGCTCGCCCCAGCTCTGCAGCTCCCCGGACAGCAGCGACGTGTGGCGGGGCACGAGCATCGCCTCCCTCCGCCGCAAGGCGCTAGAGCACACAGTCTCCATGAGCTTCACCTAATGCAGCCGCGCCCCGCCCGCCCCGCCCCCGGGGCGCCCCGACGTCCCCCGGCGAGCGCCCGGGCCCCCGCTCCCTGCCCCGGCGCCCCCCCGCCCCTCCCAGCCCCCGGCCCCGGCCCCGGCCCCTGCCACTTCCCGTCTAGCGCTCCGCTCCCGCGTTCGCCGTCGGGCTCACCCCCGCCCGCGGGCTCCAGCCGCCCCCGCCCCGGCCCCGGCCCCGGCCCCGGCCCCGGCCCCGGCCCGCGCTGCCCGCGCTCGCGCCCTCCTCCCGGCCTCCGCCTGGCGGCGCGCTCCCCTCCACCCGCCCGCGCCCGCGCCCGCGCCCGCGCCCGCGCCCGCGCCCGCGCCCGCGCCCGCGCCCGCGCCCGCGCCCGCGCCCGCGCCCGCGCCCGCGCCCGCGCCCGCGCCCGCGCCCGCGCCCGCGCCCGCGCCCCCGGCCCGCGCCCCCGCCCCCGCCCCTCCTCCCGCGCCCGGCCAGAAGCATCCTTCCCGCCATTTTACTTAACAGGGAGTCGACTCAGGATCTGAAATCAGACACCAATGGACTGGTTTGTGGGCAGAAACACACCCCCCGCACTCTCGCTCACTCTCAGACACTACACACACGCCCGCCCCCCCCTCCCCCGTGCACCCAGGTCACACACGCACGTGCTCAAGGGACAGCACAATGTTAGGGATTTTCGTCTTAAAGGAGGACAAGCATCTGAGGGCCCAACTGACATCACTTGGTTTACCCCTGTCTTCTCCGCCCCATTCCTGTTTCTTTCCTCTCCCGCCGCCCCACCCCTGCCCCATCCACGCAGCCCTCCGTTGGCTTGCAAGAGAACACCTTTCTCTTACTTTTGTTTTCTTAAGCACAACTGTGTGGGGTCACGGAAGGGAGGCTCCTCAGGAGGCACCTGCCGGTGGACTGGGCTGGACCGGGGTGGACTGGGGCTGGACCGGGGTGGACTGGGGCTGGAGCGGGGCTGGACCCGGGCTGGAGCAGCCGGGAGCGGTCACGTGACGAGGAAGAGGCGCTCTCACCCATTTTGATAAGTCTTTAAAAGGAAGAATAAAGTCAAGTAAGAACATTTTCCTTTTGTAAAAGTAAAAGCCACATCTCTCTTCCGGATCCTTCAGGACTGGGGTTCGTTTGCTTCCCTTCCGTCCCTCTCTCCTCGCTGCTCTGTGCCCTAGGCTGTGTCGTGGCGGCCCGGCCTGGCCGCCCCCTGGCCGCCCCCTGGCCGCCCGGGGCACGCGGACCTCCACAGCCCTGCGACTTTGTACAGAGAAACACAATCAGCTCTTTCTGCATGTGCTGGTCAAATCCAAACCCAGAGAACAGAAGCGCTTTCGAAGAATGAACAAACATGTGAAATAGGATGTTTTGTGTAGATAAAGCATTCTTGTTACATACTGGTCAATTTGTGATATGTTTTAACTTACTGTCTGTGCTTATTTATGGAATTTGGTTTTCTTAATAAATGTTTGAGCTAATATAAAGCATATTATTTGACTTTTCCGGACAAGTTTATATCAAGTTAAATGTAAATGGTTAAAATAAAATCATTTTCAGTATGTGATACAGAGAATGATGGGTTCTGTGGTGACTGAATTTCAGGAGCCGGGGTCGCGGCCGAGGGGAGGAGAGTACAGCGGGCGGGACCCCGGAGGCCGGGTTCAGGGTCGCGCTGAGGGGCAGCCCAAGCCGGCGCCGGCACCGGTTGGAGGCCAGGCCTCGAGGCCCGAGCCCGCAGGCCTGAAGCGGGAAGGCCTGACGGGGAGGGTCTCGCGCGAGCTCTGGGCCTCGCGAGGCTTTGGGCCGGTGGGCCTCAGTGCGCAGCCAAGGCCGCGAAGGCCGCCCAGATGGCTGAGAGGCTTTTCCAGTGAGCTGTTGCCCTGGGCCGAGGGGTGGTGGCCCTCCTGGGCGGGCTCCGTGCTCCGCAGGGCAGAGAGGGCCGCAGCTCTGCCCTCCAGCGTCACCCAGAGCCACATCTGGCCGCAGGTACACAGTGGACGGGAAGGGCCCTGGTGGAGGGGGTGGGGGTGGCCTCCCTCCGTGCCCTGGGCCTCCGGGCCCTGCGCAAGGGGCCCCGGTTCCTCGGTGACCACGGGGGCTCGGCTGGCTTCGGGACCCGGACCGGACTCCCAAGCCCTGGACGACCTGGCTTTGCGGCGTGCCCCCAGGTCTTCCTGCCTGGCCTGCACGGCTGCGGGCTCAGCCCTACTACAGGCACGTGCTCGGAGGACGCCCCACACGGTCCCACACGGCCCCACACGGTCCCACACGGCCCCACACGGCCACCACACGGCCCCACACGGCCCCACACGGCCACTACACGGCCACCACACGGCCCGACACGGCCCCACACGGCCACCACACGGCCCGACACGGCCCCCACACGGCCCGACACGGCCACCACACGGCCCCCACACGGCCCGACACGGCCCGACACGGCCCCACACGGCCACCACACGGCCACCACACGCCCCCACACGGCCCCGCACGGCCCCGCACGGCCCACACGGTCGTGACGATGGCTGCTGCCTCGGGAGCCTGGCGGGGAAGGTTGTGGGTGTGCTTTAAACTTGGAGGCAAATCAATACCACAGGCTTTCTTTGGAAGGCTAATCAAAATCGATCTCGTGGTTTAGAATTTAAGGGCCATTATAGGCATTGAGACGCGCCCACTCCCGTGGGAAGATTTCTCATTTGGTTGCCACGGAGTATAAATCCTAAACAGACCCTTGCCCTACAGTATAGTTTTTGTACCACGGGGCTACACGTGGATTTCAGGAACTATTATAATCGTTGTTCAACTGAGAGCACACTGGAATCTCCTCGAACGCAAGGACAAAAAGGCATGATTTTCTATGATAAATATTATTTCTTCATGTTACCTTAGGAATTTTAATTAGAGGTAAAATTGGTGAGTGGGCTCACAGAATATTTAAATTCCCCTTTTCTAAAGGATATTTTAAATCTAAGGTTAAAGTATTAACGTAAAAACAATGTTCATTCGGGATTTCATATAAAAATGGAACGTTTCTATATTTTAGAATTCTAGAATTTAGCAACATAATAACTGCATTTCTGAAATACCTGTGGTGAAAAATACCTTTTCTTGTTTTTATATTTCATCATATTCTCTCTTAACATAGTGCTGTTTTTTTTTTTTGAAAAAATCGAAATCGTGGCTCCTGTAATCTCAAGTCACATTTAAGAGATCAGTACAAATTACAGATTGCTTTACCAGTGAGCATGGAAGGTTGTTTACAAGGATGCTAATTTTACAGCTTTTTTATGCTGCTATAAAGCATAACTTTATGATGTAGGAATGCAATAAAGGATGCTAAATGGAATCTTTAAAAATTGTATTTCTCAAAGGCAAGGGAAATCTTTCATTTGAAAAAAAAAATGGGCCAACTCAGAACACTGATGAGAAGTTACAAATCAACTGAAGTGATAGATGCTTTCAAAGCTACTTATATTTCATAATATAGTGGTTATCAATATTATAATGGAAGTATACAGAATTTTTTCACTTGACCTGACTTTAGAATAATATTTGTTTCTATAGCAATAGATTTCTATTAAGAATCCTGAATATTTAAATATTGTGCATGCTATTAGCATAAGGGAAGGCAACCTAGTCTAAATTGTAAAAGTTGACAGTTTAGTGAGGAAAAAAAGCAGAGAATGAGAATCTCAATCATAAACCTAAAAGATTTCTACATTTTGAGGTAGGAAAAAACCCTAAAAACGAAATAATGCTTCTTATTATTTTTTTTACTCTTTTAGCAGCAGCTGTCTCAAAACTATTAAAATTATAATAATAAATAATTGCATATAATAAGAGAATAAAGATGAAAGACAATAATGATGACTAATATTAGAACACAAGGGAGATAAGTACAACATACTGGTTGTTCTGCCTCTAACAAATTGTACTTTTTGTTAAGTTGCCTGTTTGGCATTGAATACCTATCACCACATGCTGGCTAGAAAAAGTCAAAGTTTATTATGATGTTACTATGTGATTGATATATTTGAATATACATATTCATCCTTGTGTGTATACACATCCTTGTGTATTTTTCTCAAGATTGGTACTGAATATATGTGGTATAATATGATGGCATAGTAATTATGTTGCACTTAGTTTACCTTTTGTTGACAGTGAAAGAAATAGGATATAGGAATTCAGCCTAATAAAGATGATGTTAGGTATTAAACACAAAATAGGATGAAGAGCAATTTGGGTAAATCAAGGTAGTTATAGATGGAGAATACAGCGGAAATTCTAACATTGGAGTAATTTATGTTTGATGTCCTCGGTGACTGCTTCCTGTAAAAAATGAAAATGTTTTTAATGTGTGCTGTGGACTTTATATTTCAATTTTTAGGATAAAGAAAAAACTTAACCCACAAAGATGTGTCTTCTAGTAATGGCAGTAGTTAACCTGTCAGTTGAAAGAATGTAACCTTCCTTTTCTCCTTTTCATGACATAAAGGTAATCTCATCTGAGGGCATTTATGTGAAGAAATAACAGCATGGCATGGTGAAACTACTGGCTCATTAATCCTGGCATCTACTTCCTACAGGGTTCCTTGATTAGTTAGATTCATTCATTGGGCATTTCGGAGTTTTTGATTTGTCACCATTGACTAGGTTCACTGAGTTCAGGCTAAATTGAGCCAGAAGCAATGTTTATTAGTAATTTTGTAGTACAGGCTACCCTAATAATTCAGCCCAAATATCTCATCTGAAAAATATCCATTCACCCTCGCTTCTAATGTGGGTTGCAGCTGTGTTCGTAGGGAATTGAAAGAATACAAGTGATTGGGCATGTCTTTTCTAAATTATTAATATGATGGCTAATAGCTGTAAACCCATCCTCATATCCAATGCAGAAATTATGATTAATTTTAAAAATAAAAGCAGCAAGAAAGAGGGGCACCCCCTGCTTGGCTCTCTGCTCTCATCAGTGCAGAGCTTTTGGTACAGGAACCATGGCCTATTTAGCATGTGGTCATTACAGAGAGAAACAGAATAATGCCTTTTGCGTTTCTTCTTGCATGCTCTCAAAAGAAGGCATGGATTTATAAGACTTACTAGAAAACACTTTTAAGGACTTTTAGGCGTGAGCTACAAAGAGGCCCTCTCTTGATTTTGACAAAGTCGTAATCAGTCTTTAAGCAGGCATAATTAGTTGTTTGTGCAGTTAAGCTGCATCTTCTGTCCACATGCTCAAATACTGCATATATCCAAGTTCGCATCTGTAAAGCCGAGCTGGATTTGAGACAGACTTGTTGCAGTTGCTCACCCTGTGCCACAATCCCTTTTAGCTGTGAGTTGAAGTAATTCACAGGTACCAGGAATAGATAATTCACCCACATGACATATAAAGTATCTGTTCTTTATATCTTTCATTGAAATGTCACAGGGCTCTATCTGCTTTTGTTCACCATCATTATTGAATCTATTTAAGATAAACTCAAACAAGGTCAGACTAAGAACTCTAGAAGCCCTTCTCATAAGATTATATGTGATGCTTATGAAATTAAAAAATAAAAATAATAGTAAAACACAAAATATAGGTATATTGACAGTGAAATAAGTTCTTTCTGGATTTTATAATTTTGAAATTCTGAATGAGTTCAGTGAGGCTTAATTGGTTTCTCTTTTTGCTGCCCTTGTTTTATTACTTATCATGTGCTTAATCTGCCACTGGTACTCCCAACAGTGATTTCAGAAATAGTATTTTCAGATGGTGTTTATTACTTTCCCTCTAGTACCTTACATTTGAACCCCTGTTTTTCAGTGTTCAGTGTACTCTCCCTTTTTAATCATAATGTCACCTTTATGAGTAGATATTGTAATCCCTCCTTTAGAGATGAAGAAATTGAAACTCATAGAGACTAAATAACTTGCCCAAGGTCATATACCCAATAAGTGGCAGAGATCATTTTTTTAAGTCAGGTCTTCAGATGTTTCAGGAATACCATTGTATATGTGACATGTAGACATTGTTCTTATTCTTAAAATATTTTCAGGGAAGAAACTAAATTGCTTCCTTTACTTACAGGCTTAACAATCCAGCCTTGTTATTTAAACAGTAGAGATGATTTTTTTTTTTTTTTAGTACAGATGATTTTTGATGGGACGTGGTAGCTACATTAAAGGTAAACATGGTTTCAAGAGTCTAAAAAAAGGCCTTTCCTCTTGAACTTTACCCACTCTGTGGAAATGAATTCAAGATGGTTCTACCAAGCGACTGAGAAGGCTTTTTATCGAGTGAAGAGTCTTTATCAGTGGAGTTGTCTTCTCGTGACAGGAGCTCTGGAGTGATGTGACAAGAAACTTGGGAACTGGCTCTGAGAGTACTTTGAGGGGTGGGTGGCATACTAAGGAAGAGGGGGTGTTCTGACTTCCACAAGAGAGAGCATCCTTGAATCCCTTGGTGCTACAGATATGTTCCTTGTCTTTCCCTGCAAGATTTTATAGGGAGATCTTTTGATGTCTTTTGATGTATTACATTAAATGGTCACAACTCCGGATAAGCTGTTTCTCATTTTTCTGTCTTCCACATATTAGAAATCCCCTGTCCATCATGGTCATTAAATCTCAGCGTTTGAAGGGATATTTGAGATCACCTAGTCCTGGTTCCTGACCACAGTTGTTTTTTTCTTTTCTTGCCAAGTGGACTTGTAGATTCTGGTAGATCACAAGACAAATCTCCAGTGTTGGCCCGACAGCCAGGAAGTCCCTCATTTTATTGACCTTGTCTGCTTTCTTTTCTTGTTTCTATATTTTTGCTTCATTAGGACTTTACATCACATATCTTAGTACTGATGATTTTTATTTTTAGTGTTCTATTACTATTTCTATCAGTGTAACACTAAGTTATGGTATGGTACCACATAATCCTACCTCTGGCTTTACACAACTGGGTTTATTTCTTGCTCACAAAAACTCCACTGTAAGTGAAGTGATTGTTGAGGACAGTTCCCCTTCATGTAGTGTGACTCAGTGATCCAAACTGTTCATTTTGTGGTTTGACTTCCTCAGTATAGGGTTTCCATCATCTTTGGGGAAGGAAAAGGGAGAGCTGGAAGGCTGTGAATTGACTCTAATGCTTTGGCCTGGAAACTTCTGCTTATGGTCCAATAAGCAAGACCTAGTCACATGATTTCCTCTAATTGCAAGAGGGCTGGCCATGGATTTTCAGTGAGTAGAAAATATCTCTGCAGTCTTACTTTCTCTGTCATAAGCAGCCGTAGCTCTCTTATTTGAAATGTTTTTCATACTTATAAGTCAACAACTACTTTTTTGTGGTTACCAGCCAAGCAGTGGAAATGGGAGTGCCAGAGAAATAGATGATGTACAGGTCCTTTAAAAAAAAAAATTTATTTATTTATTTGAGAGAGAACAAGAGAGAGAGAGAGAGGGAGAATGAGAACAAGGGGAAGGGGCAGACAAAAAGAAAGAGAATCCCAAACTGACTCCCCACTTAGCGCAGAGCCTGATGTGGGGCTCAACCTCATGGTCCTGAGATCATCAGTCAAAACTGAGAGTTGGATGCTTAACTGAGCCACCCAGGTGCCCCAATGTCCAAGCTCCTGAGGAGCCTACATACAGATGGTGAGACAAGACAAATATATATATTTAAAGATTTTATTTATTTATTCATGAGAGACACAGAGAGAGAGGTAGGGACACACAGAGAGAGGCAGAGACACAGACAGAGGAAGCAGGCTCCATGCAGGGAGCCCAAAGTGGGACTTGATCCCTAGACTGGGATCATGCCCTGAGCCAAAAACAGACGCTCAACCACTGAGCCACCCAGGAGTCCCAAGACAAATATATATACCTTGATATATATATATATATATATATATATATATATATATATATATATAGTTTTAAAAAATATTTTATTTATCATGAGAGACAGAGAGAGAGAGAGAGGCAGAGAGATAGGAAGAGGGAGAAGCAGGCTCCATGCAGGAAGCTCGACGTGGGGCTCGATATCTGGTCTCCAGGATCCCACTCTGGGCTGAAGGCGGCACGCTAAACCGCTGAGCCACCAGGGCTGCCTGACAAATATATTTTTAAAAGAAAACTACACAAGACTTTTTAATGGTTTGATCAAATGCTAAGTATTCTGATTTACATAATAAATGTAGTGGGAATGCAAAGAAGTAGGAGATCATTGGGCCTAGAATTCCTGGACAAGGCTTCCTGAGGGAGCTGAGCCTCATAGCATAGCAATGTGTCCCTTTAGGATTTTCTTCTCCAGTTACTGGCATGCTGTGACTTCTCTTTGTGGGCCTCATTTTCAGGTCGATAAAGTAGGTGTGGCATATTTATCTGTTATTACTAAGTTTTCTATTATCATCTTAAATTTGGAGCCATTGACCAGATTAGGTCTATAATGACCAGGACGAGCTATGGTGGACTATTTGCCATACCCACATTAATAACCATTTATAATCTCATACAGTGTCATTACAGTATCACTGATGAATAGTATATTCACTGATGGATACAGCATCACCAAATAGATAAATTTTTGCACTGTAATTTTCCAATATCTAGGATTGACTCTGGCATATAATAGGTGCTCAATAGATGTTTATTAAGTTGAATTTAGGTCATGTGTGTCAGTGTTAAAGCTCCCAGTTTATTGCACTTGCTGCTTGTCTGTTATATCTAGGGGAGTTACCAATGAAAAATACCATATATTAAGGGGCTTATATGATTATTAAGATAAAAAAACAAATCACTCCTGACAACAAGCAAAATAATGTTTTCATTCCCATAAAAAGAGACCATTCTCATCCTGCGGTGAATACAGTACTCACTTGGAGTAAACTAGTCACCCATGGGAGGCTAATTACCTTTTCCGAAGAGCCCGGCTACCATGTAGTGTCTTACAAAGATAATTTAGTAAATGATGCCCTGGTATCTTGGAAGAGTTAATATGCCACTCTTAGAAACTCCAGTGACGTATTGTTTCCCACAATAGAGGAAGGAGCACACGCTTGCCAGGAAACCTACTATCTTAGATTTCCCTGTTGGAAGACTTAAGAGCTTCATTTTCGTTTTAAGCCTAGTGGCTTCTCTGAGAACTAGTTGTATGCCTTGAGACATTTCAGATTTGAAGAGTTATGATGAGAATTTTCTCCTCAGGTGTACTAATTCCATAGTAGGACCTCGAGGTTCTGGTAGGTGTTGCTTTGGATACCCTGCGTTGGAAAATTGCTGCTTCTCAAGGAGATAGTTTTCCCCTTTTACTTGTAGAAGAACAACCCTTGCCCCTATTCTGCTGTAGTTGAGGACCATGAAGATAGACAGCATGGTTTGGAAATCATAGTTGTAATCCTTGATCAGTTATTATTGAACCATGATCTCAGTCCAGTTACTTAGCAGCTATGAGCTTCTATATCCTCATCTGTTACCTGAGGTTCTTTCCCAATGCTAACCCATATCTAATAATGTTATAAATCTGTATGGCTGACCAATGTGGGAAAGTCAATTTAAAATACTGCAATCAGGGATCCCTGGGTGGCTCAGCGGTTTAGTGCCTGCCTTCTACCCAGGGCGTGATCTTGGAGTCCCAGGATAGAGTCCCACAGTCCCAGGATCGAGTCCCACATCAGGTTCCCTGCATGGAGACTGCTTCTCCCTCTGCCTCTCTCTCTCTGTGTGTGTGTCTTTCATGAATAGATAAATCTTAAAAAAAAAAAAGATACTGTAATCAGAGGCCTGGGCAGGCCTTTGTCTAATCTTTCTTTTAACGGATTGTTCTATTTTTTTTTTTTTGGTGGCTTTTTATTTTTGTTTTTGCATAGTTGGTAATACATCATTTGCAACTTCAAGTGAGGCCACAAGTCACATCTGTGAACATCTTGGCATCACTTGAACAACAGGATCTATGAGAACCATGTTGTTGCATTTGACTTTCAGATTCTTCGCCGTCAAATGCTAGTTTAGGGCATCTGAGGGAGAGAGGTGTTGGGAGCTGATACCGATGTATCTCATGATTGCATTGTACTTATTACTTCACTTCTACTGACTTTATAGAAGGTCCGCTGTGGGCCCAGGATGGCAGAAGATGAATGGGACGTGGCCTGTTCTTGGCATTTAGTTAATGGAAAACATCTATTGGATTTGTTTCTTCTTCCCTCGTCCTGTAGGCCCAACTGAATCCAGGACTTGGTGATACGAATGGCGAGCTTTCCTTCCTGAATGGCACCGTGGGAGCTAACACACTTCCCCAGGGCTCCAGGCTGATCCCTGCCTTCACAAGGAGGACCAGTATTGTTCCTCCAGTATTTGGGAGGAGAGGATCTGATTGTGAGTCAAGTCAAGTCAGCATTGTGTAAGGGGATGAAAAGGTGGGCACAAAACAGCCGTGCTCTGCTGAAGAGTTGCTACCACTGACACCATCCCTAACCTCCTTGTAATAGGATCCAGGGTTGGAAACTGCATTGGAATTATTTTCCAGGGTAGGAAAGGAAGATTGGAATATGCAAGAATTTAACTTTCTGTAGAAAACATGGCTGTACATGTTTTTATATCATCCAGTAAAGTATGGTTACTCCATGGATTCAACTGAGAAGGAGAAATTAGAAAATAGCTAGGCATATCCTTCTAAAGGAAGGTAAATTTTGCTTTGATTGACTGGATTTGTGTAGTACTAGTTCCTTGTATACAGTTAGCAAGACATGGATTGGATAGTCATAGGCATTGGATAGTCCATGGATTCAACTGAAAAGGAGAAATTAGAAAATAGCTAGGCATATCCTTCTAAGTCGGTAAATTTTGCTTCGATTGACTGGATTTGTGTAGTAGTAGTTCCTTGTATACAGTTAGCAAGGCAACTGGACAACTACTTAGAAGCTAGTATGTGGCAGTGTCAGTGTATTTATTTAGTTGCCAAGGCAATGCTAGGTGTTTATGACCACGTGGGAGGATGAAAGGAACGGGTGGCTTAGTGGCCGTTCAGGTGAGTGCATGGACATAGGCCAGAAAGTATTGCTGCTCATACCTCTTTTTATGTTTGGATGAAGGCAGATAGTTCAAGTCCAGAGGAAACTAGTGAAGTATGTGAAATTTTTTAGGAGGCTTCAGCTTCCTTCTCTCCCCTGACATTTTTAGTCAGGATCTTCTCCTTCAGATCCTTTTCCTTATTCAAAATAGGAAATTAGCTGTTGTCATTTACATTTCGACTAAATAGATTTAAAGCAATATGCTAACTCATCTATTTCAAACCCTTTAAGTTTAGTGTGGAAGGAATGTCTGTATCTTCATCAATTAAAAACTTAAACATTAGGAAGCAAATAAAATTAATGTTGGAGATAGAGTGTTTGCATAGGAGCATTCTTCAGTTTAAGGAAATTTTACCACACCTGAGACTGGCTCCCCAGATAAATCTACTTTACTTGTTTAGGGATGCCCCCAGAAGTTAGGAGAAAAAGGAGTGAAGAAAATATTCTTTGTGTTGAAGGTGAGACATGGATGAATTTTATTATTCTTCAAATGGTATATACATTCTTTTGTTTGTTGGACACATTTCGCAAGGAAAAAACAAAGGTATCAATTATAATTTCTTCCTGTCACAGTGTCCTGTCTTAAGAATCAGCTTTTCTAGAGTAACTAAGATTTTACAGATATCCTTAGAGATTGATTGCCTAAAAACTTCTGAGGCTACAGAGGTACTTTCTGCATTGTTGATTCCTCTTAGGTGACCCTGGGCTCCAAAGTCACTTGAGCCATTTATCTGTCTTTGAGTTTTAAAGTAGTCTTCGTGAATGCACTGCTCCCCTACAAAAACCCCCCACCTCTTTTTCTTTCCTATCTTTATTCCTCTGCTTTGAAATCCCCAGAGTCCATTTTTCTTATGTAATACACTGCTCTGAGCTTTTCTTTTTCCTTCCCTATGGTAATCCTGTTGTTCCCCACAGACAGGAAGTCCTCATCCTCCTGGCCCCAAATTTCTGCTGCCTCAGGGACACCTGGAGCTGGGATCAGGGCTGAGGAGGAGCATTAGGTGGACATGTTGCCCATGCATCCCTCAGGTAATTATGGTGAGGGGAGAGGGAGAATGGAGGATTAGTTGGGTATAATACAGAAAAGTCTGACCTGGAGCATAGGGATAGAGTGAGATGATGAAATCTAAATTTTGGGAGAATCACATCTGGAAGTTTGTCTGTATCTGCCTTTGGCTCAGGTCATGATCCTGGGGTCCTGGGATCGAATCCTGCATCAGGCTTCCTTCAGGGAGCCTGCTTCTCCCTCTGCCTGTGTCTCTGTCTCTCATGAATAAATGAGAGTCTGCTGTGTCTCTCATGAATAAATAAATAAAATCTTAAAGAAAATGTTCAACATCACTCATCATCAGGGAAATACAAATGAGAAATCACAATGAGATACTCACACCAGGAGGTCTCTGGGTGGCTCAGCAGTTTAGCACCTGCTTTCCGCCCAGGGTGTGATCCTGGAGTCCTGGGATCGAGTCCCACATCGGGCTCCCTACATGGAGCCTGCTTCTCCCTCTGCCTGTGTCTCTGCCTCTCCCACTCTGTGTCTCTCATGAATAAATAAAATCTTAAAAAAAAAAGAGAGATACTCACACCAGTTGGCCTGGCTAAAATTAATAGCTTAGGATACAACAGATGTTGGCGAGTATGTGTAGAAAGGGCAACCCTCTTTCATTGTTGGTGGGAATGCAAACTGGTGCAGCCACTGTGGAAAACAGTGTGGAGGTTCCTTAAAAAGTTAAAAATATAACTACCTGACAACCCAGTGATTGTACTACTAGTTATTTATCCAAAGGATACAAACATAGTGATTTGAACTATGGAAAGAGCCCACATGTCCACTGACAGATGAATGGATGAAGAAGAGGTGGTGTGTGTGCGTGCGCGCACACACACACACACACACACTGAAAGTCATCAAAAAGAATGAAATCTTGCTGTTTGCAATGATGTGGATGGAATGCACTTATACTAAGTAAAATAAGTCCGAGGAAGACACCATATGATTTCACTCATATGTGTAAGAAACAAAACAGATGAACCTAGGGGAAGGGAAAGAAAAATAAGATGAAAACAGAGGGAGGCAAACCATAAGAGTCTCTTAACTCTAGGGAACAAAATGAGGGTTGCTGAAGGTTGGTGGGGGAGATGGGGTATTTGGGTGATGGGTATTAGGGTACTTGATGTAATGAGCCCTGGGTATTATATGCAACTAATGAATCATGAAACTCTACCCCTGAAACCAATAATACACTATATGTTAACTAACTTGAATTTAAATTAAAAAAAGAACCTATTGAAAAAAACTCTACTAGATGCTAGGTAGGGTCTATTAAGGTAGGAAGGAAGGTCTTTGGTCATCTCATCTCATTATTGCTAGTCAAATCATTCACAGAAATTGTGGAGCAGATGGTTATTTAGCATCAGCTTAGACATTTTCAAGAGTCAGGAAACTCACTACCTGATAAGGTATCTCATTTCTTCAAATACATTCTCTCTCTCCCTCTCTCTCTCTTTTTTTTAAGATGTTATTTGTTTAAAAGAGCGATAGAGACTGTGAGAATGAGGGGGGGGGAGGGTGAAGGGAGAAGAAGGAGCAGATTCCCCACTAAGCAGGGATTCCCGAGGTGAGATTTGATCCCAGGACCCTGAGCCAAAGTCAAATGCTTAACTGACTGAGCTACCCAGGCACCCCTCTTCAGGTACATTCTTATATTACACTGAAACTGTCCTTCCTCTGTCTTTTCCTTGATATTCCAGAAAACAACTCTGTAACCTTTATTATTACTTGATAGGTCTTCCCATGTGTAAAGACAACTTTCCTATTGTCCTTCCTTTCCTAAAACCTATGAAAAGATAAGGGGCTGTGGTCAGAGATGGGAGGGTTTCCCAAGTTATCAAAATATGTCTTTAGTGGGGCGCCTGGGTGGTAATTAGTTGAGCCTCTGCCTTTTGGTTTTAGCTCTGGTGGTGGTCTTGGAGTCATGAGATGGAGCCCTGCATTGGGCACCACACTCAGTGTGGAATTTGAGATATTCTCTCTCCCTTTGTCCCTACTGCTTGTGCTCTCTCTTTCTCTAAAATAAATAAATCTTAAAAAAACATGTTTAGTCATCTTTATTAAATAGAAGACAGATTTTATCTGTAAGGAACATGGGGGAGGTCTTCGTTTTTTCCCCCTATCCCAGACATTTTTTGAGTGTTCATTTTTTAAAATCAGCATTTCTCAGTCTCAAGGGATGGGGTTTAAGTTTTGAAGTTTGAGAACCACTGTTTCATTCACTGTCCAGGTGAATTAAGTGTAATTGATGTTAATCCCAGGAATGAGTCTCACCTAGAAAATAATGTTGAGCCTTTCTGACCTCTCTGCTAATAGCCTTGGAACAGTCTTAAGTCTTTACTGACTGAATATTAACATCAACTCCCATTAGCTCTCATTTACAAGCCTTCTTTCCCCTTTTTCTTAGTCATAGATTTCTCAATTTTAGTTCTACCTTCTCCCTGACAGCACAGAAGTTGAGTTCTTTTTTTTTTTTAAGAAAGCTACCAGTTTTATTATTTTTTAAAAGATTTTATTTATTTATTCACGAGAGACACAGAGAGAGGCAGAGAGGCAGAGACACAGGCAGAGGGAGAAGCAGGCTCCATGCAGGGAGCCTGATGTGGGACTCGATCCCGGACTCCAGGACCACACCCTGGGCCGAAGGCAGGCACTAAACCACTGAGCCATCCAGGGATCCCCCAGAAGCTGAGTTCTTTAAAGTCTCCTTATCATCAGCCCTCTAGGTTACTGCTGATATAGGATGGTCATCTGCTCCCAACATTCAAGTTTTCTGAGATTATTTCTATGCTCAACTGTTTATTTAGATTTCATTGCTCTTCAACCTTTATTTTCCTAGAGTTTTATATATATACAAACATTAATGTAACTCAACATGAATGGAATCCACTTTTAATTCCTTCCTCCATCTGATTATTTTTCCTTGGTTTATGATCCCTTCTAATCCTCATACATGTGCCTATTTAATTTTTAATATTTGTAGCATATATATGTCTTATATATTTGTTTTTATTATTATTTTATTCCTTTGTTTTTAGAGAGCACATGAGCTGGGGGGGGGGGCAGAAGGAGAGAGAATCTCATGCAGGCTCTATGCCCAGTGTAGAGCCCCATATGGCACACTCAGTATCACAACCCTGAGATCATGACCTGAGCCGAAATCAAGAGTTGGACACTTAACCAACTGAGCTACGCAGGCATCCCCCCAAAATAGGTAATATTTTACATTTTGTTTCTGTATATTTTCCACATTGGGGTATGTCTTCATATGTATAGTTTTAATGACTATAGCCCATATTCTTTTCTGATAAGTGTTAACTGTTTATTGTAAATATTGTTAAATATGTACACATATTTGTTTATTCAAAATACATATTGATTCCATAGGTTCGTCACTCAGTTAAGTATTAAGATTTGATGTATGAGTGTGTGTGTGTGTGTGTATGTGCGTGTGGATTAGAGAGAGAAAAGGAGATCTGTGTGAAAACAAAGTCACATACAGCTACAGCATCCAGTATGGTAATCATTAGCTACTTGTGGCTATTTAAGTTATTTTTTTTTTTATTTTTTTATTTAATTTTTTTTTTTTTTGCTTTTTTTTATTTAAGTTAAATAAAATTAAAAGGTCAGTTCCTCCTTCACAATAGTCACATTTTCAGTGCTCAAAAACCACATGTGATTGGTGGCTACAATGTTGGTTGTCATTATAGAAAGTTTTATTGGTCAGTGCTGACTTGTAGCTTTCTAGGCCAGAGAGATAGAGAATCAGGTTGCTCTGCTTCTTGCTGAATTCCATGGGACTCTGCTCTGTGCTGTAGCGATGGAATTGAACAATGTAAGCGGACAATGAGTACTCCCCAAGGGCTTTTGAAGAAATGCCTGTAAGTAAGAACTTACCTTGCCATGGGATTTCAAAGTAAAAATTTTAAAAATGAGGTTAAGGGGAAACAAGGTAATTTTGACTACCAAGGATAGAGAATGGGAGGGATGTGCAATTTGGGTCTACTGTTTCTGTGCCTGCTATGTATCATTACTTGAATCCACATTTCAGTGATTTTCTCTGTCAGTGGTAACCACAGAGTGCTTTTTATATAAGGGTTTAGATTGGATCTGTAGGTAAATTTGGGCTATACCTTGGCCATTTAGAGCAGGTATGTGAGAGATGTGGTAAGGAGTGAAGGAGGAGAGCAACTATGATTTGAGACAGATACATGTGTGTGCTCACGCACACACACTCACACACAGTAAGCTTCTCCAGCTCTGTTGTCACTGTTTTAGGAAAACAACTGTCTCACCACTTACAGCTTGTCTGGTGCCTGATCTGAAATTAGCCATACTTTCTCCCCAGGGCATCCTCAGATCCCTGAAGATCTCAAAAATGGTTATACCTCAAAACCCTGGGGACCTGGTCAGATGTGCTGTTACATTAATTATAATGCAGATCAGGATTGTGGATTCTGTATGCAGATGTGCATAGAAAGCCTGCAGATGTGCACGAAGAGAAAGCTGTTGAAAAGCTTGAATACACTGCACTGGTGCCAGGCATATTTATCACAGGGTAGTTACTGAGAATGCTTGATGGGTTTATTTCATGACGTAGGCAGTGTCAAGTATATAATGAGAGAGATTCAGTTGAGCTAGTAGGGGAAAAATAGGTATATATTTACTTCCTTCTGATACCCCTTCCCCTCCACAGCCCTCAGAGTGGGCTTATAAAAATTTTTGAAGTTTCAAATGGTGACTTAAGGTAACCAATGACTGTTTCTATGGGGACTTAAAATAATTCTAAAAATAGAAACTTACTTAAAAATGATAACCTGGTATCTTTGTTGTTTGCAATATTGAAGAATCACAAACTCATCGTGGACTTGGTTTGTTATAGTGACTATGAGAGGGTATTACTATTATAGCCATTAATGTTTAAGATTACAGAATATTCCAAGTATTTACAAATGTAGAGAAAATAGTACAATGAACTCTCATGTATAAATCACCCATGTCTAATAATTTTTTAAAAGATTTTATTTATTTATTTATTTGAGAGAGAGCATGAGCAGGAGGTGGGGAGGAGATGGGCAGAGGAAGGAGAAGCAGACTCCCTGCCAAGCAGGGAGCCATATGTGGGGCTCTGTGTGGGGCTTGATCCCAAGACCTTGAGATCGTGATCTGAGCCACCCAGGTGCCCCTCCCATATCTAATAACTTTTAAGATTTTGATTTCATTTGCTTTATTAATTCTTCTCTCCATCTTCTTCTCTGTTTCAGTATATTAAAGCATATCTCAGATGTACATATTTCAATTTACATCTCTAGAAATAGGAATATTCTATTCTTACCCCAACAATTAAGTTTTTTATTGTTGATATCATCTAGAAATCATATTTCTTTGACTATTTCAAACTGTCTTCTTAGTTAGAATCAGGTCTAAACAAGATCCATACATTCGATTTGTCTCTTAAGCCTTTTTATTTATTTTTATTTTTATTTTTATTTTTTTTAAGATTTTATTTATTCATGAGAGACAGAGTCAGAGACATAGACAGAGGGAGAAGCAGACTCCTTGCAGGGAGCCCAGCATGGGACTCGATCCCCAGACTGGGATCATGCCCTGAGCCTACAGGCAGATGCTCAACTGCTGAGCCACCCAGGCATCCTCCTTAAGACTTTTTAAAAACAATTCAGTAATACTTGGTACAGTTAAAGAGTTGGGTAATCATCATCATCCAGTTTTATAGTGTTTCTACTCTCCCCATTCTACTTGACCCATTTGCAGTCAAGCCTTGCTCCCACCTCTGGCCCATGGAAACCACTGATCAGCTCTCTTTTTGTATAAATTTTCCTTTTCTGTACATTTCATTTCTTAAGTCTTTTAAAATCTGTGATAGTGTCTTCCTCCCTTCCGTTTCCCCCCTGCATTCTGGATTGGTCTGCTTGCTTCTTTCTGGAGTTACCTAATTTGTTCTTTATTCCTCTTGTTCTTCCATATTTCTTGTAAATAGAATTTAGCTTCAGAGCAGAGCAGCATTATCCAGTAGAACTTCTGCAAGTGAAGGAAATGTTCTGTATCTGTGCTTGTGTTCTGTATATGTACTGTTGAATAGCTACATGTGTGGCTTTTGACTATTTGTGATTGAGAAACTGAATTTTTAATTTCACTTTTAAAATTTAAGTAGCTAGTTACACATGGCCATTATTGGTGAAGCTGTAGAGTCTTAATCAAATTTAGGTCCAGCATTTTCAAGCAAGAATATTTTATAGGTTGTGCTATATGTTTCATATTGGAACATGTCAGGAGACACACTCTGTTTGCTTGTCAATTTCAGTGATGCTGTGGTTGGCCAATGGGTTCTAATTATGACAACCTGATCTCCACTGTATGATTTTTTTTTAAGATTTTATTTATTTGCCAGAAAGAGTGTGAGAGAGTGAGCACAAACGGGAAGCAACAGGCAGAGGGAGAAGCAGTCTCCCCGTTAAACAAGGGACAGAACTCAGTCCTAGGACCCTGGGATCATGACCTGAGCCAAAGGCAGACAACTGACCGAGCCACCCAGGCATCCTTCCATAGTATGGTTTCTTATCACCATTTTAGTTAATGGTTTCATACATTTATAAATATTATGTGAAGCATTTGTTTCAGTAAGGCTTGCAAAATGGTGATTTTCTCATTCTGTCATCCCTTCCACATTTATTGGCTACAATTCTTTAGGAAGAACTTTATCAACTAGAGCTATTTGGTTAACTGAAATACATACATCTTGTACATAAAGGGCAGGATAAATGCTTATTTTTTTTCCATTTTCATTGCCAGTCTTCAGAATAAGTAGTGTGTGCCTTAGTTATTTCTAGTAGTGTTTAATGGAGAGATTTTAAGTATCATTATGAACTTGGGTTTATATATTTGGTGTACTTTAATCAGTTATATTTGTATATTTTTATATATATTGTATATTTTTGATGCTCAAAGTATCCCATCTTTGGAGCTCTTTCTGTTGGCTCATATGTTCTTTTGATTAAAACAGTAGAGAACACTAATAATTAAGGAAATGCAAATCATAATCACTTCATATCATATTATCAAAAACCAAAACAAAAGAGAAAACAGCAACTGTTGACAAGGAACCCTTGTGCACAATTGGTGGTAAAGTAAAATATTACAGTTGTTATGGAAGACAGTAGTCTGGTTCATCAAGAAATTAAAAATATATTACTGTATGATCCAGCATTTCCCCTTGTGAATATATATACGCAAAGGAATTGAAAGCAGGGATTTGAAGAGGTATTTCTATAGCCCTGTTCATAGTAGCATTAGTTGTAATAGCCAAAATGTGGAAGCAGTCTAAGTGTCCATAGATGGATGAATGGATAAACAAATGCTTTAAAAAGGAAGGAAATTCTGACACATGTTACAACCTGGATGAACCTTAAAGACATTATATTGAGTGAAATAAGCCAGTTGCAAAAGGACAAGTACTATACGATTTCACTTATATGAAGTGCCTAAAGTAGTCAATTTCATAGAGACACAAAGTAGAAGGGTGGTTGGTAGGACTTTGGGGAGAATGGGAGTTAGTGTTCAATGGATACTGAGTTTTAGTTTTACAAGATGGAAAGAGTTCTGTGAGTGGACAATGGTGACGGTGATTGTTGTACAGCAGTGTGAATGTACTTACAACCACTGAATTGTACACTTAAAATAGTTAGGATGATACATTTGTTATGCATATTTTACCACAATTTTCTTTAAAAGAAGTTTCTCAAAGTTCCATATGGGCAAAAGTGATTGTATTTGAATTTTATACTTTCATATTCTTCCCTGCTCAAAATAGGTACTCAGATTTTTTTTTTTTGAAAGTGTATCAGTCTAGGTTTTGATGACAAGAAACAGAAACTATCTTGCTGTTTTAAGCAAAAAAGGTGTATTGTAAGAATAATGGAGGATCATAGAAATGACAGGAAGCCAGAAAAGCAGGCTTAGAATGTGGGCAGGAACCAGAAGGGCCCAGAGTATAGGCAGCCATCAGTCTGGCCAACTAGTTGCTTTCATCTCTGGATACTGCCATCCCTACTGCATTCCTCTGTAATCAATCCTAATTGCACCTTTGACTTTGGGTCATTCTTCTAAAGTTCAGAGTTCTAAGCAACCCTGCCTTTTAGAGAGTAGAGAAAGGAAGGATCTGTTCTCTTTGGTCTCTCAGACCAGAGCATCTCACAAGACTACACACAAAATAGATTCAGCCAAATAGGAAAAGGATTTGATGCTGGAAAACTCCCATGGCAACATGTTCCCAGTCCCACGGAGGTTAAAAACTGACAACAAGGGATCCCTGGGTGGCGCAGCGGTTTGGCGCCTGCCTTTGGCCCAGGGCGCGATCCTGGAGACCCGGGATCGAATCCCACGTCGGGCTCCCGGTGCATGGAGCCTGCTTCTCCCTCTGCCTGTGTCTCTGCCTCTCTCTCTCTCTCTGTGACTGTCATGAATAAATAAATAAAATCTTTAAAAAAAAAAACTGACAACAAATATCCATTACTGATAGATGAAAAATGTATGTAACCTTTGCCTTGGGCAATTTGGCAAGAAAGTGTGGTAGAAAAGGTTATGGTGAGGCTGCTTGGGCATGTACAGGAAGAAGAAAGAGTCAGAGGGAAGGCTTTGACGGTAGACAATGGTAAGGAACAGATAGAGTGTGTGATAACTTAGAGAAAGCAGATAGGATGAGGATCCCAAGGACAGTCTCCATCATTTTACACAGGGCTGGTTCTAGTCAGCATATTTTTAGTGGCTCATCCAGGAAATGAAAGTTGGCTTGTCCAGTTGGGAGAAGCTAGATTTTTCAGCACATAATATACCCAAATACTTAAGAATTAAAACATAAAACAGTCTATAGTAAAAAGCCTTCTTCCCACCTACTCCTGCCTCCATACATCAAAATTGTCCTTCTTAACAGTAATTATTTGTTTTCTGTATATGCTGGAGCTTTTTAAAGTGCTTTATAAACAAATGTGATTATATATTCTCCCCTGCTTTTGTAAACAAATGGTAACATTTTGATTTTGTTCCACTGTTCTATGCAGTGCTTTTTTCATATATCTTTTTAAAAATAAATTTATTTTTTATTGGTGTTCAATTTGCCAACATATAGAATAACACCCAGTGCTCATCCCGTCAAGTGCCCACCTCAGTGCCTGTCACCCAGTCACCCCCCGCCCACCTCCCCTTCTACTACCCCTAGTTCATTTCCCAGAGTTAGGAGTCTTTCATGTTCTGTTTCCCTTTCTGATATTTCCCACTCATTTTTTCTCCTTTCCCCTTTATTCCCTTTCACTATTTTTTATATTCCCCGAATGAATGAGACCATATAATGTTTGTCCTTCTCTGATTGACTCATTTACTCAGCATAATACCCTCCAGTTGCTTTTTTCATATATCTTGAAGAGATTTCTACATCAGTACATAAAGAACTTTCTTATTCTTTTTTTTTAAATGAGTTTTACTTTTTTTTTTTTTTTTATGATAGTCACACACACAGAGAGAGAGAGAGAGAGAGAGGCAGAGACACAGGCAGAGGGAGAAGCAGGCTCCATGCACCGGGAGCCCGACGTGGGACTCGATCCCGGGTCTCCAGGATCGTGCCCTGGGCCAAAGGCAGGCGCCAAACCGCTGCGCCACCCAGGGATCCCAGAACCTTCTTATTCTTCATAGTATTTCAGGATATAAGTTACATAAATCCCTATCAGTGGACATTTAGGTTCTTTTGATCTTTTTCTATTACAATTAATGCTGTAGTAAATAATCTTGAACATTTATCATTTCATATGTCTGAGTATTTCCTTTGAGTAATTCCTGGAAGTGGAGTTGCTGTGTCAAAGAGTTTTGCACTTTTATTTTTATATGTAATAACAAATTGTTCACCATAGGAGTATAACAACTTTCAGTTCCAACAACAATTTATGAGAATTCTGGTCTCCCCATGACTGAGGATGATTTTTTAAAAAAAGATTCCATTTATCTATTCATGAGAGACAGAGAGAGAGAGAGAGACACGGAGAGAGAGGCAGAGACACAGGCAGAGGGAGAAGCAGGCTCCTTGCAGGGAGCCCGACGTGGGACTCGATTCCGGGTCTCCAGGATCAGGCCCCGGGCCGAAGGCAGCGCTAAACCCCTGAGCCACTTGGGCTTCCCTGAGGATGATTTTTAAAGATTCAGCCCTGAGGTTTATGATTAGGAAAAGAGGCTGAATAGGAGTTATTTTTTTACTTTATTTCTACTTTGAGTCTTTGAAGAAGATATTAGAGGAGAGATGAGCGATTGGACAGTGAACTTGAGATGTGAAGAATAGAAGTACTTTGTTATTGGAGCAATAGGCACTTTCCCTCCTGAGGCCTCAAGTGCCAAACCTTTAGTTACACTGTATTAAAAGGTTTATAGGATGTGTCTTCTGGCTACATTTTTTCCACTCTCCTAAACTGACAATGTAAATATTTCATTGATTAATATTATTCACAGTTTATCTGCTTTATTGACATCCTTGCAATTCTTATGTGAATTTCAGTAAAATACTATAGCATTATTCCTCCTCTCCCCAGAAATTGGCAATTTCCTAGCAGTTGGAAAATAAAATGGTTTCCAACTCTCAGATCTACTTTAGTTTAGGATTCATCTCAGGTGGTATGTCTTGGCAAAATTAAAATTCAATGAAGAATCAAGTTTTATACCTTTAAAATTTTCCTTCTGATATTAAAAAAGTAGTTAGTAATACCATCCTATTCTTTTACCAGTTCCACACTTTCATTTTAATTCTTTAGGTTTCAGAGGGAACATTTCCCCTGGCCAGCCTTAGGAACTTCCAGAACTCCAATGTTTTTTTTTTTTTTTTTTTTTAATTTTTTTTATTTATTTATGATAGTCACAGAGAGAGAGAGAGAGAGAGAGAGAGGCAGAGACACAGGCAGAGGGAGAAGCAGGCTCCATGCACTGGGAGCCTGATGTGGGATTTGATCCCGGGTCTCCAGGATCATGCCCTGGGCCAAAGGCAGGCGCCAAACCGCTGCGCCACCCAGGGATCCCCAGAACTCCAATGTTTTAAGTTTTACTTGAACCTCTTTTCTATGTTCTTCTTGAATTTACTCTTGCCTGAGTGATGACTAGTCACATACTAAGTCACTCCTTTGTTTTTATACGTAGTTAGATATAGAGCTAGAGAAAAATTTATGTAGTAGTATTTACCCTGTTTAGATGTACAATTCAGAGTTTTGACAAACATCTGCAGTCATGTAACTACCACCACAATCAACAAATAGAATATTTACATCACCCTCAAAAGCCCCTTTGTAGTCATTCCCCTTCCCCAACTCTCAATCTCTGATCTATTTTTTATCCTTTCAAGTTTTATCTTTTTCAGAATTCCAAATAAATGGAATCATGTATATAACCTTTGCATTTGTATTCTTTCATTTAATGTAAAGGTTTTTGAGATTGAGCCATATTGTGGCATGTATCAGTATTCTCTTTTTACTGTTAGGTAGCATTCCATTTGTATGGCTGTACTGAGGGCCATTATTTTTAGTGTGTTATTGTAAAGAGTGATTTGAGTATATTGGTCTGGTTTGAGTACATAGTTCAGTGATTTTGGTTCATTTGTGCTCAAGCCCAAGTTACCTAATGAGAGTTCAGTAGTGCACTCTGGCATAGGAATCTTAAATTTTCTTTAGGACTAGGCTATGTAGAAGACATCATTTGAGTTATACTTGGAGGCATGAGGAAGAATGCCATGAGAGAATCCCTGAAAGAGTGTTACTGAGCAATAGTGAGCATAATTATACATTAGACTCTGAGTTCCTTGAGGAACTTGTCTTGCTCTTTTCTTTTTTCCTTTTAAAAATTTAATCAGTTTCATTTTTTAAAAAATTTTTATTTGTCTTTTCTGTGTTATGTTCCTTTCTCTAGTGCCCTTGTAGTTCCTTGACAGTTATTTGTTGAGTAAGCCAAATTTGTCCCTAAATGCTGCCAGGTTATGATGTTAATTTATTTTGTCCTTGAAGTATAGTGCTCTTAAAACCACTGTGCACTTTGGTTATGCCTTTTCCATCTCTTTCCTCTTTTCCTCTTTCCTCCTGTGGCTGTAAAGAAAGATTGTCAGCCTCCTACATTGTGTTACATTTGTGGCTTTAAAAATTTTTAAATTAAGGTTTCAATTTTAATTCCAGTATAATTGACATACAGTGTCATATTAGTTTCAGGTGTATAATATAGTGATTCAACAATTCCATACATTACTCAGTGCTTATCATGATAAGTGTACTCTTGAATCCTTGTCACCTGTTTCACCCATCACGCTCCTCCACCTCCTCTCTGGTAACCATCAGTTTGTTCTCTATAGTTAAGAGTTTGTTTCTTGGTTTGTTTCTCTTTTTTCTTACGTTCATTTATTTTGTTTCTTAAATCCCACAGATGAGTGAAATCATATGGTATTCATCTTTCTCTGACTGACTTATTTCACTTAGCATTATATTCTCTAGCTCCATCCATATTGTTGTAAATGGTAAGTTTTCATTCTTTTTATGGCTGAATAATATTCCATTGTGTATGTATGATATTAATATCAGCGGCAATATACATATGTATATCATATATCCCACATGTCCCTTATCCATTCATCTATTCATCTTGGGCTACTTCCATAATTTGGCTATTGTAAATAATGTTAGAGATGTATATATCCTTTTGAATTAGTATTTTGTTTTTTTTTGAGTAAATACCCAGTAGTGTGATTGTTGGATGGTAGGGTAATTCTATTTTTAATTTTCTGAAGAACCTCCATACTGTTTCCACAGTGGTTATGACAGTTTGCATTCCTACCAACAAGTACACGAGGGTTCTTTTTTCTCTACGTCCTTGCCAACATTTTTTGTTTCTTGTGTTTTTGATTTTAGCTATTCTGACTGGTGTGATGTGATAGTGCATTGTGGTTTTGATTTGCATTTCCCTGATGATGAGAGAAATGTCTGTTCCTGTCTTCTGTCCATTTTTAAATTGGATTATTTGTTTTTTTTTGGTGAGGAGTTGTGTAAGTCCTTTATATATTTTGGATGCTAACCCTTTATCAGATATGTCATTTGCAGATATCTTCTCCCATTCTGTAGGTTGTCTTTTAGTTTTGTTAATTGTTTCCTTTGCTGTGCAGAAGCATTTTATTTTGAGGTAGTCCTAATAGTTAATTTTTGCTTTTATTTCCATTGCCTTGGGATATAGGTCTAGAAAAATGTTGGTATAGCCTTACGTTAATACTTTTTGTTCTTTTCATCACCAAGTGCCAAAGCCCTTTTTTTATCCTTCACCTCCCCTTTTATGATGGGACCCTGTGTTTTGGAAGATTTTCACTATCATATAGCATTTATTAAATAAATAATTTTCTCATTTGGAAAATCAGTCAAGGATATCTATCTCGCTATCTAGCCAGCTATGTATCTGACAGTAATCTGAGCTTCTGATTAGTTAGAGATAACCACTGTTAACTGCATAGAGTTATAATTTCTACCAGGAGCCAATATATTTGTTTTAGTTAATCTCATTAAGGGAACATATGTAACTTGCTTTACTCTTTTTAGAAGTAATAATAATAGTTCGAGGTTGCTCATTACTGCATTTACACATCCCTAAATGTCTAGAGATAGGCTAGGTTTGAAGTTACTATTTGATTTCTTTTCAAGAATGCCTGATATGAATATTAACCAAATATTTTGAGAATCTGGACTTGTAGCTTACTTCAAACCATAGGAATTCCAAAGCCCTAAGGACAGGGCGTAGCATTATGCTTCAGCCCTCATCAGCAGCATTAGCAGTGAACCATAGTTGTTTGTGCAAATCTAGGTTGGGCCTTATGGAAAAGAAAAAAGAATTACATCAGACTGGACTCTTCCTATTGTTAATGCCAGGAAACGCAACCCAAACAAACTTAGGAAAAAGGAAATACATTGACTAATATAATTCCAAAGATCAGGTTAGCTTCAGGAATTACTTGATTGGAGCTCAAACATTGTTTACAAAGCCTTGTTCTTCCTTGTGTGTCTCTCAGATTTAACACTGTAGTGTCAAAATGAACCTATTACATTCCCAGGCAGGTGGTTCCCTATGGTTCTAGGTTGGCTAAAGCAGCTCCTATCTGTATCTTGCCTGGTTCAAGTCCAGTGGGAAAGAGAAAGGCTCTTCTTCCCAGGATTCCTAGCAAGAATTTGAGTGTCAAAGACTTTGACAGAAATACATGGTCATCTTATACAAGGGACTATGCTCAGGGAAATTATGCACTTGATTGTTTAGCCCAAAACCAATAAACCAAGGTGTGAAGCTCCATCAATGGGCTGGGAACTGGGGTGGGGAATTCTGCAGAGTCAACTTAGGATAAAGTTATCAAAGGAAGCAGGGGTAGGTATATGGTAGTCTAATAAGGCTATGCACCAGCATTTAACATGCGCTTATCATTTCCTATTTGCTAGGGACTGAGCTAGATACTTTAACAAGTGTAGTTTGATTTAATTTCATTCTCACAGTGAGATAGTTACTTCCCTCACAGTGAGGTAATTACTTCTCTCTCTGCTTTATGGTTAAGGAGACTATTTCAGAGAGGTTAAATCATTGCCTAGTTTCTTATAATTGGTAATTTCTAGAACAAGAATTCTAGGCAAAGTCTTTCTGAACCCAGCTGTAGTATTTCCCATCACTGTCTCTTTGGTGTTCAAAAAATATCCTCAGCAGTAGCTGCAGCATCACTGGAAAATGACTGTAATCTCTCTAAATAATTATTTTTAAGATTGAAACCTTCACTTGGATGTGTTTATAAAATGATGAATTACATTATTTTTAATTTTTCCTTGTGTAGGCCATATGGGCTGCATTCATTCATCTAATAAATATTTGTTGGGTCCCTATTTTGAGCGAGATAGTGTTGTAGGAACTTAGGATAAAGTAGTGAACAAAACAAGTAACTCTTCTCAAGGAGCTTATATTCTGGTATAGAGGAGACATATAAAGAGCTATATAGTGCGAGATCAGGTGATCTTGAGTCTTCCCTTTTAACTTAGATTATTGAAGGAGCTTCAACCCTCACAGACATTTGCTGGGTCAGGCACAACCATGAAATTTCATTCATAGTTTATCTAGTATTGACTCATAAAACTACTCACTGCAACTGAACTCAGATGAAGGCCAGAAGCAAGGTAGAGGAATAAGGTAACTATCTAAAATCAGTCAAGCTATAAGGAAAGCCAAATGAATTAAACATTCCTTTTTTTTTAAAGATTTTATTTATTTATTCATGAGAGAGAGAGAGAGAGAGAGAGATATGCAGAGACACAGGCAGACAGAGAAGCAGGCTCCATGCAGGGAGCCTGACGTGGGACTTGATCCCGGGTCTCCAGGATCACGCCCTGGGCTGAAAGCGGTGCTAAACCGCTGATCCACCTGGGTTGCCGTAAACATTCATTTATATTCAAAATGTCTTTTCTTAGTTTTCTGGTTTTTTGGAAAGAGTTTTTTCTTTACTTCCAATCATTTCCTTCCCTCCATACACACAAAATTATAGATTGTTTAGAGCAGTGATTCTCAAAAGGTAGCCTTCGGATATCTAGGGTTCCCTTTTAGGAGGTTGGGGGAGATTAAAACCATTTTTAGGGATCCCTGGGTGGCGCAGCGGTTTGGCGCCTGCCTTTGGCCCAGGGTGCGATCCTGGAGACCCGGGATCGAATCCCAGGTCGGGCTCCCGGTGCATGGAGCCTGCTTCTCCCTCTGCCTGTGTCTCTGCCTCATTCTCTCTCTCTCTGTGACTATCACAAATAAATAAAAATTAAAAAAAAATTAAAAAAAAAATAAAAAAATAAAACCATTTTTATTATAAGACAAAGATGTGATTTACGTTTTTCACTGTGTTGACATTTGGTCTGTTGGTGCAAAAGCATTGGGGGATATAACTGCTTATGTTGTAGAGTGAATCAATACAATGATACCAAACTATACCAATAGTCATGGTACAGTTAAAAAAAAAAAAGGAAAAGAAAAAGTTGCACTTTTAGTTGGATACTTAAGGACATTTTGATCAGTAAAAAATTAATTTTATTGAATCTTAACTCTTGAGTATTTTTTTTTAATATTCTGGGTGAGGAAATGAGAATCATGCATAAAGCACTTTGGCCTGCATTTCAAAGTACAGTGGCTCTTGAGGAAAAGCGCTTGTGTGATTGAATTGACCTAGCTGCTTTTTTCATGGAATACTATTTTTACTTGAGAGAACAAATGATAAAGTGTAGCTATTTAGAGTTGAGTATTTGGCAGACATTTTCTCAAAAATGAATAGTGATCTTTCAAGGGAAACAACTGATAGTATTTGTTGTCAATGATAAACATTTGACCTCTCAAGTGAAAACTAGAAATTTGGAAAACTTGTATTAGCCACAGTGAGCTTGATAGTGTCCCAATATTTAAAGATTTTTCTGATGAGATTCATGGTTAATTCATGAATGTGATTTATAAATATTTTAAATAATGAAATGTGTCAACATTGGAAAGATCTATGTAAGTCACTAACCTGATCTTGTCCATCTCCAATTGACTTTTACTTCACTCAACATAATACCTTCCAGTTCCATCCACGTCAAAATAGTGAAAGAGATTATAGGGGAAAGGAGGGAAAAGGAATGAGGAAAATTTAGAGAGGGTGACAAAACAGAGACTCCTAACTCTGGGAAATGAATAAGGGGTAGTGGAAGGGGAGGCAGGCGGGAGGATGGGATGACTGGGTGACGGGCACTGAGGAGGTCACTTGATGGGATGAGCATTGGGTGTTATACTATATGTTGGCAAATCAAACTTCAATAAAAAATATTAAAAAAATAAAAATAAACTGATATTGACAAATGACCAATGCATGATGGTACAAAATTATGCAAGTTAGAAGATCCAAAGTTCAAGATAAACCAATATATTTTTAATGTAAAGAAGTATGAAAATTTCATCGATGTGGTTTCAGATTTCATATTGCAGCTTTTTTTTTTATTAAAGTAGAATATCTCCAATTATTCAAAACAAATGTTAAAATAATCTATTTTTCAACTTCATATCTGTCTGGGGCTAGATTTTCTTTATATACTTCAGTCAAAATAATATGACAAATTCAGGTGTCTTCTGTTAAAGCAGTCTTCTCATTAAGTTTTTTTTAAATTTATTTTTCTATTTATGATAGTCACACACACAGAGAGAGAGAGAGAGAGAGAGGCAGAGACATAGGCAGAGGGAGAAGCAGGCTCCATGCACCGGGAACCCGACGTGGGATTCGATCCCGGGTCTCCAGGATCCCGCCCTGGGCCAAAGGCAGGCCCCAAACCGCTGCACCACCCAGGGATCCCAAGTTTTTTTTTTTTGAGGGGGGAATACATTTACTTTAAACTTTTATTTATATTAACATGTAATGGGTTTATTTTTATTTTAAAATTATTATTTAGATTTTTAAAGTTTTAGTTTCTCATAGTACAACTCTTAAAATAATCTATAAAAAAAGCTATTTGAGGTCCTCAATAACTTTTAAGGGATCAAGAAAGTTTGAGAACTCACATGTTGAGAACTGCTGCCTTAAAGGGCTGTTTTATCCTTCCAAGGATCAAAAGATTGTGTTTCACTTCTCTACTTTTTCTGCATAGTGAACCTAACTGAAGAGTTCCCCACAGAACTGAAAATTTATCAAGGAACTCTATATTTAGGTGACAGAATTTACAGATCGTTCTCTGATTATCAGAGTCTAATTTCTAATAATTAAAATCTTGTAATATAAATCACTGGAGCCTTTTATTAAAATTAGAAGATTTCATTTCAGGATGAGGCTGAAGTCTGTCTGGGTAGGGAGCAAGTGTAGGGCCAAGAAATATCTGTCATATGTACTCCAGCTAATGAATGACTCCTGCCTCTAGAGCTCCTCACCACGTTGCCTCTAGCTCACACCATTAGACCCCTTCCCCCAGCCCCTAAAGTAGGAGACTCCTCCAAACTCTGTGGCAGGTAGCAGAAGAATGGGAAACCATAGCTGAAAGACCCGTGTTCTTGGTTTAAACTGTGAATGCTCTTTCCCACTGAAATATGCGAAATACCATTCGTGGTTCACTTCTATGAGAGTTACACGTGGATGGAATAGGCATTTGTGGGCTTGCCTGGAAGCCTTAAGTGCCCTAAGTTCCAAATAAAATGTTTAGGATTTAACTTTTTCATAGTTGGGAACTGCTTCTACTTTAAAAACTATTTTACATTTTATTTTATTTTATATTTTACATTTTAAATCAGGATAAATATTATCATAGGGACAGGTAGAATTAAGAATGGTCTTACAGTAGTGAAATGGAGTAATTTTATTCTTTGTAAGACTGAATGATGGAATTTCAACCACAGGTTATGAAATTAAGCCTACAGGCGATATGTAAAACCAGGGTATTGATCAAGAAGTGCCTGAATCCCCAAATTTTATAAAATGGCATCATATTTCTCTGGGCTGTTGGCATTCAAAAAAAATAAACATTCCACAAAATTGCCTATTTTCTAGTTAAACTGATGTCCTATAACTGTATCTGAAAAGCTAAGTTGTAATTTTGAGGACACCATGGATGAAAGAGAAAAAAAAATTACTACCACTAGTAACAGATGTGAAATTACATTAGATAAATATAATCATTAGTTTCAGTCTCACCCTGGTTAATTTGTTTGTGGAAATGTGCAACCCATTATTCATTAGATAATTTTTCACACATTGATTAGAAAGCCATGTCGAATTGTGACCCTGCACATTTGGGCTTACCTATTTCGCAATGAAGTATACCGCTTACAATAGTGGAAATGGGGGACAAAATGTTTATCTCAAGCTGATTTTGTGCCAATAAATAAAGTAAATCAATAGCCAGTGAAGTGTGAACAACATTTCTCTGCTGTATAATATGGTTTTGGGGGCAATTTGACATGCTACAAGGGGAAACAAGGGTCTTGAACAGAAAGGTAATAAAAGCAAATCATGCTGGTAACTGTTATTGAAGTCCTGTATTTTTCTATACTTGGGCAGCTTTAAGATGTGAAAAATAATGCACATAAAATTATAAAAATATTGAGGCAACTTTCCCCCATATTTATAAACATTCTTTCTTATAGCTGAACTTGATATTATTGGTCATGCATTCTATACCTGTGACAAATCTTTTCTATTTTCTATTTGATCTAATTTAGTGCACAAATTCAGATAACTTTAATATATTTATAGCAAATAGAACACAAAGACCTTAAATTTCCAATAGACTTTATTAGCACTCAGTAAGACTTCATCTGAATTTTACTTTTCAATATTCAGATAACTACATACAGTAATAAAAAAACCTCTTATATTAAAAAATATTTTTTTTGTCCTGCAAAAAGCTTCAAAGAGAAGCCCCCATTTTATCATCTTGCACATTTTTTTACCACTCCAAGCACCACAGAACCATAGGAAAGTGAAGTTCTTTTCTAATTCTCTGAAGAATAATGATATAAGTGCATTTATAAAGTATATCTTCTTGCCAGTTTGAACCTCTGACGTTCATTTTAAATTAAGATGAAAGTAACACATTTTTCCACATAATGCAGGCTGTATTCAAGTAATTAATGGTTAATTAAAAGCAGTTTTTTCTGTAGCTCAGACAGCGAAGGGCTATGCTATGTTACCATAGAAAGGAGGAGGTTAGGGTCTGTGATTTCTAGAAGAAGCATTTTGGCCCTCTTGGTCTAAAATAAAATCCTAGCCAGGGAAGACAACAGTTTCAAAAGAGAAATGGTTGCTGGTGTCACAGAAATTGTATTTTGCTGCCCAGGAATGTTACTTCCTTGACAAATTCTGTATACTATTAGAATTTCAGAAAATCATTGGCATTTTGATAATGGATGCTAAGAGGAGCACCTGGATGGCTTAGTTGATTAAGTGTCTGACTCTTGATTTTGGCCTCGGTCATGGTCCTAGGGTTGTGGGATTGAGCTCCACATTGGGCTTCATGCTGGGCATGGAGTCTGCTTGAGATTCTTTTTCTTTCCCCTTACCCGCTTCTTGCTCACTTGATCAAAAAAAAAAAAAAAAAAGAAAGAAAAAATAACAGGTGCTAATATATAGTATATTTATTTATAGCCAATGGCTTGATTCGTGGAAGAGTCCTATATATATATTATTATATATAATATACAATATATTAATATATAATATATAATTATATATATAAAATATGTACATAGAATGCTTATTTTGACATTATTCCTCCTCTACCTTTTTTTGTTTGAACAAGGGCTTCAGTCTACTATAGATGATTTTTAAAAATCTAGATTTAAAAACAACTGATGTTAGCAAGGATGCAGAGAATGGGCAACCCTCTTACACTGTTGGTGGGAATGCAAACTGGTGCAGCCGTTTTGGAAAACAGTATAGAGCCTCTTCAAAAAGTTAAAAATATAACTACTCTATGACCCAGCAATTGGACTACTAGTTATTTATCCAAAGGATACAAACATAGTGATTCGAATGGCCAAATTATGGACAGACTCAGATGTCCATTAAAAGATGAATGGAGGGGATCCCTGGGTGGCCCAGCGGTTTAGCGCCTGCCTTTGGCCCAGGGCGCGATGCTGGAGTCCCGGGATCGAGTCCCACATCAGGCTCCCAGCATGGATCCTGATTCTCCCTCCTCCTGTGTCTCTGCCTCTCTCTCTCTCTCTCTTTCCATGTCTATCATAAATAAATAAATCTTAAACAAAAAAAAAAAAAAATAAAAGATGAATGGATAGGGCAGCCCTGGTGGCGCAGCGGTTTAGCGCCACCTGCAGCTCAGGGCATGATCCTGGAGATCCTGGATCAAGTCCCACTTCAGGCTCTCTGCATGGAGCCTGCTTCTCCCTCTGCCTGTGTCTCTGCCTCTCATTCTGTGTTTCTTTTCTTTTCTTTTTTTTTTTAATTTTTTTTAATTTTTATTTATTTATGATAGTCACAGAGAGAGAGAGAGGCAGAGACACAGGCAAAGGGAGAAGCAGGCTCCATGCACCAGGAGCCTGATGTGGGATTTGATCCCGGATCTCCAGGATCACACCCCAGGGTGCAGGCGGCGCTAAACCGCTGCGCGACTGGGGCTGCCCCCACTCACTGTTCTTTTAGCTATTCTCCAATTCTCTAAGCATATCACAACCTTGGGGCCTTTGTTCTTAGTGTTTCCTCTACCCAGGACACTCTTCTTTCTGATTCTTGCATAATTCGTTCTTTTATTCCTTTAGATCTCTGCTTAAATGACACTTCCTTGGACAGTCCCTGGTATCCTTTCTAAAATAACATTCTTCCACCATTCTCTATTCTCTTGCTTTTTTTTTTTTCCCCTCCTAGCATTCATTACTTCCT
Organism: Canis lupus baileyi; assembly: GCF_048164855.1. Classification (NCBI taxonomy): domain Eukaryota; kingdom Metazoa; phylum Chordata; class Mammalia; order Carnivora; family Canidae; genus Canis; species Canis lupus. The sequence continues at coordinate 30,186,353 of NC_132839.1, forward strand.
GAACATGATCTTATGTGTATCTTTTGAAAAGTTTTTTGTCATCAGTGTATAAACTCCCTGTGGGTAGGACTGCATCTGTTTTTTTCATTGTTAATCCCTAGCACAAAGAACTATGCTTACCTTATAGAAAGTACTTGAAAAATATTTGTTGGGTGACTTGAGGGTTTGTTCAGTATTCTTCTGTTACAAATGTAGCGGGATGAGAAAAGTTATTTTGTCAATTATCTTTGTTGGGAAAAACATCTTAACATCTATACATGTAATGTGTAGCTCTGAGGAAATAGATTGAAAGAAACAAAGACATAGTTTAAAATGAATAGTAATTATAAGTAGAAGAGAGGAGAATGAAGTGGATAAGGGACTGAGTGTGGAGAGAGAGGGTCAGACTATAAGGCAGAAGACTAAAGCATGAATGAGAGAGGTAGAGATGGTAGAAATGACTGAGACTTTTAATAGAACAGGAGTATTTCATATTTATATTCTAGTAATTTGGCAATATAAGCTTTTCCCCATTAAGCTTTGAATCTTGCTGGCACACAGCTGTGTGATGTCACTGGCAGTGTTTTATTGGGAGAAGTCAAGAAAAACCAGGTCTGATGTTTGAGTCAAAACCCAGATGGTGATAAAGGAACAGTTTGTATACAGAGAATGAGTATTCAACAGAAATCAAAATGAAGCCAGAAGTTATAGGGAAGCCACTGGATTGCTCACTGAAAGTAGGAAGGGGAATTAAGTAGACCTTATCTAGCTCTTAAGCCTGAATTATAGAAACAACACAGTGGTAAATCTGTGTAGCTAGTTCTTTATACCATGTCCATGATTATTTACTTAGGGTAAATTTCTAAAATTGGAATTGCTGGCTCAAAGTATGTTGGCATTGTTAAGCCTTTTGATATGTGATCATACTGCCTTCCAGGAAAATGGTACAAATTTGAAATCTGAAATGTTTTATAAAAGTAAGGGTTATTAAAAGAAACCTCAGGGGCACCCGGGTGGTGCAGTCAGTTGAGAGTCTGACTCTTGATTTCAGCTCAGGTCATGGTCTCAGGGTCATGAGATCCAGCCTCGCGTCAGGCTCCGCACTCAGTGGAGAGTCTGCTTGAGATTCTCTCTCTCTCCTCTTTCTGTGCTCCTCCTCTCCATGCTCTCTCTCTCTAAAGTAATAAATAAATAAATCTTTAAAAAAACAAACCTCAATATTATAAATCTACTAAGCTGGCTATAATAAAAAAGATGGAAAATAAGTGTTGATGAGGGTTTGGAGTAATTGGAGCTCTCACCTATTGTGGATGAGAATGTAAATGGTATAGCTGCTTTGGAAGACAGTTTGGCAGTTCCTCAAAAAGGTAGACATTGAATTAACCATTTGGCCCAGCATTCCCACTCTAAATTATATACCAAGAGGAATAAACATATGTCCACATACTGATACAGAAATGTTCATAACAGCATATTTATAGCAACCAAAAAGTAGAAACAAACCAAATGTGTTCAATAACTGAAGGATGAACAAATAAAATATGGTATATCTGTACAGTAGAATATTATTTGGCAATGAAAATAAAGTACTGATATGTATTATAACATGAATGAACCTTGAAAACTTTACCCAAGTAAAAGAAACCAGTCACAAAAGCCTGCATATTGTATAATTACATTTTTGTAATTATAATGAGCAAATCTATAGAAACAGAATTTGGATTAGTGGTTGCTTAGGGCTGGAGATGGGGAGAATGAGGAGTGACAGCTAATGAGTATGGAGTTTCTTTAGTGGGGAGGAAAGTGTTTTAAAATTAGATTTTAGTGATGTTGCCACAACTCTGTATATATAAAAAAACATTGACTTACGCTTTTTAAAAAATTTTTGAGTTTTAATACCTATTTTTATTTTTTTAAACTTTTGAGTATATTTATTTACTTATTTATTATTATTTTTAATAGTTTTTTTAAAGAGCTCTTATTTATTTATTCATGATAGACATAGAGAAAGAGAGAGAGGCAGAGACACAGGCAGAGGGAGAAGCAGGCTCCATACCGGGAGCCTGACGTGGGACTCGATCCCAGGACTCCAGGATCATGCCCTGGGCCGAAGGCAGGCGCCAAACCGCTGAGCCATCCAGGGATCCCCACTTTTGAGTATATTTAATGCAATATTACATTTGTTTGGAGTGTACAATGTAATAATTCAACAAGTTTATACATTGTGTTATGCTCATCACAAGTGTAACTACCATCTGTCCCCATGAATTGCTATTGCATTATCATTAACTATATACTTTATGCTTTGCCTTTTATTCCCATGACTCAGTCATTCCATAACTGGAAGCTTTGTCTCCTACTGTCCTTCACCCATTTTGCCTAATCTCCCAACTCTTTCCCCTTTGGAAACCATCAGTTTGTTCTGTATTTATAGGTCTGACTCTGCGTTTTGTTTATTTATTTTAGATTCCACTAATTTTTTTGCTTTAATTTATAATTTGATATTAATATTGTTACCCTTGATTTTAATTTGAAAATTAACCTGAAAGTATTTGAAAATATATATTGGAAAAAATCCCCAAATTTCCTTGTGTTTTGTAGAGTGTATCCTTCATAAAGAGACTGTAATTTACTTTTTGGATAAATAATTTTTCTTTCATTTTCTTGTATTTATTTTTAGTATATGTGCTGCTGAAGTGAGCACTTATTTACTTTTTCATCATGATAACTGTACGCTTTAATCCCCATCACCTATTTCTCCTATCCCCCCACTCACCTCCCTCTGGTTAAAGAGATTTGTTCTTTATGGTTAAGAGTCTGTTTCTTGGTCTACCTCTCCCACTTTCTCTTTTTTTTCCCTTTGCTGGTTTGTTTTGTTTCTTAAATTCCACATATAAGTGAGATCATGTGATATTTGTCTTTCTCTGACTGACTGACTTCCCTTAGCATTATATTCTCTAGCTCCATCCATGTTGTTGCAGATGGCAAGATCTCATTCTTTTTTATGGCTGAATAATAAATAGTTCAGTGTGTGTGTGTGTGTGTGTGTGTGACATCTTTATTGATCAAACAGTGAACACTTGGCTGCTTTCATAGTTTGGCTATTATAAATAATGTTGCAGTAAACAACAGTGGAATTCAGTGGAATTCCTGGATCCCATGGTATTTTCTACTTTTAATTTTTTGAGGAAGCCTCTATACTATTTTACATGGTGGCTGTACCAATTAACATTCCCATCAGTAGTGCAGGAGGGTTCCTTTTTTTCCACATCCTTGCCAACACTTATTTCTTTCATTTTTATTTTAGTTATTTTAATAGGTGTGAGATGACGAGAACTGTGGTTTTGATTTGCATTTCCTTCATGATTAGTGGTGTTGAGCTTATTTTCATGTGTCTGTTGGCCATCTATGTCTTCTTGGAAAAATGCCTATTTAGTCTTCTGCCCATTTTAAATCAGATTGTTACTTTTATGTGAAGTTGTATAATTTCTTTATCTATTTTGAATATTGATCTCTTATCAGATACATCATTTGTAAATATCTTCTCCTATTCAGTAGGTTGCCTTTTTGTTTTGTTGATTATTTCCTTTGTTGTGTAAAGCTTTTTCTTCTGATGTAGTCCCAGTAGTTTAGTTTTGCTTTTGTTTTCCCTTACCTTAGGAGACATATCTAGAAAAATGTTCCTATGGCCAATGTCAAAGAAATTTCTCTGTTCTTTTGTAGGATTTTTAGGGTTTCAGGTCTCACATTAAGATCTTTATCTATTTTGAGTTTATTTTTGTATATGGTGTTGAAAGGTCCAGTTTCATTCTTTTACATGTAGCTGTCTGATTTTCCCTGCACCATTTGCTGAAGAGAATGTCTTTTCCCCATTGTATACTCTTGCCTCCTTTGTCATAGATTAATTGACCATTTAATCTGTGGATTTATTTCTGAGTTTTCTATTCTTTTTCTTTTCTAGGTTTTTTATTCTGTTCCATTGATCTATGTATCTGTCTTTGTGCCAGTACCGTACTCTTTTGATTACTGCAGCTTTGTAATATAACTTGAAGCCCAGAATTGTGATAGCTCCAGCTTTACTTTTCTTTCTCAAGATATCTTTGGCTATTTGGGGTCTTCTGTGGTTCTACACAAATTTTAGAATTATTTGTTCTAGTTCTTTGAAAAATGGTGTTGGTATTTTGTTAGTGATTGCACTGAATCTGTGGATTGCTTTGGGTAATGAGGACATTTTAACAATATTCATTCTAAAAAAAAAAAAAAAAACCATATTCATTCTTCCATTCCATGGGCATGGAATATATCCATTTGTGTCATATTCAGTTTCTTTCATAAGCTTTTTATGGTTTTCAGAGTACAGATATTTCACCTCTTGGTTAATGTATTCTTAGGTATTTTATTCCTTCTAGTGCAGTTGTAAATGGTAGTTGTTTTTTTTTTTCTTAATTTCTCTTTCTGGTGCTTCATTATTAATATATAGAAACACTACCAATTTCTGGCTGTTAGTTTTGCATCCTGCATTTGACTGAGTTCATTTATTACTGCAAGCAGTTGTTTGATGGAATCTTTAGGAATTTTCTATTTAGAGTATCATGTTGTCTGTAAATAGTGGCAGTTTTACTTCTTTACCAATATGGATGTCTCTTATTTATTTTTCTTTCTTTCTTTTTTTTTTTTTTTTTTGGTCCAGTGGCTAGCACTTGCAGTAGTATGTTGAATAATGGTGATGAGAGTGAATATTCTTGTCTTGTTCCTGACCTTAGAGGCAAAGCTCTCACATTTTCACCACTGGATATGATCATTTTAGCTGTGAGTATTTCATACATGACCTTTATTATGTTGAGGTATATTCCCTCTAACCCCACTTTGCTGATAATTTTTTTATTATGAATGACTGTTGAATATTGTCAGATGCTTTTCCTGCATCTGTTGAGATAATCATATGATTTTAAGAAAGATTTTATTTATTTATTTGAAAGAGAGAGAGAGAGATATCACAAGCAGGGAAGAGGAGTAGAGGGAGAAGCAGGGAACCTGACACAAGGCTTGATCCCAGGACTCTGAGATCATGACCCAAATTGGAGTCAGATGCTTAACTAACTTAGCCACCTAGGTGCCCCAATCATGTGATTTTTATCCTTAGTTTTGTTTATGTGGTGTATCAGGTTGATTGATTTGTGAAAGATTAACCATCTTTGTGTCCCCAGAATAAATCACACTTGATTGTGGTAAATGATCTTTTTAATATATTATTGAAAGAGGGAGCTAAGATGGGGGTGGCAAAATAGGAGGACCCTAAGCTTGACTCATCCCTTGAACAGTACTAGATAACTATTAAATCATTCTAAATGTCCCAGAAATCAACCTGAAGACTGGCAGAACTACCGACACAACTAAAGAGAGAGAAGAAGCCACACTGAAGAAGGTAGGAAGTGTGGAGATATGGTTTGGGGGACAAAGATCACAGGTGATGCAAAAGGGAGGGAGCCCCTCTTGGGGGGAAAGGTGAGAGACAGAGGAACACGGAGGGAGATGCACAAGGAGAACATTTCCCCAAAGCCATTGGCTGGAAAAACTAAAGGAGCTGATTTTCATGAATTCTGGCCACAAGTGCGGCTTAAAGACTACAGTTTTAAATGTCTGTGGGCTTGGCTTGGGATAGAACCAAGGTAGGCAAACAAGCCAGGGACACACAGTGTAGAAATAGTTATCTGAATGATTCTTTGGAAACATGGGCAGGGTGGGGATTATTCCCTCTTCTTGGAGAGCATCTCTGAGAGGTAGCATTCACAGAGACGCCTCTCCAGGAACAAAGGGCAGGCTGGGATTTCCCTCCCCTACCCCTCAGCATAAACAGAGTCACTTGCGATAAGCAGCACAGCACCAACACTGGCTGCCTAATCTACTTATACCAGGTCCCATAACCCTGTGATATGGAGGTATTTCCCTTCTACCTCTAGTTTGCTTCAGTCCCAGCAGGGCAGGCCCCTTCCCCAGAAGACTAGCGGAAACTACTGACCCACCATATATCTTGATCAGAGAGTTCTGCAGGGTTTCGGTTCTTGTAGAAGTAGTATCAGATCTCATTTAATAAGCACACCACTGTACACCTAGTTAAAACTAATTATGTTTTGGCCAAGAACCAAACACTGCTCATTGCAGGCAAGGAGAGCCTCTCCAGATGACTGGGCTGAGGCATAGAGCAGCCAAAACACAACAGCAGAGTGTATGCGGCCCATATCAGAGACACTCTCTGAAGCCTGGCCTTGGACACTATATGGCCTCTTCTTCACAAAGCAATCACTCTCAGGAGCAGGAAACAATACACAGAAGACAGAGACAATGCTAAGGGAGAGGAATTTATCCCACATGAAAGAACAATATAAGGTCATAGCCAGAGATCTAAGCAAAACAGAAGTAACATGGCTGTTGGAAAATGTAAAGTAGCAATCACAAGAGTACTCTCTTGGCCTAAGAAAAGAATGGAAGACTTCAGGTAAGCCCTTACTGCAAAGGTAAAAGAGTTAAAAAGCAGACATGAAAAATGGAACAACTGAGATTCAAAACAGGCTTTATGTGATGAACATAAGGCTGGAAGAAGCAGAGGAATGAATAGTGATATGGAAGATAAAATAATGGAAAATATTGAAGCTGAACAAAAGAGAGAATTATGGAACATGAGAAGACTTAGGGAACTCATTGGTTTCAGCAAACAAACATAGTAACATTAACATTATAGGAATCCCAGAAGACAGAGAGAAAAGGGGGCAGAAAATTTGAAGAAATAATAGCTGAAAATTTACCTAATCTGGGGAAGGAAACAGATAATCCAGATCCAGTATGCACAGAGAACTCCCATCAAAATCAATAAACGCAGGCCAACACCAAGGCATGTTGTAATTAAATTTGCAAAATATAGCAATAAAGAGAAAATCTTAAAAGCAGCAAGACAAAAGAAATTCCTTACAAGAGAAGACCCATCTGTCTAGCTGCAGATCTCAACAGAAACTTGACAAACCAGTGAGAGTGGCATGATATATTTAAACTGCTGAAGCAAGCATCTGCAGCCAGGAATACTCTATCCAGCAACACTATAATTCAGAATAGGAGAGATAAAGAGTTTCCCAAACAAAAACTAAAGGAGTTTGTGACCACTAAACCAGCACTGCAAGAAATATCAAAGGGAACTCGTTGAGTAGAAAGGAGACACCAAAAATGGTAAAGACAAGAATGGAGCAGAGAAAATGTCCAAAAACAATGACAAAACAAGTAAAAAGGCACTATGTACACATATGTCAATAATTACTCTGAATGTAAATGGACTAAACAGTCCAATCAAAAGACATAGGATGTCAGAATGGATAAAAAACCAAACAAGATCCATCTATATGCTGACTATGAGACTCATTTTAGACCAAAAGATACCTGCAGAGTCAAAGTAAGAGGATGGGGAAACATTTATCATGCAGATGGAATTAAAAGAAAGCCAGAGTAGCAATACTTCTATTGGTCAAACTAGACTTTATTTATTTTTTTAAAGATTTTATTTATTTATTTATTCATGACACACACACACACACACACACACACACAGAGGCAGAGACACAGGCAGAGGGAGAAGCATGTGGGACTCGATCCCAGTACCCCAGGATCATGACCTGAGCCAAAGGCAGACGCTCAACCACTGAGTTGCCCAGGTGCCCTGACAAACTAGACTTTAAATCAAAGACTATAATAAGAGGAGAAGAAAGGCACTATATTATAACAAAGGAGTCAGTCCAACAAGATGAACAATTCCAAATATTTATGCACCTAACATGGGAGCACCCAAATACATAAAACAATAACAAACATAAAGGAACTTGTTGATAATAATACAATAATAGTAGGGGACTTTATTTAACACTCCACTTATATCAGTGCACACATCATCACGTAAGCAGAAAATCAAGAAAACAATGGCATTGAATAACACACTGGACCAGATGGTGATGAACATAAATGCAATAACCCTCAAGAAAGTAGGATTAGAGGTAACATACTGTAATATAATGAAGGCCATATATGAAAACCCCATAGGGTAATTTCATCTTTAGTGGGGGAAAAACAGCTTTTCCTTCTGGTCAGGAAAAAGAGATAACCACTCTCATAACTAGTACTGGAAGTTCTAGCTTCAGGAATCAGACAACAAAGAAGTAAAAGGCATCCAGACTGGCAAGGAGGAAGTCAAATTTCCACTATTTGCAGATGACATGATGTTTTATATAGAAAACCCAAAAGACCCCACCAAAAATTGCTAGAACTGATACACAAATTCAGTAAAGTTGCAGGAAGGATAGAAAAGCAATCTACAAAAAAAAAAAAAAAAAAAAAAACAATCTATAGAAATCTGTTGGATTTCTATACACTAATAATGAAGCAGCAGAAAGAGAAATCAAGGAATGGATGATCCCATTTACAATTGCACCAAAATCCATCAGATACCTAGGAATAAACCTAACTTAGGAGGTAAAAGATCTCTATTCTGAAAACTAGAACTTATGAAAGAGATTGAAGAAGACACAAAGAAATGGAAAAACCTTCCATGCTCATGGGTTAGAAGAACAAACATTGTTAAAATGTCTATATTATCCAAAGCAATCTACACATTTAATGCAATACCATCAAAATACCATGAGCATTTTTCACAAAGCTAGAACAAACAATCTTAAAATTTGTATGGAACCATAAAAAACCCCAAATAACCAAGCAACCTTGGAAAAAAAAAAACCACAACAACACTGGAAGCATCATAGTTCTTCTGGACCTCAAGTTGTATTATAAAGCCGTAGTGATCAAGGTAGTATGGTGCTAGCACAGAAATAGACACATAAGCAACATCATCAGGGCAATATAAAAATTACAATGAGGTATCACCTCCCACCAGTCAGAATGGCTAAAATTAACAACACAATAAAGAACAGGTGTTGGTGAGGTTGTAGAGAAGGGGAAACCATCTTACACTGTTGGTGGGAATGCAAACTGGTGCGGCCGCTCTGGAAAACAGTATGGATATGGCACTTCCTCAAAAAGTAAAAATAGAGCTACCCTACAACCCAACAATTGCACTACTAGGTATTTACCCAAAGGATCCAAAAATACTAATTCGAAGGTATACATGCACCCTGATGTTTATAGCAGCATTATCAACAATAGCCAAATTATGGAAAGAGCCCAAATATCCACCAACTGATGAATGGATAAAGATGTGGGGTGTGTGTGTGTTTGTGTATACACAATGGAATATTACTCCGGCATTAAAAAGAATGAAGTCTTCCTGTTTGTAATGATGCAGATGGTTGTAGAGATATGCTGAGTGAAATAAGTCCAAGAAAGATGAATACCATATGATTTCACTCATATGTGGAATTTAAGAAACATAACAAATGAGCTGGGGTGGAGCAGGGAGAGAAGAGGCAAACCAAGAAAGAAACTTTTTTTTTTTTAATATTTTATTTATTCATGAGAGACATAGAAAGAGAGAGGCAGAGATACAGGCAGAGGGAGAGGCAGGCTCCGTGTGGAGCTCATGCCCAGAGCCAAAGGCAGACACTGAGCTGCTGAGCTACTCAGATGTCCCAAGAAAGAACCTCTTAATTATTGAAAACAAAGTGATGGTTACCAGAAGGGAGGTGGGTGGAGTGATGGGCTAAATAGGTGATGGAGATGAAGGAGTACACTTGTGATGAGCACCAAGTGCTGTATGTAAGAATTGAATCACTAAATTCCACCCCTGCAACTAATACTACACTGTATGTTAACTGGAATTTATTTTTTATTTTTGTTTTTTAAGATTTTATTTATTTATTCATGAGACACACAAAGAGAGAGGCAGAGACATAGGCAGAGGGAGAAGCTCCTCTTCGCAGGGAGCCTGATGCGGGGCTTGATCCCCGGACCTGGCATCATACCCAGAGTGGAAGGCAGATGCTCAACCACTGAGCCACCCAGACTCCCTGTTAACTGGAATTTAAATAAAAACTAAATAGGGATCCCTGGGTGGCTCAGCCGTTTGGCGCCTGCCTTTGGCGCAGGGCGTGATCCTGGAGTCCCAGGATCGATTCCTGCCATCGGGCTCCCTGCCTTGAGCCTGCTTCTCCTCCCTCTGCCTGTGCCTCTGCCTCTCTCTCTGTGTCTCTCATGAATGAATAAATAAAAAAATCTTTAAAAAAATAAATAAAAACTAAATAAATATGTGTACATATATATACACAGTTGAATATGGCTTGATAATATTTTGTTGAGGACTTTTGCATCTATGTTCATCAGATATATTACCCTGTAGTTTTCTTTTATTGTGGTGTCTGTCTAGTTTTCATAACAGGTAATGCTGGCCTTATAGAATGTATTTGGAGCTTTCATTACTCTTTTAATTTTTGGAATTGTTTGAAGAGAATGGGTATTAACTCTTTTTTTTTTTTTAAGATTTTATTTTTAAGTAATCTCTACATCCACCGTAGGGCTTGAACTTAAAACTCTGAGGAAGAGTCACATTTTCTACTGACTGAGCCAGCCAGGTGCCCTAGTATTAACTCTTCTGGTAGAGTTCCCCTTTGAATCCATTTGGTCCTGGACTTTTATTTTTGGTAATTTTTTGATTACCAATTCAATTTTATTACTTGTAATTGGTCTGTTCGGATTTTCTATTTCTTTTTGGTTCAATTTTGGAAGATTGTATGTTTGTAGGAATATACTCATTTCTTCTAGGTTGTCCCAATTTGTTGGCATATACTTTTTTGTAGTATTCTCTTATAATACTTTGTATTTTTGTGGTGTCAGTTGTTATTTCTCCTCTGTCTAATCTTATTTATTTGGATCCTTTCTCCTTTTTTTCTGGATGAGACTGGGTAAAAGTTCATCCATTTTGTTTATCTTTTCAAAGAACCACCTCTTGGTTTTATTGATTTTTCTCTATTGTTTTTTAGTCTCTGTGTCATTTATTTCTGCCCTGATCTTTATTATTTCCTTCCTCTACTCACCTCGGGCTTTGCTGTTCTTTTGGTAGTTCTTTTAGTTACAAGATTAGATTGTTTATTTGAACTTTTTCTTGTTTCTGAAAGTAGGCCTGCATTGTTATGTATTTCCTCTCAGAAATGCCCTTGCTGTGTCCCAAAGATTTTGGACTGTTTTGTTTTAATTTTTTAAAAAAGATTTTATTTGTTTATTCATGAGAGACACAGAGAGAGGCAGAGACACAGGCAGAGGGAGAAGTAGGCTCCATGCACGGAGCCTGATGTGGGACTAGATCCAGGGACTCCAGGATCACACCTGGGGCCAAAGGCAGGCACTCAACTGCTGAGCTACCCAAGCATCCCTGTTTTGTCTAATTTTCATTTGTCTCCATTATTTTTTTATTTCTTCTTTTATTGCTTCACTGATCCACTGTTGTTTAGTATTACGTTGTTTTGTCTCCTCATGTTTATATTTTTTTCCGAGTTCTTTCTTGTGATTTATTTCTAGTTTCATACTATTGTTTTTTTTTGTTTTGTTTTGTTTTTGTTTTTTTTTATCTACGATAGTCATACAGAGAGAGAGAGAGAGAGAGAGAGGCAAAGACACAGGCAGAGGGAGAAGCAGGCTCCATGCACCGGGAGCCCGATGTGGGATTCGATCCTGGGTCTCCAGGATTGCGTCCGGGGCCAAAGGCAGGCGCCAAACTGCTGTGCCACCCAGGGATCCCTAGTTTCATACTATTGTGATTAAAAAAAAAAAAAAAAAAGCCATGCGTGGTGTGATCTCATTCTTCTTAAATTCATTGAGGTTTGTTTTATGGCCTAATATAGGATCTCTTCTAGAGAATGTTCTATATTAACTTGAACATGTATTTTGTTGTTTTGGGATGGAATGTTCTGTATATATCTGTATGTCCATTGTTTCATTGAGAGACTGTTTCCTCCTTGATTTTCTGCCTGGATGATCTATCCATTGTTGTAAATGGATGTTACAGTCCTTTATTATTATTGCATTGCCATCATTTTCATTCTTTATTCCTATAAATATTTGCCTTATGAATTTAGGTGCTCCCATGTTGAGTGCATTGATATTTACAATAGTTACATCTTGTAGTATTGATCACTCTATCGTTATGTAATGCCCTTTACTCTTGTTACAGTGTTTGCTTTAAAGTTTATTTTGTCTGATAAAAGTATTGCTACCCTGTTTTTTTTTTTTTTCAGTTCCATTTGCATGGTAAATATTTTTCTATCTCTTTGCTTCAATCTGTCTGTATCTTTAGGTTAAGAGTCTTTTGTAGGCAGTATGTAGATGGGTCTTGGTTTTTGAATGCATTCAGCTATTTTATGTCTTTTGATTAGAAAATTTAGGCCATTTATGTTTAATTATTGATAGGTATATACTTATTGGCATTTTAAAATTTATTTTCTGGTTGTTTTTGTTTATAGTTCTAGTTCTTTTTAAAAAGATTTTATTTATTTATTTGACAGGGAGCATAAGCAGGGGGAGCTGCAGGCAGAGAGAGAGGGAGAAGCAGTCTCCCCACTGAGCAGGGAGCTCACTGTGGGGCTTGATCCCAGAACCGTGGGATTTGACCCCAGCTGAAGGCAGATGCTTAATTGACTGAGCCAGGCTCCCTGGTTCTAATCCTTTTTGTTTCTTTCTTCTTCTCTTATGTATTTATTTTTCTTTCTATTTTTTTTGTATCTATCAGAGGTTCTGGGTTTATGATTACCATAAGGTTCATATATAGCATACTAAATAAGTAACAGTCTATACTAATTTGATGATCTTTTAAGTTCAAACATATTATTTTTTTAAAAGATTTTATTTTTTTATTTATTCATGAGAGACTAGAGAGAGGGAGAGAGAGAGAGAATCAGAGACACAGGCAGAGGGAGAAGCAGGCTCCATGCAGGGAGCCCAATGTGGGACTGGATCCCAGGTCTCCAGGATCACACCCTGGGCCAAATGTGGCGCTAAACCACTGTGCCACCCAGGCTGCCCTAAGTTCAAACATATTCTAAAAAAAAAAAAAAAAAAAAACCCACCAAAAAGACAAAAGTCCTTTTTTTTCCTTTTTACTTTAGCCCTTTTTAAATTTTATTTATTAGATTTTTAAAAATTTATTTATTTTTGCACGTGAGAGAATTCCCTTTAGCTTTTCTTATAAGGCTGAATTAGTGGTGATAAACTCTTTTGTCTTTTGTCTGGAAAGACAGATTTCTCCTTCAAATCTGAATGTTAATTGTTGAAGTATTCTTGGTTGTAGGGTTTTTTTCTTTAATCACTTGTATCTATCATGCCACTTTCTTCTGGCCGCAAAGTTTCTGCTGAAAAATTCACTGATAACCTTACAGGTTTTCTCTTATAGGTAACTTTTTGTTTCTGTCTTCGTGCTTGTAAGATTCTCACTCTGCCTTTAACCTAATTATTACATGTCATGTATGGCCTTCTTTGATTAATCCCATTTGGAATTCTGTGTGCTTCTTAGACTTGGATGTCTGTTTCCTTACCTAGGCTATTATTTATTTACATTTATATTTATTTCAGCTATTATTTATTTACATAAGATTTTTTTACCCCTTTCTCTCTTCTTCCTCTGGGATCCATATAATGTGAGTGTTTGTTCACTTGATGTTGTCCTAGAGATCCTTTAACCTATTCTCATTTTTGAAATTCTTTTCTCTTTTTCCTGTGTTTTCCATTACCCTCCCTTCAAGATTGAGATATGTTTTGCTGCACCTGCCAATCTACTATTGATTCCGTATAGTGTGTGCTTTTTTTTTTTTTTTAATTTCAGTTACTGTGTTCTTCAACTCGGATTGGTCCATTTTATTTTTTTAAATTTTTAAAAATTTTTAAAATTTTAAAAAAGATTTATTTATTTATTAATGAGATACACACACACACACACACACACAGAGGCAGAGACACAACACAGGCAGAGGGAGAAGCAAGCTTCATGTGGGGAGCCGGACGTGGGAATCGATCCTGGGATTCTAGGATCACGCCCTGGGCCGAAGGCAGGTGCTAAACTGCTGAGCCACCCAGGGATCCCCTGATTGGTACATTTTATTATTTTCCATTTGTTTATAGAAGTCTCACTAAGTTCTTCCATGCTTCTCTCCAGCCCAGTGAATATATTTACAGTCATTATATTCTTTATCAGGCATATTGTTTAGCTCTTTTTCAGTTAGCTCTTTTTCTTTACTTTTTTTTTTGAGCATGTTCTTCTGTTTCCCCAGTTTGCTTGATTTTCTGTGTTTGATTCTATGGATAAGGCAGAACAGCTACTTCTAAATGTGAAGGAATGGTCTTGTGTATGATTTTCTCTGATGTGAACTGTGTGCTTGACGACTTTTGCTGGCTGGTGGGGGCACTGGCTGGCATGAGGTGGGGTCTGTGGGGTTTCCATGTAGTGAGCATCTGACAGGACAGATAAGCTGAAGTGGGTGCAAGCCAGGAATCTTTCTGCAGGGGTTGCTTTGGCAGGGTGGCTGTAGCTGATGCAGTGTGTGGGCTAGGAGGTCCTTGAACTCTCTGTGCAGAGGGTGCCTTGGTAGGATAGCTGCAGCTGAAGTTGATGTAAATCAGGGTGTTTTCCAGGTCCTGAGGTGCTTTATGTAGCGGGTGGCCTGGTGTGACAGCTAAAGCTGGAATGGGCAAGGACTGGTGTGGTCCCTGCACATTACTACAAAATGTGCCTTGGCAGGACAGCTGAAGCTGAATTGGGTGCAAGCTGGGGTATCCCTAGATGTTCAGCAAGTGTTGCCCTGGCCAGGTTACTAGAGCCCGGGCTGGCATGGGCATGAATATTCAGGGTACTCTCCAAAGGGGGTGCCCTGGGTAGCTGAAACTAATGCAGGCAAGGGCCTAGGGTTCTCAGGGTGCTCTGCACAGGAAGTACCCTGGCAGAGTGGCCTGACCTGAAGATGTCAACTGAGAAGTCCCTGTGTGCTTTGCCCCAAGGTGCCCTAGCAAGCCTTCTGAAGCTGAAGTGTTGTGAGCCTGAGTGGTGGGGAGCTTTGCACCTTTGTCACCTTGGTATAAAACTTAGGGCTGCAGTGAACACTAACTAACCAGAGGTGTTGCAGTGTGCACTGCCCTGTGGGTGCCCTTGTGGGACAACTGGGGCTGCTGGGGGCTAGGGGTTGGGGCTCACTCAGGTGGCGGGCCAGTCAGGGTACACAGACTGTGCGCTGGTCTGTACTTTGGAGGTGAAGGGAAAGTGTACCTCCTTTGTCTATTAGAACTCCCACTGGGTGAAGATTCCAGCAGCTTTCCCACTGCTTGGCAGAATTCTCAGGCTTACTCTTCTATATCCTAGTTGCTCCTTTAAACCATAGCTTTTAAAATTTTGTAATATTTATTTTAATTCCGGTGTAGTTAACATGCAGCATTATATTAGTTTTCAATGTACAGCATTAGTTTTAGGGATACAGATTTGATAATTCTGTATTTTATTCAGTGCTCATCAAGTTAAGTGAAATCTCCCCATCCACCTCTTCTCTGGTAACCATCTGGTCTCTGTAGTTAAGAGTCTGCTTTTTGGTTTGTCTCTGTTTTTTCTTTTTTTTTTTTTTTAGCTAAATAATATTCCATTATGTGTGTGTGTGTGTGTGTGTGTGTGTGTGTGTATGAGTGTGTGTATACATATATATATACAACATCTTCTTTATTTATCTAACAATGGACACCTCGGCTGCTTTCATAATTTGGCTACTGTTAATAATGCTAGAGTAAACATACAGCTGCATATATCCATTTGAATTGGTGCTTTCCTATTCTTTGGGTAAATACTGGTGGTGTGATTACTAGAATTAGTTACTAGAATTACTAGAATGTAGGGCAATTCTATTTTTAATTTTTTGAGAGGACTCCATACTGCCTTCCACAGTGACTGCACCAGTTTGTACTCCCATTAACAGTGCATGAAGGTTCTTCTGTCTCCACATCCTTGTCAACACTTGTTGTTTCTTGAGTTCTTAATTTCAGCTATTCCAGACAGTTGTCAGCTGCTACCTCATTGTAGTTTGGATTTGCATTTCACTGATGATGAGCATCTTTTCATGTGTCTGTTTGCCATCTGGATGTCTTTTTTTTTGAGACTTGTCTGTTCATGTCCTCTGCCCATTTTTAATCTGATTATTTGTATTGTATTGTTATTTGTTTAAATAAGTTCTTTATATATTAGGTGTTTACATGTTAAGTATTTGCTAGTATTTTTGCGTCTGTATTTATCAGATATTTTGGCTCATCGCTCTTTCTTTTTTTTTTTTGTCTGTGGTGTCTTTCTCTGGTTTTAGTATTGAGGTTATGATGGCCTAATAGAATGAAATTGCAAGTTTTCCTTCCTCTTCTATATTTTGGAATAGTATGAGAAGAATAAGTATTAACTCTCCTTTAAATATTTGGTAGAGGGATGCCTGGGTGGCTCAGTGGTTGAGCCTCCCTTTGACCCAGGGCGTGATCCTGGAGTCCTGGGATCGAGTCCCACATCGGGCTCCCTGCAGGGAGCTTGTTTCTCCCTCTGCCTGTGTCTCTGCCTCTCTCTGTGTCTCTCATGAATAAATAAATAAAATCTTAAAAAAAATATTTGGTGGAATTTACCTGTGAAACTTGTGTTTGTTGGGAGTTTTGATTACTAGCAATGAAATTGATACTAATCAGTGTGCTCAATTTTTCTCTTTCTTCAGCATTAGTTTTGGTAGGTTATATGTTTCTAGGAATTTATCCATTTCTTCCAAGTTGTCCAATTTGTTGGCATATAGTTTTTCATAATTGTATTTCTGTGGTGTTGGTTGTTATTTCTCATCTTACATTTATGATTTTATGTAAGGTCTCCCTCTCCCTCTCTCTCTCCCTTTTTTAAATGTGTCTGGCTAGAGGTTTCTCAATTTTGTTGATCTTTTCAAAAAACCAGACCTTGCTTTTGTTGATCTGTTGGTTTTTTTAAGTTTCTATATCATTTATTTTTGCTCTGATCTTTAGTATTTCCTTCCTTTTGCTCAGTTTGAGTTTTGTTTGTTCTTCTCTTTTAGCTCCTTTAGGTGTAAAGTAAGTTGCTTGTTTGAGACTTTTCTTTTTGAGGTAGGCCTGTATTGCCATAAATTTCTCTGTTAGAACCACTTTATTGTATCTCAAAGGTTTTGGAGAATTGTTTTTTAATTTTCATTTGTCCCCATATATTTTTTATTTTTCTCTTTGGTTTCTTAGTTGACCCATTCATTGTTTAGTAGCATGTTATTTAATCTGCACATGGTATTTGTGGTCTAGTCTGGTATTTTGGTCTTTCCAGGTCTTTCATCTTGTGGTTGATTTCAAGTGTTATAGTGTTGTGGTCAGAAAGGATGCATAGAATGACTTTGATCTTTTTGAATTTGTTAAGACTATTTTGTTGCTTAATATGTGATCTAATCTGGAGAATGTTCCATATGCACTAGAAAAGAATGTGTATTCTGCTATTGATGGTGGAATGTTCTGAATATATCTGTTAAATCCATCTGGTCCTGTGTGTCATTCAAAGCCCCCATTTCTTTGCTGATTTTCTGTTTGGATGATCTGTCCTTTGTTGAAAATGGAGTGTTAATGTTCCCTACTGTTACCATTCTTGTATTACTATCAGTTAGTTCCTTTTTGTTTGTTATTAACTGTTTTATGTGTTTGGGTGTTCCCATGTTGGATACTTGAATATTTACGATTGTTATATCTTCTTGGTAGATTGTCCCCTTTATTATTATATAGTGTCCTTCTTTGTCTCTTGTTACAGTCTTTGTTTTAAAGTCTGTTTTGTCTGACATAGGAATTGCTGCTCCATTTTTCTTTTGACATCCATTTGCATAAAATATATTTCTCCATGCCCTCACTTTCAATCCTCAGGTGGCTTTAGGTCTGAAATTAGTCTCTTATAGGGAGCATATAGATGAGTGTTTTTTCATTTGTTTTTTGTTTTATGTATTCCATCACCCTGTGTCATTTGATTGGGGCTTTTAGTCCTTTTATGTTCAGAGTGATTATTGACAAGTAACATAATGTCATTATATTACTTGTTTTATGGTTGTTTTTGTAGTTCTTCTCTGTTCCTTTCTTTTGCTTTATTCTCTCATGATTTCTTGGCTTTCTTTAGTGATATATTTTGATTCTTTTCTCTATATCTTTTATGAATTTTTTGATTTGTAGTTACCATTGTTTTTATATAAAATCTTCTGCATAGAGCAGTCTATATTAAGTTGATGGTCACTTAAATTTCAATCCATTCTTTAGTTCCCCCCCCCTCCATTTTAGGTATATGATTTCATACTTTATATTCTTTTATTTTTGTGAATCCCTTGACAATTTTTACAGATATATTTACCTTTACCTCTTTTGTGTTTCCTTTACTTATGCTTTTTCCTTTCCACTCAGAGTCCCCTTTAATGTTTCTTGTAGGACTGTTTTAGTGGTCATTCACTCCTTTAGCTTTTGTTTATCTGGAAAACTCTCTCTTTCCTCCTATTCAAATGATAGCCTTGCTGGAAAGAGTATTTTTGGCTGCAGATTTTCTGTCTGCCCTTTGACTATACCATACAGTACTTTCTGGCCGGCAAAATTTCTACTGAAAAATGTACTGATAGCCTCATGGGCTTTCCTTTGTATGACACTGTCTTCTTTTCTCTTGCTGCTTTTAGGATTTTTTTCTTCATCACTACATTTTGCCATTTGAATTACTATGTGTCTTGGTGTGGACTCCCTTGGGTTGATTTTGTTGTGGGATATCTGTTTTTTTCTGGATCTGGATATCTGTTTCCTTTCTCAGATTAGGGAAGTTTTCAGGTACTATTTCTTCAAAGAAGTTTTCTGCCCCCTTTTCTGTCTCTGCTTTTTCTGGGATTCCTACAATGTGAATATTATGCTTGACAGAGTCCCTGATTTCCCTAAGTCTATTCTTATTTCACATAATTCTTTTTTCTCTTACCTGTTCAGCTTGACTACTTTTCATTACTCTGTACTCCACATCACCAATTCATTCTTCTGCTTCCTCTAGCCTATTACTTATTCCATCTATTGTCTTTTTAATTTCTTGTATTGTTTTCTTCATCTCTGATTGTTTTTTTTAATCTCTCTTTTTTAAAGGTCTCTCATGATGTCCTCTATTCTTTTCTCAAGTCCAAAGAGTATCCTTATTATGATCATTACTTTAAATTCTCTATCAGGAGTATTACTTATATCTGTTTATCTTAGGTCTTTTGCTGTGTTATTGCCCTGTTCTTTCACTTGGGACATATTACTCTGTCTCATTTTGTCTAACTCTCTGTTTCTCTGTTAGGAAAGTCAGGTTTGTCTCCTGCTCTTGAAAGTAATGGCCTTATGAAGATGTGGTCTGTAGTGCCCTGCAGTGCAGTGTTTCCTGTTCACTAGAACCTGGCACTTCAGGGGTTTTCCTATGTGTGTTGCATGCACCCTGCTGTTGTGTCTTGGCAGCTTTTTCATTCAGTGCAGTCACCTACAGTGGCTGTTTTTGCCTGTGTTGTGGGGAGCGTCTGGTCCTTGTGGACTGGTCTTGGGCCACTTTGAACTTGAGTTTAGTCAGATAATGCATTTGCCAGAGATACTTCCAGGCACCTTCCCTGTGTTGTTCTCTGAGTTGATTTTGTTGGTAGGGAGTACCTGTAATGAAATCAGATCAACTTTCTGCCCCCAACCTACTGTTGGTGCCAATTTCTCACTAGTGTGTTTGGTTATCTTCACCTCACTGCAGAGCAGGAATCACTTGGGGGTGGTGCTGGCCACTGTCTGGTCTCCTAGCACACTGTGAGGCTTGTGGCCCTTGTTCAACTGGGCTCCAGCCCAGAGCTTATTAGAGGGAGAAGGGCATGTGTGCCTGCAAGATTTGCAGGCTGGTGAGAGGGGATACTGAGACCAGTCCCACTAGGGTGGGGCCACAGTTTTCACAAGGTGTGGCCATATCTTCTGTGGGAGGAGACCTACAGTGCTGGGACTGAGGCAAGTGTGCCTGAAAAGGGTAAAGCCACAGAATCCAGGGTAGGAAGGTGAGGAGGAGGGTGTTGGGACAGGGCTTGATGTAACAAAGTTGGGTAGTGAATGTACATGCTGTGCTTATTCCCCCAGGTGGCCATGTATTTATGCTGTGTGGCGGGGAAGGGAAATGGTGCCTGTCAGCTCCTTTGTTCCTTGAGAGCTCCATTAGCCGTCCCTGCCCTCCTGGACCAGCTCTGAGATTAGTAAATAACTCTCCCTCCATGTGCCTCAGGCATTTTTCAAGCTGCTGTTCCTATCCTGTATCTCTGTGGGGGTATTTGTCCTACTATCTCTTTAAGGGAAGGGACTCAGCTTCCTGTCACACTCTGGCTCTCTCAGAACCAAGCCCACTGATTTTTTAAATTATAGGTTTTAAGACCTTCTCGTTGTAAGAACTCACAAAATTTGGCCCCTCTAGTTTTCAAAACCAAATATATGGGGATTCGTCTTCCCCATGTGGGCCTACCTGTGTAATACTCTATTTCTCCCTGTTCTCTGTACTCTCCAGTACCTCCCTCCCACAGATGGCCCCAAGGTCTGTTTAGCTTCCCACTCCGTCTTCACCCTGTCTACCCTCTTCAGCGTAGTCTCTTCTCTAGTTTTGGAGTTTGTTCTGCCAGTTTTCAGGTCATTTTCTGGGTTATTTACACTAATCTGCATGTTATCTAGTTGTGTCCATGGGACACGGTGAGCTTAGGGTCTTTGTACTCTGCCATCTTCCCAATTTCTCCAAACCACAGCTTTTTAAAGAAAAGAAAAAGGGGAAAAAAAAGGAAAATAAAAGAAAATGAAAGAATGAAGCAAGAAAAAGAAGAAAAGAACAGAAAAAAGAAAAAAGTAAAAACCCAAAAGGACAAAAGCCACAACAAAAACAAAAAGAAAAACTAGCCAAACAAACAAAAACCGCATAGCTTATTTTCTGTGCCTCCGTGTTTGGAGGCTGGTGTGGGCTTGCGAATGTTGTGCCCAAGATTGAGAATCCAAGAAACCACCAAGGAGCCGACACCGATGCAAGTGCAGGAGGGTTTATTTACAAGCTTGGGCTTGGGTCCAAGTATAGCACAGCAGGGACTTGGACCCCAAAGTCGGTAACAGCTGGGTTTTTTATGGGCTGATCTAGGGGATTTTCAGAAGGGGTGGAGGAATTTCTCAAGTTCTGTTGACATTCTGATATGGGGCTTTCAAGGGCATTGAGCTCTGTTCTCATTCTAATATAGGACTTTCTGCCACTGGCTTGGGCTCTGTTCTCATTCTAATATGGGATTCTCTGCCGAGGGCAATTTTGAGCTCTGTTGTCTTTCTGATATGGGATTCCCTGCCGAGGACATTCTGCAGTTTTTCCTGTAAAGTTCAGCTCTTATTCACAGGGGCCTAAGATGGCTGTACTTGTGCTAATGCTAAACTTGAGGTGGAATGGCCTTAATTTTTCTCGGCCTCCACAGTGAACCCTAAGCTCACGGAGGCTGCAAGCTGGCTGTGGACTGGACCCTGCTGTTGTCTGGGCTTTTGAGGTGGAAGGGGAGAGAGTGTTTCCACAGCTTCTTGTCCCTCTTAAACTGTGTTTTGTGTGCATATGTGTGTGTGTGTGTGTGTGTGTGTGTGTGTGTCCTAGTGTGGGCTTGCAGACCTTGAGCTCCTTAAGGCCAGAAGCTTTATGAATGTCTATTGGATTTGCCAGTTAAAACATCTGGACCCTGCTTTCTTCTGAGCTTTTAAGGTGGAGTGGGAACATAAACTGTCATTTTCTATTGACCCTGTACTAGAGAACATTCCTGTAGCTCCTCTGCCATTTGACTGAGTTCTGGTGCTATCTCTTTTATATGCTAGTTGCTCTTTCAAACCTTATTTTTTGTGTGTGTGCAAGGACAGAGGAATCTCTTCCCAGTTCCTTAGTACTATCCCTTTCTACTGCTGTTTGCTGTTCCCTTTGTTGTGGCTCTCTCTCTCTTGCTCTTCTCTTTTGCCTTTCTATTTTTGGTTTTGCAGAATCTGTTGAGAGTTGGCTCTCAGTTCTTCTTCAGGAGGAAAGTTCTATAAATACGTGTAATTGGTGTGTTCCATGGAGGAGGGAAGTTCAGGGTCTTCCTACATCATCGTCTCAGACCAGCACCTCTGCTGACAGTTTATTATTTTATTTTTATTTTTTAAAGAT
Source organism: Canis lupus baileyi (assembly GCF_048164855.1). NCBI lineage: Eukaryota > Metazoa > Chordata > Mammalia > Carnivora > Canidae > Canis > Canis lupus. Next base: position 30,208,497 of record NC_132839.1, read on the forward strand.
TTTATTTATTTATTCATAGAGAGAGAAAGAGAGAGAGAGAGACAGGCAGAGGCAGAAGCAGGCTCCATGCAGGGAGCCCGATGTGGGACTCAATCCTGGGGCTCCAGGATCACACCCCAGGCTGCAGGCGATGCCAAACTGCTGCGCCACCAGGGCTGCCCTGCTGACAGTTTAAAACAGTGAATTATATGGTGTGTGAATTATATCTCAAAGGTAGTTAAAAATAAAGCATTACATAATAATTACTAGAACATGATTAGAGAAAGCTTAAGTATTTGCTTTCATTACATGATAACTTTGACTTGAAAAAATGTATGCAGGGGTGCCTAGATGGCTCAGTTGGATAAGTGTCTGACTCTTGTTTTTGGCTCAGGTCATAATCTCAGGGTCGTGAGATGGAGCCCCCCATCAGGCTCCACGCTTAGTAAGGACTCTGCTTGTCCCTTTCCCTCCTCTTTTTCCCCTCCCCCTGCTTGCTTAGTCTCTCTCTTTCTCTCTCAAATCAATCAATCAATAAATAAGTAAAGAAGTAAGTTACCTATCTATCTATCTATCTATCTATCTATCTATCTATCTATCTATCTTTAAAATGCATGCAGAGGCTGCTGGCTCTGGAAGCTACCAACTCTGAGTCATGAAGCTAGATGATGGAAGCCAGAAGATAATGGGACAACATCTCTAAAGTGCTGAAAGGAGGACCGTGGAGGCTCAGTTGGCTCAGGTCCTGATCTCAGGGTTGTGAGATTGAGCCTCATCTCAGCTCTCTATTGGGGCCATGGAGCCTGCTTCAGATTTTCTCTCTCCCTTTCTCTGTGCCCCTCCCCCTTCTCTTAAAAAAAAGGTGCTGAAATACCAACCTTAGATTCCATACACAATGAAAATTCTTTAAAAATGAAATAGAGACATTTTCTGATAAAAAATAATTGTATTTATTATTAGCAGATGGATTAAAAGGGAGTTATGTATAAGTATTACATAGAACTCTGCCACTAGGGCACTTTAAAAGGGAGTTCTTTAGCTAGAGGCAGATGATCACTGGATGGGGACAGAGTAATCCAGAAAGAAATGAAGAGCACTAGGAAGGGTAAATATGTGAATAAAATTAAGTAGCTTTTGATTACCCAAAATAACAATATAGGGTTTAAAATGTACGTAGAATTAAAAAAATATATATATATGTGTGTGTGTGTATATAATATGTATAAAATACATATATATATATTCCCCTCCCCCACAAAGGCTGGGTAAATATATTTGAAAAATAGCACACAATGTGGGATGGGATACGTAGTGTTGAAGTGTTGTAAAGCCCTTGCAGGGTCTGGGAAATGGTAAAAGTACTAATTTGTAGTAGATTATTAAAGATGTGCATGTTCTCATTTCCAGGGAAACCGATAGAATAATAAATGAGTGTATAACTAATGTGCAGTAGGTTAACTCATCAGGCCTGAGTTAACAGTTAACGATTAACTGTATCAAACTGTGCACATTCCAAGGTCTTTAGGACTGGCCCTTGACTAGCTCCTGAGCAATAACCTCTAAGCCCTTGGATATCCTGCCAAATATCTTGTCTTTGCATACCTTGCACTATGGGCTGTGCCTGCTAGTTTTGTTGCTAACAGACTGAATTATGTTTAACATCTGCCTTTGTTTATCTGTAGCCCTGAGCCATGCTTTATCAGTTTGGGGTGGTGGTGGGAGGGGCTGTACTGGAAACTGATTTGCTGAAGTCACTCACAGAAGTGCTCCATGCTTGTGGGTGATAACTGACCCCCAGCTCCTCTCCCTCCACCTGCAAAATCCTCTGTGTATGTCAATAATATCTCAGCAGAGCTGGGGTGGACTCCTGGACAGTAAGGCCTGAGTGAACTTCCCTGGCCCTTCTGTTGGTAATTGTTCGCAAGTGTTATTATACATCATTGCTGGGAGAATTAAGTGCTGTTACTTTGATTCCATTGGGAGAGGTCACGTGGAAAGCTGAGCCTGGTTTCTTCTGGATTCTACTATGCAAGGGCTCCTGGCTGGCTTAGTTGGTAGAGCCTGTGACTCTAGATTCCATTATGTACCTTTTTCCTTTGCTGATTTTAACCTATGTATTTTCTTTGCATTAAATCATAACAGTGAGTATACAGTTTTTCTGGGTTCTGAGTTGTTCTAGGAAATCATCGAACCTGAGAATGGTTTTGGGATCTATCAATACAACAAAGAAGTTGTTGACTAACAACTAACAAATTAACACTAACAAGTCAATAGAGGGGAAAAATGGAATAATAATGAATTCTTGACTGACAGAGAAAAAAAGAACAAACAGGTAACAGATGAGGCAACTGGAATATATGAATTAAACTAGGAGATTTAGATTCAGATATTATTATTTTTTTAATTTTGTAAAATTTTTATTTTTTTTAATAATTTATTTTTTATTGGTGTTCAGTGTGCCAACATACAGAATAACACCCAGTGCTCATCCTGTCAAGTGCCCCCCTCAGTGCCCGTCACCCATTCACCCCCACCCCCCGCCCTCCTCCCCTTCCACCACCCCTAATTCCTTTCCCAGAGTTAGGAGTCTTTATGTTCTGTCTCCCTTTCTGATATTTCCCACACATTTCTTCTCCCTTCCCTTATATTCCCTTTCACTATTATTTACATTCCCCAAATGAATGAGAACATACAATGTTACAATGTTTGTCCTTCTCCCATTGACTTACTTCACTCAGCATAATACCTTCCAGTTCCATCCACGTTGAAGCAAATGGTGGGTATTTGTCGTTTCTAATGGCTGAGTAATATTCCATTGTATACATAGACCACATCTTCTTTATCCATTCATCTTTCAGTGGACACCGAAGCTCCTTCCACAGTTTAGCTATTGTGGACATTGCTGCTAGAAACATCGGGGTGCAGGTGTTCCGGCATTTCATTGCATCTGAATCTTTGGGGTAAATCCCCAACAGTGCAATTGCTGGGTCGTAGGGCAGGTTTATTTTTAACTCTTTGAAGAACCTCCACACAGTTTTCCAGAGTGGCTGCACCAGTTCACATTCTCACCAACAGTGTAAGAGGGTTCCCTTTTCTCCGCATCCTCTCCAACATTTGTTGTTTCCTGCCTTGTTAATTTTCCCCATTCTCATTGGTGTGAGGTGGTATCTCATTGTGGTTTTGATTTGTATTTCCCTGATGGCAAGTGATGCAGAGCATTTTCTCATGTACATGTTGGCCATGTCTATGTCTTCCTCTGTGAGATTTCTCTTCATGTCTTTTGCCCATTTCATGATTGGATTGTTTCTTTGGTGTTGAGTTTAATAAGTTCTTTATAGATCTTGGAAACTAGCCCTTTATCTGATACATCATTTGCAAATATCTTCTCCCATTCTGTAGGTTGTCTTTTAGTTTTGTTAACTGTATCCTTTGCTGTGCAAAAGCTTCTTATCTTGATCAAGTCCCATTAGTTCATTTTTGCTTTTGTTTCTTTTGCCTTCCTGGATGTATCTTGCAAGAAGTTACTGTGGCTGAGTTCAAAAAGGGTGTTGCCTGTGTTCTCCTCTAGGATTTTGATGGAATCTTGTCTCACATTTAGATCTTTCATCCATTTTGAGTTTATTTTTGTGTATGGTGAAAGAGAGTGGTCTAGTTTCATTCTTCTGCATGTGGATGTCCGATTTTCCCAGCACCATTTATTGAAGAGACTTTCTTCCAGTGGATAGTCTTTCCTCCTTTATCGAATATTAGTTGACTATAAATTTGAGGGTCCACTTCTGGGTTCTCTATTCTGTTCCACTGATCTATGTGTCTGTTTTTGGGCCAGTACCACCCTGTCTTGATGACCACAGCTTTGTAGTACAACCTGAAATCTGGCATTGTGATGCCCCCAGATATGGTTTTCTTTTTTAAAATTCCCCTGGCTATTTGGGGTCTTTTCTGATTCCACACAAATCTTAAAATAATTTGCTCTAACTCTCTGAAGAAAGTCCATGGCATTTTGATAGGGATTGCATTAAACGTGTAAATTGCCCTGGGTAACATTGACATTTTCACAATATTATTCTGCCAATCCATGAGCATGGAATATTTTTCCATCTCTTTGTGTCTTCCTCAATTTCTTTCAGAAGTGTTCTATAGTTTTTACGGTATAGATCCTTTACCTCTTTGGTTAGGTTTATTCCTAGGTATCTTACGCTTTTGGGTGCAATTGTAAACGGGATTGACTCCTTAATTTCTCTTTCTTCAGTCTCATTGTTAGTGTATAGAAATGCCATTGATTTCTGGGCATTGATTTTGTATCCTGCCACGCTACCGAATTGCTGTATGAGTTCTAGCAATCTTGGGTGGAGGCTTTTGGGTTTTCTATGTAGAGTATCATGTCATCGGCAAAGAGGGAGAGTTTGACTTCTTCTTTGCCAATTTGAATGCCTTTAATGTCTTTTTGTTGTCTGATTGCTGAGGCTAGGACTTCCAGTACTATGTTGAATAGCAGTGGTGAGAGTGGACATCCCTGTCTTGTTCCTGATCTTAGGGGAAAGGCTCCCAGTGCTTCCCCATTGAGAATGATATTTGCTGTGGGCTTTTCGTAGATGGCTTTGAAGAAGCTGAGGAATGTTCTCTCTATCCCTACAATCTGAAGAGTTTTGATCAGGAATGGATGCTGTATTTTGTCAAATGCTTTCTCTGCATCTAATGAGAGGATCATATGGTTCTTGGTTTTTCTCTTGCTGATATGATGAATCACATTGATTGTTTTACAAGTGTTGAACCAGCCTTGTGTTCCGGGGATAAATCCTACTTGGTCATGGTGAATAATTTTCTTAATGTATTGTTGGATCCTATTGGCTAGTATCTTGTTGAGAATTTTTGCATCTGTGTCCATCAGGGATATTGGTCTGTAATTCTCCTTTTTGGTGGGGTCTTTGTCTGGTTTTGGAATTAAGGTGATGCTGGCCTCAGAACGAATTTGGAAGTACTCCATCTCTTTCTATCTTTCCAAACAGCTTTAGTAGAATAGGTATGGTTTCTTCTTCAAACATTTGATAGAATTCCCCTGGGAAGCCATCTGGCCCTGGACTTTTGTGTCTTGGGAGGTTTTGGATGACTGCTTCAATTTCCTCCCTGGTTATTGGCCTGTTCAGGTTTTCTATTTCTTCCTGTTCCAGTTTTGGTAGTTTGTGGTTTTCCAGAAATGCGTCCATTTCTTCTAGATTGCCTAATTTATTGGCATAGAGCTGTTCATGAAATGTTTTTAAAATCATTTGTATTTGCTTGGTGTTGGTAGTGATCTCTCCTTTCTCATTCATGATTTTATTAATTTGAGTCTTCTCCCTCTTCTTTTTAATAAGGCTGGCTAATGGTTTATTTATCTTATTAATTCTTTCAAAGAACCAACTCCTGGTTTTGTTGATCTGTTCCACAGTTCTTCTGGTCTCGATTTCGTTGAGTTCTGTTAGAATTTTAATTAAGACTCTTCTTCTGCTGGGTGTAGGATCTATCTGCTGTTTTTTCTGTAGCTCCTTTATGTGTAGGGTTAGCTTTTGTATTTGAGTTCTTTCCAGTTTTTGAATGGATGCTTGTATTGTGATGTATTTCCCCCTTAGGACTGCTTTTGCTGCATCCTAAAGATTTTGAGTGGTTGTATCTTCATTCTCATTAGTTTCCATGAATCTTTTTAATTATTCCTTAATTTCCTGGTTGACCCTTTCATTTTTTAGCAGGATGGTCCTTAACCTCCACGTGTTTGAGGTCCTTCCAAACTTCTTGTTGTGATTTAGTTCTAATTTCAAGGCATTATAGTCTGAGAATATGCAGGGGACGATCCCAATCTTTTGGTATCGGTTCAGACCAGATTTGTGACCCAGTATGTGGTCTATTCTGGAGAAAGTTCCATGTGCACTTGAGAGGAATGTGTATTCAGTTGAGTTTGGATGTAAAGTTCTGTAGATATCTGTGAAATCCATCTGGTCCAGTGTATCATTTAAAGCTCTCGTTTCTTTGGAGATGTTTTGCTTAGAAGACCTATCGAGTATAGAAAGAGCTACATTGAAGTCACCAAGTATAAGTGTATTATTATCTAAGTATTTCTTCACTTTGGTTATTAATTGATTTAAATATTTGGCAGCTCCCACATTCTGGGCATATATATTGAGGATTAAGTCCTCTTGTTGGATAGGTCCTTTAAGTATGATATAGTGTCCCTCTTCATCTCTCACTATAGTCTTCAGGGTAAATTTTAGTTTATCTGATATGAGGATGGCTACCCCTGCTTTCTTTTGAGGGCCATTTGAATGGTAAATGGTTCTCCAACCTTTTATTTTCAGGCTGTAGGTGTCCTTTTGTCTAAAATGAGTCTCTTGTAGACAGCAAATAGATGGGTCCTGCTTTTTTATCCAGTCTGAAACCCTGTCCCTTTTGATGGGGTCATCAAGCCCATTCACGTTCAGAGTTACTATTGAAAGATAGGAGTTTAGTGTCATCATGATATCTATTCAGTCCTTGTTTTTGTGGATTGTTGCACTGAACTTCTTCTTAAAGGGGAATTTTAAGAGTCCCCCTTATGGGATCCCTGGGTGGCGCAGCAGTTTGGCGCCTGCCTTTGGCCCAGGGCGCGATCCTGGAGATCCGGGATCGAATCCCACGTCAGGCTCCCGGTGCATGGAGCCTGCTTCTCCCTCTGCCTGTGTCTCTGCCTCTCTCTCTATCACTGTGTGCCTATCATGAATAAAAAAAAAAAAATGTCTTGCAGAGCTGGTTTGGAGGTCACATATTCTTTCAGTTCTTGCCTGTCTTGAAAGCTCTTTATCTCTCCTTCCATTTTGAATGAGAGCCTTGCTGGATAAAGTATTCTTGGTTGCATGTTCTTCTCATTTAGGAACCTGAATAAATCCTGCCAGCCCTTTCTGGCCTGCCAGGTCTCTGTGGAGAGGTTTGCTGTTACCCTAATACTCCTCCCCATAAAAGTCAGGGATTTCTTGTCTCTTGCTGCTTTAAGGATCTTCTCTTTATCTTTGGAATTTGCAAGCTTAACTATTAGATGTCGAGGTGTTGAACGGTTTTTATTGATTTTAGGGGGGAGGGGATCTCTCTATTTCCTGGATCTGAATGCCTGTTTCCCTTCCCACATTAGGAAAGTTTTCAGCTATGATTTGTTCAAATACATATTCTGGCCTTCTGGCCCTTTTGGCGCCCTTGGGAACCCCAATTAAACATAGGTTTTTCTTCCTCAGGCTGTGGTTTATTTCCCTTAATCTATCCTCATGGTCTTTTTTTTTTTTTTTAGATTAAATTTTTTAAAATTTATTTATGATAGTCACACATAGAGAGAGAGAGAGGCAGAGACACAGGCAGAGGGAGAAGCAGGCTCCATGCACCAGGAGCCCGACGTGGGATTCTATCCAGGGTCTCCAGGATCGCGCCCTGGGCCAAAGGCAGGCGCCAAACCGCTGCGCCACCCAGGGATCCCTATCCTCATGGTCTTTTAATTGTTTGTCTCTTTTTTCCTCAGTTTCCCTCTTTGCCATCAACTTGTCTTCTATGTCACTCACTTGTTCTTCCACCTCGTTAACCCTCGTCGTTAGGACTTCTAGTTTGGATTGCATCTCATTCAATTGATTTTTAATTTCTGCCTGATTGGATCTACATTCTTCAGTCATGAAGTCTCTTGAGTCTTTTATGCTTTTTTTCTAGAGTCACCAGTAGTTGTATAATAGTGCTTCTGAATTGGCTTTCTGACATTGAATTGTAATCCAGATTTTGTAACTCTGTGGGAGAGAGGACTGTTTCTGATTCTTTCTTTTGAGGTGAGGTTTTCCTTCTAGTCATTTTGCTCAGTGCAGAGTGGCCAAAAACAAGTTGTATTGGGAAAAGGAGAAAAAGAGAGAGAAAGAAGGAAGGAAAAGAGAAAAAGAAAAAAGGAAGAAAAAAAAAGAGGAAGAAAAAGAGAAAGAAAAAGAAAGAAAGGGAAATAAAGGGTGGGGGAAAGCAAACAGAAATCAAAAAGAAAAGAAGAAAAAAGAAAGAAAAAAAAAACCACGGGGGAGTATCTTCTGATTCTGTATACTTTAAGTCCCTTGACTTCCCCTGGAACTCGTCCGTCTAGCTGGTCTTCTGGGGGAGGGGCCTATTGTGCTGATTTTCAGGTGTTAGCACTTGGGGGAGCTGCTCTGCCCCCTGCCTGGTGCAGGGCTCAGTGGGGGTTTACCCCGTGAGGCCCCTGGAGGAACAACGCCAGTGGCTGCAGCCAGCTCTGGAGCCCTGGATTCAGCCCCCGCAGGAACTACAGAGCTCTCCATCTGCATGCCTGGAGGCTCCAGGGCGGGGCCGCTGATCTGCTCAGCTCAGGGCAGGAGTGTCCTTGCTGTCCTGGGCCCTCCCGGCCTCTGCCTGTCCCGGGGGAGGCCGGATCCTGGGCTGTGTCCCGGCGCCCTGTGCTCCAGGGCCTGCGCTGTTGGATTCGCGCTCCTAGCCGCCCGGGAGCGGCCGCCGGAGCCCCTCCGAGCTGCTCCCGGAGCCGCGCAGCCCCCTCCACACGGAGCCTCTTCCTCTGCGGAGCCTCTTCCTCTGCCGGAGTCGCTTCTGAGTTGCTCCCGGCCGCGCAGCCCCCTCCGCGGAGAGCCGCCGCCCGAGCCCCTCCGAGCTGCTCCGAGTCCAGCGGTGCGCGCTGCAGTCTTTTAGGGAGCTCGGCCGCCGGGTATGGCGCACTCTCCTGGGCTCGCAGGTGTCTGTTGGTGTCCCAGGGAGCCTGAGGGCATCCCCGCCCTCCTGGGGTCCTGCTCTAACTCCCTGCGGGCGCCTTTCTGCCCAGGAAGATTGGTGCAGCTCCTGCTTCTCTGGGAAGGGGCTCTCCTGTCCTGGGGACACTCGCCCCGGCCTTAGCTCGGCTCCTCACGGGGCCCCTCCCCCTTGGATGCCTTTTGTGTCTTTATTTCTTTTTCCCCGTCCTCCTACCTTGATAGAAGCGGGAACTTTTCTCACTCTAGCATTCCAGCTGGTCTCTCTTTAAATCTCAGGCTGAATTCGTAGATTTTCGGGATGATTTGAAGGTTATCTAGGTAATTTTGTGGGGACAGGTGATTTGGGGACCCTACTCTTCAGCCATCTTGCCCCTCCTCCAGATATCTCAGTGTAAGTGAGCTAAATAAAAGAAACTTTCAGACTCAGTTTTTATTTTTTTATTATTATTTTTTTCAGACTCAGTTTTTAGATCCAACTGTATGTGGTTTACAGTGCCACATCTTAAATGTAAGGACATGAAAGATTTAACATAAAAGGATGGGAATAGATATTCCAGGCAAACACAATCCACAGGAATGCTGTTGTAGCCATACTAATATAAGATGAAGTAGATTTTACTAAGGTAGAGACATTTAATGTTAAAAAGATCAATCCCACAGAAAGGTAAAAAACAGTCCTATATTTGTATGCCTTTAATAACATATTAAATAAAATTTATGAAAAGAAAATTGACCATTTCACAGTTATAGTTGGTGATTAATATATCTCTCGTCACCAATAGAAGCAGGAAAAAATAAGTAAAAATATAAAAGATTTGAACAATCTTAATCCAATGGACAGAATTAGAATCCAGCATTCAATAACTGAAGAATACTCATTTTTTTAAAGTGTGCTTAGAGTATTCACTAAAACTGACTATCTGCTGAAACATGAGGCAGATTTCCACAAATATCAAAGGACTGAAATCCTACAGAGTATGTTTCCTGGTCATTGTGGAATTAAGATAGTAACTGAAAAATAACTAGTAAGTCCCAAGATATTTGGGAATTAAGCAACATTTAATGTGTAACTCATGAGTGAAATGAGCAGTCACATGAGAAACTAGAAAATATTGAGTTATATGATAATGAAAATATAGCATATCAAAACATGAGATACCTCGAAGGCTGTCTTTAGTGGAATGCTTATATCTCCAAATGCATTATAATGGAATGAAAGAAGGGCTGACTATCAGTGAACTAAGTATCCAACTTAAAAAATTAGTTAAGAGAACAGCTAATTAAACCCAAAGAAGGTAGAATAAGGAAAATAATAAAAAATAAGGAAAGGAATTGAATAGAAAACAAAGGTATAGTAGAGAAAATCCACCAAAAGTAGTTCTTTGAAAAGGACTATTAAATTTGATAAACTAATACTGATGAAGAGATCAGAGAAGGCATAAATGACCACTAATGGTAACAAACATGAATATTGCCACAAATCCTAGTTATTAAAGAGATAACAAAAAGGATGTTGTTTACTCCTTTTTTACATATGAATTTAAAATTTTCAGCAGAACAAATTGAAAAAACAACAAAACAGAGTCAAGGAGGAATAAAAAAGTTCAATTAAAATTTCTCTTGAAGAAATTGAGTCTAATTAGAAGAACCACTCAAAAAACTAGTTTCAAGTGACTCACTAGTGAATTCTTTCAAACATTAAAGTAAGCAGTAACCCTAATACATAAACTTTTCCAGAGAACAAAAAGAGGGTGCATTTTCCATCTTATGTCATGAGACTAGAGTAACTTTTATATCAAAATCCAACAAAGACAAGAAAATACAAAAGAAAATATAGGTCGATCTCTCTTATGAACGTTGTAATGAGAAAAGACTTTCTTGACACGATTACTACAATGACATCTGTCGTGGATCAAAGGGGGGAAAATGGATTTAACCTAGGGGAGACTCATCACAGAGACCACCTGCCTATATTAGTAACTCTTTGCCTTTGCGGTTCTTCTAAAGAGAATTCCTTGTTTGCTTTTTTATCTAAAACAACCCACTCTCAGTTCCTCTCTGCAGTTCCTTAGTACTTTCTTTTAAAGATTTATTTATCTTTAGAGAGAGAGAGAGAGATTGAGAGCATGCACAATCAGGAGGGGCAGTGGGAGAGGCAATCTGAAGCCGACTTCGTTGTTGAGTGTGGAGCCAGATGCGGGGCTCGATTTCATGACCTGAGATTATATAGCCTGAATTGAAACCAAGAGTTGGTCACTTAACTGACTATGCCACCCAGGCACCCCACTTCCTTTTAGTCTTGACCTAGTTTTCCAGCTGCTTTCATTCAAACCATCCGGTTTTAAGTGTGTCAATGGGAAAGTCCTGCCCAGGAAGTCATATAAGGCCCCAACCTATTCCCAGCTCTGTTTTTGTTTTCTACTCTTTGACCTCTATGTGTCACCTGTGAGTCCCTCAAGGTGTGCCGTATTCTTTCTCCTTGAAGTTGTATACCTTAACAAATTTAACTTGTTTCTACTACATCTTCTCTGGAGTTTGTGTGCTCAGTCATCTCAACCTATTGAAAAAGGAGACTGGGTGACGGGCACTGAGGTGGGCACTTGATGGGATGAGCACTGGGTGTTATTCTATATGTTGGCAAATTGAACACCAATAAAAAGTAAATTTATTAAAAAAAAAAAAAGAAAAAGGGCAGCCTCGGTGGCACGGCGGTTTAGCGCCGCCTGCAACCCATGGCGTGATCCTGGTGACCCGGGATCGAGTCCCATGTCGGGCTCCCTGCGTGGAGCCTGCTTCTCCCTCTGCCTGTGTCTCTGCCTCTCTCTTGCTCTGTATCTCTCATGAGTAAATAAAATAAAAGGTCTTAAAAAAAAAAAGAAAAAGAAAAAGAAAAAGGAGATACCTGCCAATCCACTTTGGGCATTAGTAATCTAATCAAAATGAACACAGAGATGTAGACCTACAAATCCAAAGTAAAATACTAGCGAATTGAATCCAGCTATAATATATAACTAATAGCATCACAGTCAAATTAGGTTTATTCCAGGAATGCAAGATTAGTTCAACGTTTAAAAAAAAAATCAATAGAATTTGCATTAACAAAATAAAGGACAAAAATCCCCCAAATGACCATCTCAATAGATAAAAAAACAAATGATAAAAATCTAGCACTTATTTATAAAAGATTTTAGCAAGCTAGGAATAAAAGGTTACATCCTTAAACTTGTACAGAATATTTGCACAAGCAGTACTGTAAACATTAGATTTAATATTGAAATATTGAAAGCAGGGCACCTGGTTAGCTCAGATAGTTGAGTGTCTGCCTCCGGCTAAAGTCATGATCTCAGGGTCCTGGGATCGAGGCCCATGTTGAGCTCCCAAGTCAGTTGGGAGCCTCCTTCTCCCTATGCCTCTGCCCCTCTCCCTGCTTGTGCTCTCTCTCTGTCTCTCTCTCAAATGAATAAATAAAAAATCTTTAAAAAAATATTGAAAGCTTTCCTTCTGAGATAGGAACACAAGGATGCCAACTCTCACAATTTTTATTCAAAATTATACACTGCTATGCAGCAAGAAAAGTAAAAGTTATAAGAATTGGAAAGGAGCAAACAAAATAGTCATTATCCATAGATGCATAAGGAATCAATTTTTAAAAAAAGATTTTATTTATCACACACAGAGGAAGGCAGAGACATAGGCAGAGAGGGAAGCAGGCTCCCTGCAGGGAACCTGATGTGGGACTCGATTCCAGGACTGGGGATCATCATCTGAGCCAAAGGCAGACACTCAACCACTGAGCCACCCAGGTGCCCCAGGAATAAATCTTAAATGATGTAAAAGATTTCTACAGAGACAATTGTAAAAACATGGCTGAGACACATGAATAAATAGAAGGATATACATGTGTGGGATTGGAAGATGATGTAATTTCCTTAAAATTGATCTATAAATCCAATGGAATCTCAAAATCCCAGCAGTTCTTTTCTTTTTTAATATAATGCAATATCAATCAAAATGCTGGGAGCCTTTTAAAAAAAACTTGATAAGCTGATTCTAAAATGAGTATGTCTGAAAATCCTGAAAAACAAAATTAAAGAATTTAATAAAGGATTTATGCTACTAGATATCAGATTATAAAGCTACAATAAATAGAATGGTATTGCCATGAACATTCCTATACCTGTATTTAAGTACCTGTTTTTAGTTCTTTTGGATATATACCTAGAACTGGAGTTGTTGGATCATATAGTAATGTTTTACTTTTGGGGGGAACTGCCGAACTTTTATCCATAGTGGCTGAAACATTTTACGTTTCTACCAGCAATGTACAAGGTTTTCAGCTTCTTCATATCCTTGCCAACATTTGTCATTTGTTCTTTATTTTTTATTTTATTTTATAAATTTATTTTTTTTAATTTATGATAGTCACAGAGAGAGAGAGAGAGAGGCAGAGACTTAGGCAGAGGGAGAAGCAGGCTCCATGCACCAGGAACCAGATGTGGGATTCGATCCCGGGTCTCCAGGATCGTGCCCTGGGCCAAAGGCAGGCGCCAAACCGCTGTGCCACCCAGGGATCCCGTCATTTGTTCTTTAAAAGAAATTATTATAGCTCTCTGAATAGGTGTGAAATGGTATCTCTTTGTGTTTTTTATTTATATTTCTCTAATGATTAATTATGTTAAGCATTTTTTCATGTTCTTGTTGGTCATTTATAGATTTTCTTTAGAGAAGTGCTGAGTTCTTTGCCCATATCTTGAGTTGTTTTCTTTTTATTGTTGAGTTATGAGAATTCTTTACATAATCTTGAAACTAAACCCTTACCAGATAGTTTGCAAATAATTTCTTCCATTCTGTGAGTTGGTTTTCACTTTCTTGATAAGGTTCTTTGATGTACAAAAGTTTAATATTTTTGATTATGTTAAAGTACTTGCCTTCTATACTCAATTTATTGAGAGTTTTTATCATGAATGGATGTTAAATTTTGTCAAATGCTTTTTCTTCGTCTATTGAGATGATCAAATTATTTTTATCCTTCATTTTGTTGGATATGAACAACAAAATGTTTAATTCTTGGATGTTGAACCATGCTTGAATCTGCAGAATAAATCCTACTTGATCATGGTGTATAATCCTTTTGATGTTTTGTTGAATTTGATTTACTAATGTTTTGTTTCAGGACTTCTGCATCTGCATTCATCAGGGATTGGTTTGTAATTTTCTTTTAATGTCCTTGTCTAAAGACAAACCTTGGTTTTGATTTCAGTGTGATGCTGGCCTTGTAAAATGAGTTTGGGTCCCTTGTAATTCCATAATGAATTTTAGAATCAGCTTATCAATTTCTTTTTTTTAAAGATTTTATTTATTTATTCATGAGAGACACAGAGAGAGAGAGAGAGGAGAAAGAGAGAGGCAGAGAAATAGGCAGAGGGAGAAACAGGCTCCATGCAGGGAGCCTGACATGGGACTCGATCTGGGTCTCCAGGATCATGCCCTGGGCCGAAGGCGGCATCAAACCGCTGAGCCACCCGGGCTGCCCAGCTTATCAATTTCTACAAAGAATTTAGCTGGGATTCTGTTAGGGGTTACACTGAATCTGTAGATCATTTTGAGGGTATTACCATTTTTCAAAATTTAAAAAAAAATTTTTTTTATTTATGATAGTCACAGAGAGAGAGAGAGAGAGAGAGAGAGAGAGAGAGAGGCAGAGACATAGGCAGAGGGAGAAGCAGGCTCCATGCACCGGGAGCTGGATGTGGTACTCGAACCTGGGTCTCCAGGATCGCGCCCTGGGCCAAAGGCAGGTGCTAAACCACTGCGCCACCCAGGGTTCCCGAGGGTATTACCATTTTAACAATGTTATCATCTTTCAATTTATGAACGTGGGATATTTCCCATTTACTTAGTTATTCTTTAATTTCTTTCAACAATATTTTATATTTCAATGTTTGTATTTCTTTGGTTAAGATTATTCCTAAATATTTTATTCTTTCAGGTGCTAATATAAGTGCTATTGTTTTCTAATTTCATTTTCAAATTGTTCATTGCAAGTATATAAAAATAAAGATGATTTTTGTATATTGATCTTATTTCCTTCAATCTTGCTCATTTCATTTATTAGTTTTAATAGTTTTTTAAGTAGATTCCTTAGGATTTTCTATAAATGAAATTACGATATCTATAAATAGAAAGTTTTATTTTTTTCCCCCAACCTACATACTTTTTTTTTTTTTTTTTTTTTACTTTCTTAATTTCCCTAACTGGTACCTCCATCACAGTATTGGTGAGGGTGGTGAGGGTAGACATCCTCATTTTATTCCTGATCTGGGGGGGTGGGGAAAGCATTGTCTTCATCATTTAAGTATGATGTTGGCTTTGGTATTTTTGCAAATGTCTCTTACCAGATTGAGGAACTTTCGCTCTACTTTTAGTTTATTAGTGTTTTTATCATGAAAGAATGTTGGATTTTGTCAAATGATTTTTTCTGTGTCCATTAAGATGATCTTTTTTTTTTTAATTTTTTTATTTATTTATGATAGTCACAGAGAGAGAGAGAGAGGCAGAGACACAGGCAGAGGGAGAAGCAGGCTCCATGCACCGGGAGCCTGATGTGGGATTCGATCCCGGGTCTCCAGGATCGCGCCCTGGGCCAAAGGCAAGCGCCAAACCGCTGCGCCACCCAGGGATCCCCAATCATTTTTATTATAATGATGTATTACATTAATTATTGTAATGGTGTATTACCTTAATTGATTTTTAGATGTCAGACCAATTGCATTCCTGGGATAAATCTCAGGTGATGGTATATAATTTTGTTTGGTATATAATTCTGTTTCTGTGTTGCTAGATTTAGTTTGCTAGTATTTAGTATTTTGTTGGGGTTTTTTGTATCTATATTCATAAGAGATATGGTTGTCCTGTAGTTTTCTTGAAACGCCTTTGTCTTTTTTTGGTATCAGGGTAATGCTTTCCTCATAAAATGGGTTGGAAGCATTTCTGTATTTTTTATTTTTTGAAAGAGGTTATGAAGAACTAGTATTCATTCTTCTTTCTCTTATTATTAACTCAAGTCTATATTCAGATTTCCTTAGTTGTTTTTTTTAACTTGTGAAATAAACTCCATCTAGTTAATTAACTCATTCATCACCTCACTTATCTTTTTTTCTTTTTTTGGTGAGAACGTTTAACTTCTCTCTTAGCAAATGACACAGTACAGTATTGCCAACTATAGCCATCATTTTTACATTAAATTCTCAGACCTTATTCATCACATAGCTGAAAGTTTGTACCATTTATCAACTTCTTCCTGTTTTCCCCATTTACCTCCTATCAACCACTTTTCTACTAGGTTTGGCTTCTTTTTTTTTTTTTTTAAATTAAGATTTTACACATAAGTTATACCATGTAGTATTTGTCTTTCTCTGGCTTGTTGTACTCAGCATAATGCCCTCAGGGTCTATCCAAATTGCAAATGGCAGAATTTCCTTCTTTCTCGTGGCTGAAGAATACCTTCTTGTGGATGTAGACTGCATCTTCTTTATCCATTCATCTGTTGATGGCCACTTAGGATGTTTTCATATCTTGGCTGTCATGAATAATGCTGCAGTGAAAATTAGTAGGTATTTCTTTGATACCCTGTTTTCATTTCCTTTGGACATATACCTAGAAGTGGGATTATTGGATCACATGATAGTTCTGGTTTTTTTCAAGGAACGCTGAGGTGTTTTCCATAGAGGCTAAACCCATTTATATTCCAATTAAATGTTTGGTGGAATTCAGTGGTGAAGCCATCTGAGCTCGGGCTTTTCTTTGTGGGTAGTTTTGATTACTCATTCTTATTTCTTATTTTTTTTTTTTAAGATTTTATTTATTTATTCATAGAGACACACAGAGAGAGAGGCAGAGACACAGGCAGAGGCAGAAGCAGGCTCCAGGCCGGGAGCCCGATGTGGGACTCGATCCCGGGTCTCCAGGATCACACCCCAGGCTGCAGGCGGCGGCAAACCTCTGCGCCACCGGGGTGCCCCAATTTCGTAATTTGTTATTATTCATTCAGATTGTTTACTTTTTTCTTGATTCAGTTTTTGTTGTTCATGTCATTGGGGGAACTTACCCATTTTATCTAAGTTACCTAATTCATTGGTATATAGTTGTTCCTAGTATTCCTTCATAATCCTTTTTACTTTTGTAGGGTGGTAGTAATGTCTCCTCTATCATTTCTGATTCTACTAATTTGAATCTTCTCTCTCTGGTTAATCTAACTAAAGATTTGTCAATTTTGTTGATCTCTTCAAATAATAGGATTTTAGTTTTAGTGATTTTGTTTTTCTCTATCGTTTTTCTATTTCATTTTTTTAAAATTTATTTATTCATGAGAGACACACAGAGAAGAGAGGTAGAGACATAGGCAGAGGGAGAAGCAGGCTTCTCGCAGAGAGCCTGATGTGGGACTTGATCCCGGATTCTGGGATCATGCCCTGAGCCGAAGGCAGACGCTCAACTGCTGAGCCACCCAGGTGTCCCATTTTTCTATTTCATTTATCTTTAATATTTATTATTTATTTCTCCTGTTTAAGTTTAGTTTGCTTTAGGTTAATATGGTAGGAGATTTGGTTATTGATTTGAAGTCTTAATAGATGCTTTTGCCACTATAAATCTCCCTCTTGCACGGCTTTTAACTTTATCTTATAAGCTTTGGTATGTTGAATATTTTCAATCATCTCTAAGTGTTTTATGATTTTCTTTTTGATTTATTTTTTGACTCATTGGTTATTTAGGCCTGTGTTGTTTAATTTCCATGTATTTGTGACTTCCCAAGGTTTTTTTTTCTGCTATTGATTTCAAATTTCATTCCATCGTGGGCAGAGAACATACTTTGTATTATTTCTAACCTTTCAAATTTACTGAAGTTTGTTTTATGGCTTAGTATATGCTCTATTATGAAGAATGACCACATGCACTTGAAAGGAATGTATGTTCTTCAGTTGTTGGGTGGAGTGTTCTCTAGACATCTATTAGGTCTAGTTGATTTATGTGTTGTTTGTGTCTTCTGTTTCCTTATTTATTTTCTGTGTAGTTGTTCTATCCATTATTAAAAACACTTATAGTAAGTGTTGAAGTCACTTACTATAATTGTGGAGTTGTCTATTTTTCCCTTCATTTTTATCAGGTTTTGCTTTTGCATGTTTTGGAGCTCTATAATTAGAGACATGTACTTTTATAACTATGTTTTCCTCATTTTTGTGGTAGTATTATACATATTATATCTATTAATGTCATAAACACAATAATGCATTGCTTTATTACTTTACCATCTGTAGTAATTTTCTTTGCCCAATATAGCTTTGCTCCCACCTACCTTCTTTTACACTGTTATTAGTAAATATATTACACATATATTGCATTTATATTCGTTGCATACAGATTATTTTATATGATTGTTTTTAAAATCATTTAAGAGAAGAAGGGAGAAAAAGGCATTTATGCCTCTTTTATAATTATATAATTACCTTTACTCTGCATATGTATTTGAATTACTATCAAGGGTTACTTGCTGTCAGCCTGAAGAACTTTATTTTAGTATTCTTTGTAAGTTTGGTCTGCTAGCAACAAATTCTCTGTTTTTTAATCCAAAAAGTCTTTATTACACCTTCATTTTTGAAAGATAGTTTTACCGGATGTAGGATTCTTGTTTGACAGGTTTTTGGGAGCACTTTGAATATGTCATTCCACTGCCTTACAGTTGCCATTGTTTCTGCTGTGTTGTTGGCTGTTAGTCCTACTGGAATTTTCTAGTAAGTGATAAGCCATTTCCCTCTTGCTGCCTTCAGGATTTTCTCCTTGTCTTGGACTTTGAGCATTTATAATATGATGTGTTTTTGGATCTTTGCATTTATTCTTCTTGGAGTTTATTGTGTCTCTTGGTTGTGTAGATCCATGTTTTTCCATAAATTTGGGAAGATTTAAGCCATTATTTCTTTAAATACTTTTTCTTTTCTTCTCTCCTCTCTTTCTGCTATTCGCATATGCATGTTGGTAATCATCTGTTCACACCCCACACTTCTCTGAGGATCTGTTTATTTTACTTTATTGTTTTTCCTCTGTGCTCTTTGGTCTTTTCTTTTCTTTTTTATTTATTCATGAGAGGCACACACACAGAGAGAGACAGAGATATAGGCAGAGAGAGAAGCAGGGAACCCAGTGTGGGATTCAGTCCCAGGACTCTGGGATCCTGACCTGAACCAAAGGCAGACTCAGCTACTGAACCACCCAGCTGGCCCAGTTTGCATGGTTTCTATTGGTTTATCTTCAAGTTCACAAATTCTTTTTTTTCTGCTAGTTCAATCTACTATTGAAGTCCTATAGTAAATTTTTAGAATTTAGTTATTGTACTTTTTAACTTCAGAATTTTGGTTTCTTATTTTATAATTTTGATATTCTCTATTTGATTGGACATTGTAATTGTACCATCCTTCTTTAATCTTGCTTTCCTTTAGTTCTGTGAATATGTTTATAATAGTTACCTTGAAGTCTTTTACTGTTAAATCCAACATCTGATTTCCTTCACCAGCAGTTTCTGTCTCCTACTTTCTTTTTGGTATATGGGTCATACTTTCTTGTTTCTTTGATATCCTTATAATATTTTAGGAAAATGGGCATATTAGGTAATGTATTGTAGTACCCTGTGAACTGGGCCCTTTCTTTCCTGGACCTTGTTGTATTTTGTTTGTATGTTTAGTGACTAACTGGATTATTTTAGTGAATTCTACTTACCCCAACCTCTATACAGTTTTAAGCCTCTGATATTGCTTCTTGGAATTGTAGCTTTGGGTATGCCCACAGTTATTTCTGAGATGACAGTGACATTGTTATCATTCTTTTTTCTTTCCCTGATCGTATCCAACTATTAAACTCTACTAACACTGGCTGGTTTCTCTATTGTCTTCAAGGAGGCTCTGGAGAAGTAAATTACTTTATAAATGTATCCAACTAATCTGTCTCCTTTAAAGGAATAGTTCCTGAGGTTAGTGTTTGATATTTGTTCTGATAACAAGAGGGCTTCATCTAGCTGTTTTAAACCCCTGTTCTTTCTTGCAAACTAGTTGCTTGTAGTCTAGTCTGTATCTTTCTTTTTTTTTTTTTAATTTTATTCTTTTAAAAATTATTTATTCAGGGGCAGCCCGGGTGGCTCAGCTGTTTAGTGCCACCGTCAGCCCAGGGCATGATCCTGGAGTCCCGGGATCGAGTCCCACGTTGGGCTCCCTGTGTGGAGCCTGCTTCTCCCTCTGCCTGTGTCTCTGCCTCTCCCTGTGTGTGTCTCTCATGAATAAATAAATAAAATATTTAAAAAATTATTTATTCATGAGAGAGAGACAGAGAGAGAGAGAGAGGCAGAGACACAGGCTGAAGGAGAGGCAGGAGAAGCAGACTCCATGCAGGGAGCCTGACGCAGGACCCGATCCTGGGTCTCCAGGATCATGCCCTGGGCCGAAGGTAGGCGCTAAACCGCCAAGCCACCCAGGGATCCCCTAGTCTGTATCTTTCTTAAATCTATTAGTCTCCACCTAATTGCATTTCACCACAACTTCTGTTCATGAGAATAACCTAAATTTGAGTCTCTCATATTCTGTTGCAGATTTAGTGAATTCATTTGGGTGGAGGTTAGGTTTGCTTCTCCCCATGGGCAAAATCTCTGAGGCAGCATTCTGCAGCTGGGGATAGGGACATGGAAAACTTCAACTTGAGTGACACTTCTGCTCTAAGAGCTGAGTGCTCAGTGGCAGGGGGCCATCAGCCTGACGCCTCTTGGCTTGCCTCTTCCTGTCATGGTACCAGGACCTCTTGAGTTGAGGCAGGGGTAATCAGGTCCCCATTAATCTCAGCATACCACATTAAAATAGAGCCTCATTTCCATGAATGGGGGGCTGGGTGGAAGAAGGGAGTTTTCACCTGCAATTTGCACTTTTGGCCACATTTGCTCAGTATTGTAGCCTCAGCAGTAGGTTGCTGTGTGGTAGGATAAAATATGGCAAGGTTGTTCTCCAGGAAAGCAAGCCATCCAACTGGGAGATGGGGGCAGAGGAAGCCCTGTGTTCTTAGCTGCAGCAGTCTTGAGTCTCTGCCTCATTAAGCTAGGAGTGGGAGGGAGGGAGCAGTTTTAGTTTAAATACCACAGACTCTGGCCTTTCTTAATGAATTTTCATAGGTTTTCTTTTTTTTTTTTTTTTTTCTTTTTTTGAATAGATGTTTCTTCATTTGCTGTTTCCCTTAGGACCATTTCCAGAGGCCCTAGAAGTTGCTTTTTAATAATTTTCACCAGTTTCACTGGAAAGTGAGTTAGTGGAGCTCCTCATGCTATCATTCCAGAAGTCATTCTTTGAGGACTCTTTTTCTCTCTCAAAATTATTTTAAAAATGTTTATCCTTATTTCACATACTTCTAGTTAATTCATTTTCACTGTACTATTTTACTGCTACTACATTCTATTCTATTCCATGAATAAGGTATGGTTTATTTAGCTATTTCTCTACTGAGAGATAATTAGGTTGCTTTCACCTTTTCATTAGAAACAATGCTGCAGGGCAGCCCCGGTGGTGCAGCGGTTTGGCGCAGCCTGCAGCCTGGGGTATGATCCTGGAGACCCGGGATCGAGTCCCATGTTGGGGCATGGAGCCTGCTTCTCCCTCTGCCTATGTCTCTGCCTCTCTCTCTGTGTCTATGAATAAATAAATAAAATCTTTAAAAAAAAAAGAAACAATGCTGCATTGTATCTTCTTATGTGTATCTCTTTGTGCACTTGTGCAAACCCTCTCTGTGGTAAAACTCTGAAGTAAAATTTCAAGGTTATTGTATAATGTTATGGCCAACCTAATTTAGTGTTGCCGAAGTATTTTCTGAAATACTTAGGTGAATTTATACTTCCTCCATCCTTGGCAACATTAATGTTAGCACACCTAGTAATTACTATAATTCTGATTAATATGAAATTATTCTCTCTCTTTTTTTAAAATTAATTTGCATCTCTTGATTGCTGCTGAGATTGGGCAACTTCTTATACTTTATTGGTGATATTTGTTTCCTGCTTTGAAAATTATATTTATACCCTTTGCCCATTTTTCTGGTTTTGTTTTATTTTGTTCTGTTTGTTGGGGGCATGTTGGGCGGAATAGGGATATTGATTTGTAGGGGAAATTTTTATATTGTGGTACCAATTACTTTTTGGCTGTATGGGTTGCAAATTAATTATTCCAATGTGGGAGCCATAATTGACCTACAAGTGATACATGACCTAGGCTGGGCCAGTATAGTCCTTTCCTTAATAATATGAAGGAAACTTAGAATGTAGAGAGATAGAGCCTAGGAATTCTGTTTATAATTAGGCTGTGGAAAGAGGATCATCTCCTGAAGTCCCCTGTGTTGTCCTTTTTCCATCATTTCCATTGTTATCTCTTCTTTAGGTCTGTGAAATATACCAGTATCCTTTTTGTACCCACCTACTGTGCAATCCTGGGTCAATTTCTTGTTGCTTCTAACTTTAAAAACACATTTTAAAAAGTAACTTTAATACTAATGACAAATTTCTGGCTTGAGTCATTTGTCTGTGGTGCCATTAACTGAAGTAGGGATTATAGGAGAGGAGGAGGGTGTGACATTTGAGGAAAGGTAATTGGTGCGGTTTTGGACATGCTGAGTTGTGTGGTACCTATAGAGTACCCAAGTAGAACTGCCCGGGAAGAATGTGAGATATGAAAAAGAAAAAAGGCTAAGAACAGAAATCTAGCCAACACTCACTCTTAAAGGATAGGAAAAGGAAGAGGAGTAAAGAGAGGTGTCCAGGGCTCTTGGAGAGCTCATAGAACCTAGGGGTGAAAGAGAATCAAGAAGCAGTGAATAATTAAGAAAATGAATAAGAGGCTGGAGTTTCAAGGAGGGAATAGTTATGATAGGTCAAGTAGGTCACTGATAGGCAGTGAGAGATCATAAATGACCTTGTCCTGGTCAAGGGCTAGAAACTAGACTGGAGAAAGTCCAGGAGTACATGTGATGCTAGAATGTTAAGACTGATATAGAGTATTTTCTTGAGGAACTTGATATAGAAGGAAGCAGGGAAATAACATGATATCTAGAAGGAGATGTGAAGTTGGGGAAGGGGTGATTAAAGATATGGAATACTGTACACATTTACATGTAAAGGAAAGGGACTAGCAGGAGAAGCAAGAAAGACAAAAGAGAACATTATTTCCAGGAGACAGGAGGGAATGGGGCAGAACACAGACAAAGGGGTTCTTCTAGGAAGGAAAGAGAGTAAGGATGTGTTTTATCACATGGCAAATAATTATATACTGTTCAAGACATGCAATGGAAGTATGTACAAAGTGCTAAGAGGTTTAAGGGAGGGGGCTACTAAATCTCTGTCTCTGGTGTGAGGAAGACTTCATCCATTTGATGAAGCTCATTTTGATCTGATATAACTGACTGATTGCCTGTCTGGATAGCCTGAATATCCAGGGAGCTACAGACCTGAGCTTTGTCACTTCACAGTCCTTGGGATCAAGGATTCTGTAGACTTGATGCATTTTTTAGGTTCTTCTCTAACTATATTAAAATATGGCAGGTGGTACAGAAAATAGATGTTGTACTAACCTTGTACTTTTTCCCTATCTCTATATATGCATTCCATGAGGAGTCTCAGTTCCACAGCTAAGTTACTGAGTCCGGAAGGTTCTCTTGCAATGCTTTCCAACTTTTTCTACATTGTGACAAACAGAAAAAAAATGGTAATATTAATCTTGCATATCAGGATGAATGTACTTCTCACAACTGGTACTAGGGGCTCCTGTTTGTCTGCCTTAAGGGCTACAATATCTTGAGTACACCTGCACACATGTAGCTCATTTGGTGTACTCAGGCACACCAGTTGAGGTCTCTGCTTTAAGATGCGTTCTTCCACACTTTTTTTTTTAGTCTCTTCTATGAGGTGAAGGACTTTTCCCTCCTGCCATTAAAATCTTCACTAAAACGATTCAACATGCAATATGGAAGGATGCTTAAATGCTAAAAGCAGATTATTTGCTGTTATACATATCCTTCATAAATGCATAAATTAAAGAACCATAAACATTCAAATACATTTCTTAGGTCTCTAAATAATCTCATTGTGAAGTTCTTTTTCATTTCTCACTAAATCAAATCTGGTATAGGTGTCAAAGCTTATTCTTTGACTCCTTTTCTTTGAGAAATTACGTATTTCTTTCATAAATTAAGGTGGTATAATGTGAGGAGAAACTGTTCATTACATTAGACATTACAGCAAATATATGTTTAATATATTGATAAAGAAGGTTCAATATAATAAATTCATTCATATATCATAGAAGGAAATAAGTCATTTGTTTTTTAATTTCCTAAATGCATTTTAGGCTGTTCTACTATGGACAGAGGCTTTTATGGAATGTGATTTTTGTAATTAAAAAAATTCCTCACTTTCAATTGTGCATAATTTTATCTTTGGTCTCTGGAGATTAAGAAGTATCATTAATTGTATATGCCCTGTATATTTTGAAAAGTTGTGGGAAGACAAGAACTTGGACTTTCTCATTTAAATTGCAACAAGAAGAAAAATATAGGAATGTGTTATGCAAGGAAGTGTTGAGTTGTACGGGAAATTGTGTTTTAAGACCTACTGTAGATCTATGTCGGTGTCTGTGAAAGAGAGGATAATTAGTGCCTGCACTCTCAGTCATATCAGACTAAAGGTAATGGGGTGTAAGAAATGGTTCATTAGGCTCTCTCAAGTACTTTTACTGTGTCCATACTATTTATACCAGCAGAAAAAATTCAGTCTTTAAAATCAAGTCAAAGCATTAGCCTTAGATTCTTCAGTATGAGAAATAACATTGAGTAATGATCCCTTAAAGTCAAATGAAAAAATGTACATAAAAAACCTACACAGTGTTTATTGGCTTATATGTCACCCACAATGAATAGTTACAGTGTCTGACCTCCTCTCTTTTTGACTGCTGGCTCCATACCTGATGTGTCTCTGGGAGTTTGGGGTGAAGGAAGGGGTGAAGTCAGAAGCCATTTAACTAATAAATGCAATCAGTGTATAGGAATTTTAATTGAAAAGAAACTTTATTGTAAAATGTCTCCTTATTTGAGGTGGGATGGGGAGTATAGATGAGGGAAGCAAGCAATAATGAGGCTTTGATTCTCAGTCCTAAAAAATTGCCTGTAGTGGTAGATAGGAAAATTGGGTTAATTAACAAAGGTTATAAGTATCTTTCCACAAATTTATTTGAATGTTGCTCAGAGAGGTGTTGAGGCGGGGGAAGGGTAGTGTGTGTGATGTTGCATGATGGACCACGTCTAGTTCTAATGGAAATTTCTCGAATCAGTTTCTTTTGATCTATTCCCCCCCACTCCAGGTATCCTTCCTACTTCTTAAAGTACTGCTGAGATGCATCTTTGAGTTTTGGAGTCAATGCTGGGCAGGCATTAGTTGGGAAGTTTGTCCTTGCATAAAGAACATTTTCTCAGCCTATTGGAAAAAGAAGGAAAGTCCCATGAAGAGTTAGTAGGGGGAAGATCTATTGCATTTAGCAACTTGGGTTGAGTTATATATTTAATTCTTCTGTGAGTCCCTTCTGTAAGTTTAGAGAATAGGGATAAAGTTGAATAACTGGTAATTTCTGTGCTTAATGGAGTCTATGAGAGTTCTGATAATGCTCTGGAAAACTCAATCAGATGGGGAGAATCTTCAGTATATGAAGGTAGATACTTGACTTGTGCCTGGTTTAGTCTCTTAAGATCTCATGAATTTTTGGATGCCTCCCCCCCCAAGCCTTGTAGGTAGCTCAGCTAAAATAGCGAAAACAGCTCTATCCTAGATAGGAAGAGAACTTTTACTGTAAATTCTTTGAGGGCATTGATACCTGAACAGTGGCTCTGTGGCACTAAGTGCAATTGTTAGTAAATGCTTTTTTTAATTTGGTATGATAGGAGAGGAAGATTAGTAGAGAGGAAGAAAAAAAGCACAGGAAATACATAGGAACTGCTCACTCCTTTGCTCACATAGAGACCCTGTTTTATATTATTACTTTTGGGACTGGATTAATCTAATCAAAGAGATATGCAGTGAAAATCAAATACTTAATGTTACTGAAAAACTCAATTTCCAGCAGATACTTTGTTCAAATAAATGTAGGAAACTAACTGGGGGGATTTTTTAAGTGAAATTGGCTGCTTTGAGAAACTTTGGCTTGCTTCAAGTAAATGTTTCTGAAATGGTAAAATTTCAGCATAGTAGGGAAGATGTTTCTTGGTAAGCAAAATTTTCAGGACTTTAGATGACTGACTTCTTATTACTTTACTCTCAACACTGGTCTTGTCTTCATCTACTCTCAAACTATGTCAGGAAATTGGAAAATGGTTAGGTAAAAATTGTCACTGGGAAATGCATACAATTACTCAATATTCTTTATCAGATATTAGGAGTTCAAAATTGGATTGAAAGTCCACAACATGAAAAAATAAAACCCTCTTGAACTAACATTTTTAATGGTTATAGCTCTTACATAGTAGCAACAACTACTGAATATTATTTTTTATATAAATTTTCCCAGTTTTTTTGAGATATGGCATTGTGTAAATTTAAGCTGTATACTATGTTGATTTGATACATATACATATGATTACTACCATAAGGTTAGTTAACATATCCATCACTTCACATAATTACTGTTTTTCTGTGGTAGGAAATTTTAAGATTTACTCTTGTAGCAACTTTCACATATACAATACAGTATTGTTTTTTCCTTATTTATTTATTCATTCATTCATTCATTCATTCATTCATTCATTCATGAGAGACAAAGAGAGAGAGAGGCAGAGACACAGGCAGAGGGAGAAGCAGGCTCCACACAGGGAGCCTGACCTGGGACTTGATCCCGGGTCTCCAGGGTCACGCCCTGGGCTGAAGTTGGTGCTAAACCGCTAAGCTACCTGGGCTTCCCTGCAGTATTGTTAACTATAGGCACCATGCTGCACATTAGATCCTCAGAACTTAAAAGTGTACTCTTTGATAAGTATCTCCATTTCTCCCATCTTCCCCACTTCTAGAAGCTACCAATCTACTCTGTTTTTGAGTTCAGTTTGTGTGTGTGTGTGTGTGTGTGTGTGTGTGAGAGAGAGAGAGAGAGGAGGGGCAGGGAAGAGGGAGACAGAGAATCCCAAGCAGGCTCCATGCCCAGTGCAGGGCTGGACATGGGGCTTGATCTTATGACCCTGAGGTTATGACCTGAGCTGGATACCTACCCTACAGAGCCACCCAAGTGTCCTGAGTTCAGTTTTGTTAGATTCCACATATAAATGAGGTCTTACAATATTTGTCTTTCTCTGTCTGATTTATTCCACTTAGAGTAATGACCTCAAATTTCATCTATGTCATCATAAATGGCAGGATTTCCTTCATTTTTATGGCTGGATAATAGTCTATTTTATGTATATACATCACATGTTCTTTATCCATTCCTCCATTGATACTGAAGTTGTTTCCATGTCTTGGCTATTGTGAGTAATGCTGCAATGAATATGAGGTGTAGTTATCTCTTAAAGATAGTAATTTCATTTCTTTTGGATATGTACCCAGAAGTGGAATTGTTGGACCCTATGATAGTTGCATTTTTTATTTTTTGAGGACCCTCTATACTGTTTCTATAGTGCTCTACCAATTTACATTCCCACCAACAATGGACAAGGGTTCCCTTTTCTCCACATTTTTGCTCACACTTATTAACTCCTGTCTTTTTGATATCTGTTTTTCTAAGAGTTGTAAGTTGATATTATGGTTTTAATTTGCACTTCCTTGATGATTAGTGATGTTGAGTGCTTTTTCATGTGTTTCTTGGCCATTTGACTACTGAATACCCTTGAGAATTTTTAAAGTTGCTATTAAATGATGTACCTAGAGCAGATACATTTAAAAAAAAATTGAACACAAGATATGGAATCAGAAGAGCTGGATTCACATTTAGTATTGCTGCTTCCTAGCTATCCCTACCTCTTAATTTCTGAGTTTTTCACTCATCTGTGAAATGGGTAGAATAACATTAAAAATAGTATATCTCACAATTTTTTAACATTGTTCTGAAGTGCTGTGCAAATAGATATAGGAATAGTGGCTGCTGTTATTATTACTGTAGTTTTATAAAGTGAACTTTCTCATCTTTTTAGCTTGTCTCCCTTGACAGCTTTCCATATTCTTTCAAGTTTCAACATTCATTTCATCTCAAGCACACTAACCCAGTGAACTTAAAGAAACTTGGTTTTTAGGCCTTCCATGGTTGCTTGCCAAATGGTGTGACTGAGAAGCCTAGATTTTTCTTGCTTATTCAGGCACTAAGAACGCAAATATTAACCCAGTTTTTTCCATTGGTAAAACACTATTCCCCCTTTCACTGAGAATTGGGATTTAAACACATTAGTGGCAATTAGTACTTGAGCCAAGAATTCAGGTTTTGATAAAAACTATGGTTGACATTTGCTCCTGGAAGAGAGAGTGAAAAATGGTCCATAAAGTTTCTATTAACTTCAAAAGCAGCAACATCTGCTCCAATCCACAAATCTTTAGGGTCTACCATGGAGGAAGAGAGTGCTCTCTGCAAGCTGAGAACCAGCCAGCAGTCCAGTCCTTGGTCTTTCTAGCTTGGCATTAAAACATTGAAAGGGAAGAGCATCATTTCCAGCAAAAACTTGGAGAAGGGTTATAAACCAAGATGTGAATCCAGTATTCTGCTTTAGACTGATTAAGGAAATATGGATGTGCAGCCACCTGAAACAGGTGCTGCCAAATGCATCTATTTTACAAATGTTACTCCAGTTTCTCCTCTTCCTCTTCTCTCTCTCTCTCTCTTTTTTTTTTTTTTTTGCCTACTACAAATATTTGCATAATTCAGTTTAGAAGTTTATATCCTATAACTTTGCAGGGCTGTTTACTGATAGGGGCACTGACTATTTAAAAACAAAAAACAAAAACAAAAAACACTTTTCCAAATAATCTGGTTTTCTCAGTTACATAAGTCCCCCCCCCCCACCAAATTCAGGGGGAATTCCAGACCATTTTGCAATTAGTTAAGGATTATATTTCCTTATTTTTATTAATTTTATGTAAAGTGGGATTTATCAGCAGAGCATTCATTGACACTGACTTCAATTTATTCTGATGAAACTGACTGACATCTGTGTGTGCTATTCATCAGTCATAATTTAAACCATTCTTAATTGCATTAAATGTAAATTAAGACATTCAATTTCAGCCATTATTTTTCATAAAACACTGTGAACTGAGTTTTAGTGGGTCATGAGATCTTACATTCAAGATAAATAGGGTAAATTCAAAACCCACCATTGATGTTCATATTTCACCCTTTGTCGACTATTTCTTTTGTTGCTTACTAGATTGGAACAATTAATTTACTCTCTGAAGAGACGGATGGCTAAGGAAGATGTAACTGAAGTTTTTAACAAATGATTTTATTATTTTTAGAGCTTGCTTATGTTTTAAATAATGTGATTTTTAAAAATCCTTAACTATTGATCTCAGCCAAATGATAATTCGAATCAAAAATTCCAAACTAAGTTCTCCAATTAGGAATTCATACCTTTAAATACTTAGAGTTTAAGAATATAAGATTATGTATTTTTTTAAATGGCTCAGTTATGCTTATATAAAATTTCAGCACTGTGGGTTAGACATACCGATGTAAAGTTAGCAATATCTATGATATATTACAAATTATATGACATAATACAGTAAAGTATAACTTCTCCCCTCCCACCTTCTTGATAAGTGTTGCTTTTTCCAAATAATATATTTTGGCTTTTGGCTTCATTTGTTTTTTTTTTTTTTTTTTAATTTTTATTTATTTTATTATAGTCACAGAGAGAGAGAGAGAGAGGCAGAGACACAGGCAGAGGGAGAAGCAGGCTCCATGCACCGGGAGCCCGACGTGGGATTCGATCCCGGGTCTCCAGGATCGCGCCCTGGGCCAAAGGCAGGCGCTAAACCACTGCGCCACCCAGGGATCCCCTATTTTGGTTTCATTTGTAAGCAACTCTCCTCAATGCCTGTATGTCTCCTCTATTGAATGAAAACAATCCTATAGTGATCAGAGTGACAATTATAATCACTAATAATAAATAATAGATATTTGTATTATGTATTTTCATGAGAAAACAATATAAATCTATTTTCAGCATTCACCCTTAAACATTGAAATAGTACTGCTCATGATGAAGAGGTTGAGAGAATTCAGGCCCAAGTAAAAATCATGCTGTTAGCAAGTATTAATTTTCAGCAGAATTCACTATCAAATAGCTGTACCTGAGAGACTAGGTTTGGTTAGGTTCCTGTTGCTTATTTTTATCTAGGGAGATATGGGAACACTTTTATGAATGGAGTTTTTATATCATTTTTTTTTTTTTACATCTTTGTCTTACATATGTGATTACACACTGGATTATTCAGAGATAGAAAGGAAGTCCCCAAGATCTTCTGGATCTGCACATTTGCTGAGGCTGTATTGTACTGTGCAATCCCCCCTCACTCAGGATATGTAGATTTATTTAAGAGAGCACTGCTCTGCTGCTTGGCCCAATTGATGATAAGAGATTTCCTTCAATAACAAACTAGGTAGAAGTCTATGATGTCATTAAATATTTTTGCTTTCCAAGTAAAAGTTGGTCAACAAAGAGAAGGAAACTGTCACACTTGCCTTAGTTACTCATGTAGTAAAATTTTATATGACTATTATATACGACATTTACATTCCCATGTCAGTTCAACTGATGGAGAATGAAGTGTTGCAATAAGTCTAGAGATGGCTAGTGATGCAATCATCCTACCAGTTTCTTGCTATTAATATATGTCTCTTATTCATTTTTAAAGATAGCATAAATGAGAGTACTGAATATAAATGGCTTTTGTAAGTCATTCAGGTCAGTGAAGCATGTCATTGTTTGCAACCTCAGTTCCATGAGAGCCCTGGCTGTTGATAGGCACACCATATATTTTTCTCATAAATGAAAAACACAAACAATATTCACAGTGTTTAATGAATAATATAAAATAATACAATATGAGTTTCCGTAGAAAAAAATAGTTGCATGTACTTAATAGTATGACCTTAGTGTGTCATCTTTAGACTATATAAAGCCTATATAGAAAGGCATTGTATAATTTATTTCTCCAGATGTAACATTAACAAACATTTTATTATGATTTATTTTTTGGCTTCTTGAAAGATGAAGTAAGTTCTTTAGTATTAGCATTGCTAATGATTTTAATGAGGCATTAAAATGTTGCAGTATTGTAGGAACATTTTTCTTTTTTTAAACATTATTTCATTAATATTTCACAGGAGTTTTAGTGTTAAATTGATGAAAAAACCTGAGAGCATAATCCACAACATGTCAAAGTACTTGAATAGTGGGAAAGAACCAGAGAAAGGCAGGGCACAGTGAATTGGGGAGCTCTGATGAGATGCCCCTGCACTGGAAACACTCCATGACATTACAGTCTATTATTGCTGAGTGAAAAGAAAAAAAAAAAAAAAACAATTTTGTTTTCTTCCTCAGGGTTTTTCTGCCACAATCCACAGAAATCTAGCACATATAACACATACTGTTACATTCCCAGATTAGTTGTGGGGAAGCCAAGCACACAGAGGGGAATTTTCTCATAGAGGACAGTCTGTAAATGGACTTCTTTCTATATTAGATTAATCTTCTTCATTGGATGTTTACAGTTTAAATCTTTTCTGCTACATACTGTTTAATAATTTCCAGTGCTTTCATGGCATCTGAGAGTATGCAGAATGCTTTTATGGGCATTACATTATTTAATCCTCACAAAGACCCATGTGAACTCTGGGAATGTTAAAGGCAATCATCTTCTATCCCAAATCATAGTACTTGTGCCAGGAATTACTATTTGGATAACTTACAGCTGCCACAAAGTGACTATTCTTAAAATATATGGACCAGAGGAAATAGGAACACAAGATTTTGTTTCTAGATAGCAGAGTTCTCATTACGAGTCCATACCATAATGACTGGCTTTATTTTAGGCATTTGAAAAAGTTTAAACAGCAGGTGAACCAAGGACTAAGTAACCTCTGCAGCTGTACAGTGGAAATCCTGGCACAAAGGGGAACTGTTCTTGAATAAATTGTCCAATGTCACAGGCAAAAATAGCCCTTGTCATGGTTTGGCCTCAGCAGCTGCTTGTTCTGCGTGAATCAGAGCACAGCAGAATCATATTCTGGCTGGACAGCATCGCTCTCTTGTACATTTCATTATCTGTGAGCCTGGTCCTGCCCCTAAGAAGCCCTCGAGACTACACCTTAAACCTCTGTACACCCTGTGAGTGAACACTTTTCATCACCTCTTGCTTTAGAGGAAGTGTATACTGGATCTTTAACATGGTCTCTGTGTCAGCATAGCTGATTCAGGCTCAGCTCACCTGCGGTCGTGGGACCTGAAAAACAAAAAGAAAATCTCTTGGTTCTGGAACCAAATGCAGGGATATCCTACTCTATTTTCATGCCCTAGGCAGTAACTTTCAAAGTGTGGACCATGGGTCTTCCATAGCTGAATAACTGGGGTAGGGGTAGGGATGAGTAGGATGGAGTAGTGGGTGAATAAAGGAAGAGGGAGAGGGTACTTACTAAAATACAAATTCTTGGGCCCCAACTTACTGAGTCAGACTCTGCTTAGGGAAATTTTGGAAGTCTTTATTTTAAACAAGAATCTTATTAGGTGATTCAGAATGGCAGTAGTTCCTAGTCTTGAATTATTACCGTTATTTCTTTTTAGCTGGTTTAGGGTAAATGTATCATATTTACTTCAGTACATAATTCATCTGTAAAGATGCCACTTATAAGTGATTAAAAGTAGTTCCATTCACGAAATGTTCCGTACCACTGCTTGGAGTGAGGGGTTTGCACTAGCTGTAACGTTGCCATGTGTTATGGGTTAAGTAGCTCTGTGAGGATGAGAAGTGTGGTCCTGTTTCAACTCCAGCATCAGCCAGCTATCTTGCAAATGCATATATAGTAGTTTGTCATGGTGGACAGGCTGGAATTGCAGATCTCTCTCTCTCTCTCTCTCTCTCTCTCTCTCTCTCTCTCTTTTTTCTATTGGCTCTCTTTAACACTTAACCCAAGAACCTAGAAGATGTACAGAAAAAACTAAAAGCTGAAATGCAAGCTGGTCAGTGATGCTGTTTGTTAGCTAATATGAAAGCTTCATTGAGGAGGAGATGGATTCATACCTTGACTAAAATTAAATTTTTGTATTATCTGCGAATTTCAATTATTCATGCTATTCCAAAACTCCAAACCATGAAAAATCTAGAGCTGCTTATTACCTGTTCTAGTAGAGCCACCAGTAAGTACGTGGAAGCCATTATCAGTATAAATAGAGCAATGGACTCTGTCTCACTACCTCATTTGTTTTTAGCATTTTAATAGGGCTCGAATTTTCAAGTGTCTGGTCCAAGATATGAAATTTGGTTCAGTGCTACCATATTGGCCTCTCTTCTAAATGTTGGAACTTATTTTTTTCCCATTGACATTAGCTGATAGAAATGTCTCATTCTATCACATGGAGTGCCATTTAACTTTGGTGACTTCTGGTGCACCTCAGAACATGCTGACTGTCAGGAAAACCTGACCCCTAGGCCTAAACACATCATGCACTGACTTGATTGCAGTCAGTTCATGCACCCTGAGGTATAACAGCTTTGTGTGTCAGAGGTATGTCATAAGTATACAATGTATAAACAGGATAGAAAACAAGTCACTACCCTGACACAAACACATTTTGATGTCTACTCTGCTTTCAAAAGAATATACTTTTAGCCCATAGGTTCTCCTTGCCCCCTGCCAGCTAACCACACAAGTGCCCATGCAGGCACATACATATCCCTCACTGAACTAACAAATCCTATTTTAAAAATGGTAGAAAAGACCCAGAAATACTGTAAAGGATAACCTTAAATGAAATGTGCCTTGACCTGCTCTAATGCTTTTCAATATGGACAGTTTGGTTTAGGGGGAGGTTTTTTTTTTTTTTTTTTTTTTTAGGGGGAGTTTTTATTGGCATCCTTTTTGTCATAATATTTTGTTAGGTACTCATCACTGCAACTAAAATGCATACATACAGTTAGAGTCTTCTGAAGAGTTTTATAATATCAACATAAATAGGACTCAAAAGAGACCTAAAAGACACACAGGAAAGTTAGAGAACAGATACCTTTAAGTGAACAAATATATGAAGATTAATACATAAAGAAATACCTTCTTAATAGTGGGTGGATAAGCTAGATGGCTACTAAAGCCCCTTTTCTGGTGCTAATGATCTGTGATTCTGCAGTGCATTGGTTAAGAGAATAAGCTTTGGAAAGACTTACAATTTGGAAAATCTTCTACTTGTGAACTAAGACTGCTATGTTATTTAACCTTTCTGTGTATTTTGTCATCTGAAACTGAGTTTAGGGTGGTTGTGAGGATTAAATGAATTAGTATGTACATCTGTTTTGTAGTAAGCTTTCAGTGAAGTTTTATTAATTACAATATTCTTGAGCACCTTTAATGTACCTTGAGGTATTATGAAGAGAAACATGGAAAAAACGTTTGACTTAGTTTTTTTCTTAATAACATTTACAGTATGTACCTATGGACAGAAGATTTTTAAAAACGTGATTCAAGAAAAATTATGAAACAGCAAGGTGCTGTCATACATCACAATAGGAGACAGAAAAGGGAAAAGTATAGGGGAGTAGTATAACCAGAGGACACATGATGAGAAGTTGGATGGAGCTCATTTTGAAGGATTGGTAGTATTTCAGTTGGTGGGATGATCAAGGAATGGCTTAAGCAGTGAACCAAGGAATTGAAATGGGAATAAGATTGAGGACACTGTAGTTGTCAAATTAAGAATTCAACCAAAAGGTAGGGTGGGGCTAGATTATGGAGATTTGGGCATTGGCAGAGGAATTTCAGCAGAAATTCCATTAGAATTTCTGACAGTAGAAAATGATTAGAAAGTTCTAATCACTTAGATCTAATCACTGATGTGCCATGATGAAATTTAAATACACTTTGGCTATTGAAATTGGAGAGACCAGAGACATGGAATCAGTTATAACAGTGGTTCCAAATCTGTTGTGTATGAGAATCATTTGGAGACAAGTAAGCCTGTAGTGGCTGAGAATCCATGAATACAGTTTTTTTCAAAGTATTATAGATATTTTGAAATATTATAATATGAAAGTATTGTAGCATCCAGGATTTGAAAAGCACTGAAGTACCAGGTTATTGCTTCATTCTAGGCAGAAGGCCCAGGTCAGATTTGAATGATGTCTTAACGAAAGAAATTGGTGGTGGATTGACTAGTGGGAATTAAAAAAGAAAGTCAAAGATTACTTCTAAGTTTCTACTCTGATGGAAGAGAGAAAGAAGAAAGGTAGTTTGAAGGAAGGCATGCTGAGATAAGTTATGAGCCAGTTACGTTTGAATAGATGGCAGTTTAACAGGGCATACATACCCTGGAAGCAGGTAAATCTGAAGACTGAAACATGGATCCAAGGTCAGGACTGCAGACAGCATTTTGGGATCACTGGCATAGAGTTGCTTGTTGAAGCCATTAGAGTAAATACACTCACTGGAAGGATTAAGTGTAGAGATGAGAGACAAGTGTGAAGAGTAGAACCTGGGTGGGTTGCCACCCCCTGGAGAAAGAGGCAGTAAAGGAATTTCTGTCAGCAAAGGAGACAAAGAAGTTAGGTCATTCAGAATGTGAGATGATTGACCTGGAGGCTTTTGAAAGTTTTAAAAGTGGTGACAAAACTATGTAGATCATCTGAATAGTATCTATGAAGTCTTAATGGGCTGTTTGACATGCAAAATGTAACTGTATTGTGAATGCAGTTTGATGGTTAAACTATTATATCAGTTGTTCATTGGTTCAGGTCTAAGGATTTGAAGTGGCAGCCTTGTAAAATAACATTAGGGTCTGGGATCCCTGGGTGGCGCAGCGGTTTGGCGCCTGCCTTTGGCCCAGGGCACGATCCTGGAGACCCAGGATCAAATCCCACATCGGGCTCCCGGTGCATGGAGTCTGCTTCTCCCTCTGCCTGTGTCTCTGCCTCTCTCTCTCTCTCTGTGACTATCATAAAAAACAAAAACAAAAACATTAGGGTCTGGTCCATCTCTTTTAGGGGTTGAATAAAGTTCCCATAGGGAGAAAGAAGAAAAGATCACTTACTATGTAGTAGGTGCTATCTTTGCACTTTACATGTGCTAATTTATTTAATCTTTACAGTTGCCCTGAAAGATAGGTATATTATGCATATTTTATAGATGAGAAAAGTTAGACATGTAATGATTAATTAAGTCACCCAATGAGACATGATTAGAAAGAGGAGTAATTGGGATCCTAATCAAGATTTTCTTATTCTAAAATATATGTTTTTGATACAGTTTATCAACATTTTTCTTTTTTTTTTTTAAGATTTTATTTCTTTATCCATGAGAGAGAGAGAGAGAGAGAGAGAGAGGCAGAGACAGGCAGAGGGAGAGGGAGAAGCAGGCTCCATGCAGGAAGCCTGATGCGGTACTCGATCCCGGGTCTCCAGGATCAGGCCCTGGGCTGAAGGCGGCGCTAAACCGCTGAGCCACCCGGGCTGTGCCCTATCAACATTTTTCAACTGGATTGTCTTGAATGGCAGAAAAGAATAGATTTATTTATCTATTTATTTTTTGAAAAGAATAAATTTATGTTTAGGGGAATCAGAAGCCATCTACTGAGAGTGGGAATTTTTTGAATTCTTTTTTTTTTTTTAAAGATGTTATTTATTTATTTGACAGAGAGCAAGCAGAGGCAGAGGGAGAAGCAGGCTCCTCACTGAGCAGGGAGCCCATTGTGGAATTCTGTCCCAGGACCTTAGGATCATGACCTGAGCTGAAGGCAGACACTTAACTGACTGAGCCACCCAGGCACCCTGAAAAGTTTTATTATTATCTCAATTAACTTTTAGTGCCTAGTGCATAGTAGGCCCACAAAGAGAAAATTAGCATCTCAAAGGGCCATAGCTGAAACATGGGATGGTTTCAAAAGTTTGTCAGAAATGGATTAAGTTTATATCCTGTGATATAATATATATAATGTAAGATCCATTATAAACAGAATGGATCTGAATAGTATGTGTAAGGTACTGTTGGTTTGGCAAGCCTGGTTGTAGAGTTGTCTTAGATGAGAATAAGGACTAGCATGTGGTTTTGCTGATGAGAGGCAAAGTCAGAGAAATCAGAAACTCCAGAGTGAGATTTCTGAATGTTAGAGGGGCCATTGACCTGTATGTGGTGATAGAAGAAATGAAGGTTTACAAAGTCATCAGGCATTTATGTTAATGATAAAATCTGATAGCTTTGAAATTTCATAAAACAGGAGACTGCTACCATGTTGTAGTCATGTATTTGCCATTCATTGATTCATTCAGCAAGTGTGTATTGAGCACTTACAATGTATCAGGCACAGGGCTATGTAAGGTAATGGTTTTAAAGATAAAATGGGGGTACCTGCCTGGCTCAGTCACTGGAACATGAGACTCTTGGTCTCAGGGTCCTGAGTTCTAGCTCCAAGTTGGGAGTAGAGATTACTTAATAATAATAATAATAATAATAATAATAAGTTAAAAAAATTTAAAGATAAAATGGATGTGGTACTTGCCCTTAAAGAGCTTATAGTCTGTTGCAGGAACTGAGAGAATATCTATTAAAACAAGATAAAGAGCAATAATAGCAGTAAGAAATGCACAAGTCAAATATAAGTAAGAAATTCAAAGGAGGAGAGATGTCTTCTTGGGAGAATGAAGACTTTCTTTGAGGAGGCAGCACGTGAGCCAAGTCTTTGAAGGATGAATAGGGTTTGGTCACTTGCAGATATACCACCCATATGTTTACCAGCCTCTCACCTAGGTGAGAGCAAGTCATATGTAGGTTTAGGATGCAATATTTACCTGATTTTTCCCCCTAAATATGTGGAATACCTTTCAGTAGTCAGAATACCTAAACAAAATGATACATAGGCCAACATGTTCTGTTTTATCTCAAAATTTATCTCTTTCTGTGACAATTATCATGCCATTTTGTGTTTTCTTAGAAGGAAAAATTTGGACGTATGCAATTTTCTGTTGAAGACATCATTAAGTAGCAGAATTTATTAACAACTATAGTTGAACCAAAGGACACATCAACTGATTGTTAGTTCCCTGGCACCAAATGAAGATATATTATCAGTATTTGTGTTAAACATTCCATTTTAACGGTGCAAATACATATTCATTAGCAAGCAGAATAACCTTAGAGTGTGCACTTTGCATGTGCTTATTATTTTCATGAAGTCTGAGCAGGTTTTAAAACTTTGCATGACCTCCTGCGTGTAATCTTTGAGTCTGTCATTCACATGTAGAAAACTCACCTCTCTGTTTAGCCCGTGGTTGGTAAGAGATAGACAGTTATAGGGCCCCTCTGCCCTTGAGCTGTTCCATTAGTGCATGGAAAGCACCTTGCAGCCTGTGACAAGCGCAGCAGATCGGCACTAAATCAAAAATCAGTGCCAGCCAGGGATCTAAGCCACCATGAAGGTCACAGCCATCAACTGCATGCCATCTCAATCCAAACAAAACACATTGGATACAGGGGGATTTTCACAACTCACAATAGGTGACAAACACTTCATGTTAGAGTAATCCATAGCAGTGAAACTGGGAACTGACTTTTTAAGTACTTTTGAGTATTTAATCAAACTTTGAAAAAGCTGGAGGTAATTTTGGTAATATTTTACATTTAAAAACAGAAAAAAAATCCAAAAGAAAACCTTCACAGCATGGTGTTACTGTAGTCACGATTTTGATGAAAGAATTTTTTTGTTTTTTGTATTCATGTGTGCTTTTAAGAAACAAAATAATCAGAAACTGTATATAAAAATTGTTTTCATTTGGTTTCTCGAAATAGGTGCCATTGATCTATTATGAAATGAACAATTTATGCTTTAAGCTGCCCAGTTTTGCCTATCCTGAGAGCTTATAATTAGCATTTATATTAAAAAGGAAATATTAAGACTAGTCTGATTTTAGTACAACTTTACCTTCAGCAGTATAGTTCAAATAAATTTAGTGAATTTGAGTCTACTTATTATAGGAGTTCTGTACTATCTAGTAAAGGTTTTGAATAATACGATATTATTTAAATGTTATGGATCAGGTTCCCTTTTCATGTATAACACACAAAAGTTCAGGAGGAAAAAATGTATGAAAATTAAATTATAAATCTTCTATCTACTTGAATAGGTTTTCTTTTATGGCATTCTGAGAATTAATTGCCCAAGTTAATAAGAAGAATTGTATAGCCAAATGTAATAAGCCAGAATTTGCTGAATTAACTTGGAAACTGCCTAAGTTTTATAAAATGAAACGCTTATATGTGAAAGTTATTTTCTTTTCTTTTTTTTTTAATTTTTTTTTACATTTTTATTTATTTATGATAGTCACAGAGAGAGAGAGAGAGAGGCAGAGACACAGGCAGAGGGAGAAGCAGGCTCCATGTACCGGGAGCCTGACATGGGATTCGATCCCAGATCTCCAGGATCGCGCCCTGGGCCAAAGGCAGGCGCCAAACCGCTGAGCCACCCACGGATCCCTGAAAGTTATTTTCAAAATGGAACAAGCATGTTCATGTGACATGATGAATTACATCACACTACTATGGAGGTGGGATGAGGCAAAGGTTAGTTCTACCTTTGATGACGTAAATGACAAGGGGCTAACATAAGAGATGTATACAGTATTCTTATAATATTATTAACTTATTAACAATATTAACTTCTGTGAAAGATAAACAGCACAGCAATGGATAGAGAGCAGAGGAAAAAATGAACTGTCTTTACAATCTAATCAGGTTTACAGTGACCAAGACTATTTTGAGAATATGCCATTTCAATAACCCAACTATCTCTACCAGGGAGTGAGTTCATGGTTAATTTACACTAGCTGGTGAAGTTTCATGAAACTGTAAAATCAACAGTCCAGTAGGAGGGTATGTAATGGAAGAATGCCATCTGCTGGTGAACCCTATCAAATCTGGGTTTAATTAGGAAAACCTGAGGACACATTCTCTGCAGACCAGAAGATTCAAAGTTCATGGAAGCGTTTTTTTGTTTTTTTCTCTTCTGACAAATCTGCTGTCATTAAGCTGATACATACCTTTGATATACATTATTCATTTTAAATTAACTTTATTACTAATTTCATGGAGTCACTAGTCAGGAAAGCCTTTAAAGGAAATGGGCACAAAGGGCTTTTTTTTTCTTCCTTTTTATCAATTTAGAAAGTTTTTGTGTTCATCATTCATCAGTAGTCAGCCAGTGAGTCTGTTCTGTTTAAAAGCTCTGGCTTTTCACTTAATGCATCCCATCTGTTTCTGAAATAAATTGCAATAATCCGTGTTTAATTTTAATCAATGTATTACTAAATATGCAAATTATATTAAAAGCCGTGGTTTGAAAAAGCTTTCATTTGTAAATATGGTAGCTTAAAACAGGAAGCATATCTAAAAGCCATTTAGCTACAGTAGCCTAACTCTTACACTGTAGCTGATTTATAAAGCAGATCACAAGTTGATCTTTCTCCCACAAGGGGATAT
This sequence comes from Canis lupus baileyi, assembly GCF_048164855.1. Lineage (NCBI taxonomy): Eukaryota > Metazoa > Chordata > Mammalia > Carnivora > Canidae > Canis > Canis lupus. The sequence continues at coordinate 30,248,971 of NC_132839.1, forward strand.
GTAAAACTGTTGCATATCAGATTTTGTTAACATCTGATGGGCTAGTGCTAACACTGTAAGAGACTCATACTTCAGCAACCATGTCTTTGACATTTAAATTAAGATAATCTTATTCCATTCTCCATCTTTTTATTATTATTATTTTTTAAACAACCTAACATATGAATTTGTGTGATTGGTATATGAATCACAGTTAAAGCAATTTGAGCAAGCCTTTCAATCAATCTTAAATTTTTAGTGTCTAATTTACTTGTGATTTGCATAATTAATGTGGAAGGGATCCTTTGGGATTCTCTCTTTCCCCCCTTTGCTACCTTGTGTCTTGTTCACTGACTAGACAGAGAGGGAATGATATTGGAGTTCTCTAAGGCCTACTGGATGACTTTGTTAGGAATCTAGAAATTACATGTTACATTGCTGTGTCTGATGGGGCTGGAATAGGGGGTAAACTCTGAGAATTATATCTGTTATTTGCAGAAGAGTCCATTAACGTAGCTGTCACTGAATTGTGTATGTAATTTACCAAGCAGACACCTTATAGGAGAATTTTAGAATTTTTTTCTATATACGGGTCATGAGTTTATGGGAATATATATGAGCGTGTTCATATACTGAATTCTGTCTTTTACGAATTGTACTGGTTTGGGCACATTACCTAGAGTGTAGTCTTATCAGTCATAGGCTGGAACAAGGTCTCAGCTGTGTTCTTAAAATATGTTAAAATAAAATTATATAAACATTAAAATAAATTATACAAAAAAACAAAGGGTAATAAATGCTCAAACATCACTTCCTAATTACTGTGCTACATTTTCTTGTTATTTATGCCCTTAAAGTTATTTACATCTGTTTCCTCTATCTTTATGGTGAAGATACTAGATAATGATGTGCTACTGTGCATTTCTTCTGAACTCCATATTTAGTTAATATCAAATTTGTAGCAGAAATAGGCCTTGGTGGGAGTATTTACACTGTTGAAATCGGCAAATGCTACAAATCAAGGCTTTTCCTCCTCTGTGTAGCTAGTTGTTAACTAGCACATCACTCTGTTTAATTATGATACGTAGCAACTCAGTACATGTTCTGTTATTTATTCTTGAGCTCTTCTAAGAGAAAAACAATAGTTCTCACAGATCCCTTTACAAAAAGCAGAATATGTATTTGACTTCCTATAGAATCTTAGCCCCAATTTGTTAAACTTTAAAAATTAAGTTTTTCTTTCTATGATAATAGATAATATGGAAAATAAGGAAAAACATTTTTTCCAGTGACTATGTTATTTGGAAAAGAGAAAAGTCATTCCATATTTAGAGTTTACTAACCAGTTTGTGTCTTGTTTATTAGTTCACCAATTTATTGCTGTCAAGCAATATGAGATTAGAATGTGTTAGAAAACTAGTTTGTGGAATAAACTCACTGCATCAGTATAAATAGTAGAATTATGCTAAGGACCATCTTTGTTAGCAATAAACTTATTTCTCTATGCAGAAGATTTATTAATCATACCTCAGGATGCTTAATAATCACTGTAAACAAATTAAAAACCTCAGCTTGTGATCCAAGGTCATTTTCAAATTGGAAGTGACCTCAGCCCATCCTAAGAGGGCTAATGATGTAAAAATCGGTAGGGCAAAGTCCTCTGGGGAACACAGCACAGATCAGCAAGGCTCTTCTGGTGAATGCACCAATCTGCTCTGTTTCCAGAGGCCCTTTGTGTGGCCAGACTTTCTGGGAAAGGTGGGCTGTCTGTTGTTGCCTAGCACTTATATAAGAATTTTCTGTTTTTAATTTCCTTGCTTCTTTTCTGTTCTTGGTTTTATACTCACTGAAAAGAAATAACTCATAATCCACTAAGAATGTAACCATGGTTAAGTTTTCCTCTCCTAAACAGAAAGAGAATTCAAGATGTATGATTGTTTTCTTTATAAAAAGTCTTTTTAAGTTAAATATTAATTAAAAATACGTTAGGATCTGAAGTATAAAAATTTTATGATTACCTATGTGCCTACCTCTATATCTATCTCTCTCTATATGTCATATATATGTATGTGTGTGTGTCTGTGTGTGTGTGTGTATATATATATATATATACACACACACACACAACATTTGTAATACCTTGTATGCCCATCCCTTCCTTATCTACTTAAGGTTAACCATTATACTGACTTGGAATTTTCATTGCTTTCTTTTATTCACCTTTTTTTTTTTAAGATTTTATTTATTTATTCATGATAGTCACACAGAGAGAGACAGAGAGGCAGAGACACAGGCAGAGGGAGAAGCAGGCTCCATGCTGGGAGCCTGATGTGGGATTCGATCCCGGGTCTCCAGGATCGCGCCCCGGGCCAAAGGCAGGCGCCAAACCGCTGTGCCACCCAGGGATCCCTTATTCACCATTTTGACATATTTTTTCTTCTAAACAATATATTGATTAATTCTGCATGGTTTTGATATTTATATAAAGAAAATTATATTGTATATATATTTTTTGTGGTTTTATAGCTTCTACCGTAAGTCATTAATATTCATTGTCATATAGTACTGCATTGTAGGAATATGCTACGATTTATCCATTCTATAAACATATGACCATACACATATCTGGAAGAGTTTCTTTGGGTAGTGTCAAATTGCTTTCCAAAGTGATTATACTAATTTAGACCACACAAAGCAGTGTGTATGTATTAGTACCTCACATCAGTACTTAATATTACCAGAATTTTAAGTTCTTACGACTTGGCATATTTGAAATTTTATCTGATTATGAGCATCTTTCATCTGTTTATGCTATGGCTACTTGCACTTCTTTGTGAAATGCTTTTTTGAGTATTTTTTTTCCTATTGGGTTGTATGTCTTTTTTTTACTGATTATATGAAGTAGCTCTTCATATATTTTGGGTTCATTTTTTTTGTCCATTTAGAGGGTATTAGGTATTACAAATAACTTTTTCCAGTGGTTATCTATTCACTCTTTTTTTTTTAAAGAGGGGTCACAGAGGGGTAGAGAGAGAAAATCTTAAGCAGGCTCCATGCCCAGTTCGGAGGCTGACATGGGGCTTAGTCTCATGAGCCTGAAATCATGACATGAACCAAAATCAAGACTCAGACATAACTAATTGAGCCACCCAGGCATCCCTATCTATTTAGTATTTTTATAGCATCTTTTGGTACACAGAAGTTCAAAACTTTCATGTATCTAGTACCATTTTTCAGGATACTGAACACTTGAAAACACTAATTTGAAGAGATATATGCACCCCTATGTTCTTTGCATCATTGTCTGCATTAGCCAAGATAGGAAAGCAACCTAAGCATCCATTGATAGATGAATAAAGAAGATGCAGTGTATGCATATATGCATTTATATGTATACACACACATGTATATACATACATGCAAGATGGAATATTACTCATCCATAAAAAATAATGAAATCTTGCCATTGGTAAGAACATAGTTGAACCTAGAGAGTATAATGCTAAGTGAAATAAGTCAGATAAAGAAAGACAAATACCATATGATTTTTGGGTTTGGCTTTTTTCACTGAGACTCATCCAAACTGTATGTATCAGTTTTTCCTTTTATGGATCATTGGGTCAAGTCTGAGCTTAGCCCCAGATCCTGATAATTTTCTCTTAGATGATTTTCTAAAAGTTTTATAGGTTCATATTTTATATTTAAATCTGTGATTCATTTTGATCTAATATTCATATAAGGTGTGCAGTTTAAGTCAAGGTTATCTCTTTGCTTCTGGATGTACAGCATAATTTATTGAAAAGGCTGTCCTTCCTTCATGGAATTGGGTTTGCACTTTTGTCAAAAGTTAGTATAGCATATTTGTGTGGATCTATTTCTGGGTCTTCCATTGTGTTCCTTTGGTTTATGTGTCTATTTCTCTGCCCATACCACACTTTCTTGATTACTCTAGCTATATAGTAAGCCTTAACAAAGAAGAATTTTTCCCACTTCTTTGTCAAGATTGTTTTAACTACTCTAGGTCTTGTGCCTTTCCTTTTTTTTTTTTTTTTCTTGTGCCTTTCCATATAGATTTTAGAATAATCTTGGCTGTGAGAAAAACCTTGCTAGTATTTTCAAAGGAATTGCATTAGACTATCGACCAATTTGGGGAGAATTGATACTCTAATTATAATGAGTCTTCCATTTCATGAATGTGATATATCTCTTTACTTATTTTAGTTTTCTTTGACTTTTTAAAATCAGCACTTGGAAATTTTTTAGCAGATATATTATATACATGTTAAATGTATAAGCAAGTTTTTCATTTTCCTTAGAGTAATTATAAATTGTATTGTGTTTTTAATTTCAGTTTTGACATGTTTATTAGTATAATTGATTCTTGTGTGTCCTTTATATTTATTTAAATTACTAATATATTTAGATTGATTTTAACATCTTATTTAGTGATTTCTATTTGTCCTAACTATTCTCTGTTTCTTTTTCTCTTCTGAATCAAAAGCTTTTTTTTTTTTTCATTCAATTTCTCCCCTATTAGGGCATTTTATGCTCTATTATTTTTATTTTGGTAGTCATTCTAAAATATTTTTTTCCTGAGTGAGAACTGTTATTATTTGAGGTATGCAAAGGAAGTTTCCAGATTATAAGAGTATTTTACTAGTTGTAAATACACATAGAGACCAAAGCATATCTCTAAAAGTTAAATGTTGGTAAAAATTTCTGCCTGGTAACCCGATTGTGAGAGTCATGCAAATAGAGTAGGAATCAAAACATGTTAATTCTTTAGTTTTGTTTTCCAAAAATCTGGTTTACCTTTAACCTAAATTGTCTCCTTTTAAAAAAAAATTTTATATATATTTTTTTTATTGGAGTTCGATTTGCCAACACATAGTATAACACCCATTGTTCATCCCGTCAAGTGTCCCCCTCAGTGCCCATCGCCCAGTCACCCTGTCCCCCTGCCCACCTCCCTTTCCACTACCCTTTATTTGTTTCTCAGAGTTAGGAGTCTCTCATGTTTTGTCACTCTCTCTAATTTTTTCCACTCATTTTCTCTCCTTTCTCCCATAATCCCTTTCACTAATTTTTTATATTCCCCATGAGTGAAACCATATAATGATTGTCCTTCTCCAATTGACTTACTTCACTCAGCATAATACTCTCTAGCTCCATCCATGTCGAAGCAAATGGTGGGTGTTCGTCCTTTCTGATGGCTGAGTAATATTCCACTGTATACATAGACCACAGCTTCTTTATCCCTCATCTGTCGATGGACACCAAGGCTCCTTCCACAATTTGGCTATTGTGGACATTGCTGCTATAAACATTGGGGTGCAGGTGTCCTGGCGTCTCACTGCATCTGTATCTTTAGGGTAAATACCCAGTAGTGCAATTGCTGGGTCATAGGGTAGCTCTATTTTTAACTCTTCGAGGAACTTCCACACAGTTTTCCAGAGTGGCTGCACCAGTTCACATTCCCACCAACAGTGCAAGAGGGTTCCCCTTTCTCCACATCCTCTCCAACATTTATTATTTCCTGTCTTGTTAATTTTCACCATTCTCACTAGTGTGAGGTGGGATCTCATTGTGGTTTTAATTTGTATTTCCCTGATGGTCAGTGATGCGGAGCATTTTCTCATGTGCTTGTTCCCTAACGTATATGTCTTTGGTGAAATTTCTATTCATGTCTTTTGCCCATTTCATGATTGGATTATTTGTTTCTTGGGTGTTGAGTTTAGTAAGTTCCTTATAGATCTTGGATTCTAGCCCTTTATCTGATGTGTCATTTGCAAATATCTTCTCCCATTCTGTAGGTTGGCTTTTAGTTTTGTTGACTGTTTCTTTTGCTGTGCAGAAGCTTTTTATCTTGATTAAAGCCCAGTAGTCCTGGGCAGCCCAGGTGGCTCAGCAGTTTAGGGCCACCTTTGGCCCAGGGCCTGATCCTGGAGACCCAGGATCGAGTCCCATGTTGGGCTCCATGCGTGGAGCCTGCTTCTCCCTCTGCCTGTATCTCTGCCTCTCTCTCTCTGCATCTCTCATGAATAAATAAACAAAATCTTTTTAAGAAAGCTCTGTACTTCATTTTTGCTTTTTGTTTGCCTTGCCTTAATAGATGTATCTTGCAAGAAGTTGTTGTGGCCAAGTTCAAAAAGGGTGTTGCCTATGTTCTCCTCTAGGATTTTGATGGATTCTTGTCTCACATTTAGATCTTTCATTCATTTTGAGTTTATCTTTGTGTATGGTGTAAGAGAATGGTCTGGTTTCATTCTTCTGCATGTGGCTGTCCAATTTTCCCAGCACCATTTATTTTTCAATAAATAATTCTTCAATAAATAAAGTCTTTTCAGACTTATCCTTTTTCCAGTGGATAGTCATTCCTGCTTTGTCCAATATTAGTTGACCATAGAGTTGAGGGCCCATTTCTGGGTTCTCCATTCTGTTTTATTGATCTATGTGTCTGTTTTTGTGCCAGTACCACACTGTCTTGATGATCACAGCTTCATAATACAACTTGAAATCCGGCATTGTGATGCTCTTGGCTCTGGTTTTCTTTTTTAATATTCCCCTGGCTATTTGGGGTCTTTTCTGATTCCACACAAATCTTAAGATGATTTCTTCCAACTCTTTGAAGAAAGTTCATGGTTTTTTGATAGGGATTGCATTAAACGTGTAAATTGCCCTGGGTAGCATTGACATTTTGACAATATCTATTTTTCCAATCCATGAGCAGGGAGTATTTTCCATATCTTTGTGTCTGCCTCAATTTCCTTCAGAAGTGTTCTGTAGTTTTTAGGGTATAGATCCTTTACCTCTTTGGTTAGGTTTATTCCTAGGTATCTTATGCTTATGGGTGCAATTGTAAATGGATTGACTCCTTAATTTCTCTTTCTTCAGTCTCATTGTTAGTGTATAGAAATGCCACTGATTTCTGGCCATTGATTTTGTATCCTGCCACATTGCCGAATTGCTGTATGAGTTCTAGCAATCCTGGGGTGGAGTCTTTTGGGTTTTCTACATACAGTATCATGTCATCTGTGAATAGGGAGAGTTTAACTTCTTCTTTGCCAATTTGAATGCCTTTTATTTCTTTTTGTCATCTGATTGCTGAGGCTAGGACTTCCAGTACTATGTTGAATAGCAGTGGTGAGAGTGGACATCCCTGTCCTGTTCCTGATCTTAGGGGAAAGACTCTCAGTGTTTCTCCATTGAGAATGATATTTGCCATGGGCTTTTCATAGATGGTTTTGAAGATGCTGAGGAATGTTCCCTCTATCCCTACACTCTGAAGAATTTTGATCAGGAATGGATGCTGTATTTTGTCAAATGCTTTTCTCTGCATCTATTGAGAGGCTCATATGGTTCTTGCTTTTTCTCTTGTTGATGTGATCTATCACGTTGATTGTTTTATGAGTGTTGAACCAGCCTTGGATCCCGGGGATAAATCCCACTTGGTCATGGTGAATAATCTTTTTAATGTATTGTTGGATCCTATTGGCTAGTATCTTGTTGAGAATTTTTGCATCTGTGTTCATCAGGGATATTGGTCTATAATTGTCCTGTTTGGTGGGGTCTTTGTCTGATTTTGGAATTAAGGTGATGCTGCCTCATAAAATGAGTTTGGAAGTATTCCATCCCTTTCTATAATTCGGAACAGCTTTAGTAGAATAGGTATTATTTCTTCTTTAAAACGTTTGTTAGAATTCCCCTGGGAAGCCATCTGGCCCTGGACTTTTGTGTCTTGGGTGGTTTTTGATGACTACTTCAATTTCTTCCCTTATTATCAGCCTGTTCAGGTTTTCTATTTCTTCTTGTTCCAGTTTTGGTAATTTGTGGTTTTCCAGAAATGCGTCCATTTCTTCTAGATTGCCTGATTTATTGGCGTATAGCTGCTTATAATACATTTTTAAAATTGTTTGTATTTCCTTGGTATTGGTTGTAATCTGTCTTCTTTCATTCATGATTTTATTAATTCAAGTCTTTTTTCTTATAATAAGGCTGGCTAGGGGTTTATCAATCTTATTAATTTTTTCAAAGAACCAACTCCTGGTTTAGTTGATCTGTTCTACAGTTCTGGTCTCTGTTTCATTGAGTTCTACTCGAATCTTTATTATCTCTCTTCTGCTTGGTATAGGTTTTATTTGCTGTTCTTTCTCCAGTTCCCTTAGGTACAAGGTTAGCTTGTGTTTGAGTTTTTTCCAGTTTTTTTGAGGGATGCTTGGATTGTGATGTATTTCCCTCTTAGGACCGCTTTTGCTCTATCCCAAAGATTTTGAACAGTTGGATCCTCATTTTCATTAGTTTCCATGAATCTTTTAAATTATTCTTTAATTTCCTGGTTGACCTATTCATCTTTTAGTAGGATGCTCTTTAACCTCCACGTGTTTGAGTTTCTTCTAAATTTCTTCTTGTGATTGAGTTCAAGTTTCAAAGCATTATGCTCTGAAAAATGCAGGGGACAATCCCAATCTTTGGTATTAGTTGAGACCTGATTTGTGACCCAGTATATGGTCTATTCTGGAGAAAGTTCCATGTGCACTTGAGAAGAATGTGTATTCATTTGCATTCGGATGGAAAGTTCTGTATATAGCTCTGAAATCCATCTGCTCCAGTGTATCATTTAAAGCCTTTGTTTCTTTGGTGATGTTGTGCTTAGAAAATCTGTCATATGCAGAAGGTGCTGTGTTGAAGTCTCCTAGTATAAGTGTATTATTATCTAAGTATGTCTTTACTTTGGTTATTAATTGATATACTTGGCAGCTCCCACGTTAGTGACATCAATTTTCATGATTGTTAGGTCCTCTTGTTCGATACATCCTTTAAGTATGATATAGTGTCCCTCTTCATCTCTTACTACAGTCTTTGGGATAAACTTTAATTTATTTGATATGAGGATTGCTACTCCAGCTTTCTTTTGAGGACCCTTTGAATGGTAAATGATTCTCCACCCTTTCATTTTCAGGCTGGAGGTGTCCTGAGGTCTAAAATGAGTCTCTTGTAGATAGCAAATAGAAGGGTCTTGCTTTTTTATCCCGTCTGAAACTCAATGTCTTTGGATTGGATCATTTAGCGATTCATGTTCAGAGTAACTATTGAAAGATATGGGGATCCCTGGGTGGCTCAAGCGGTTTGGCGCCGGCCTTTGGCCCAGGGCGCGATCCTGGAGACCTGGGATCGAGTCCCACGTCGGGCTTCCGGTGCATGGAGCCTGCTTCTCCCTCTGCCTGTGTCTCTGCCCCTCTCTCTCTCTCTCTCTATGTCTATCATGAATAAATAAATAAAATCTTTAAAAAAAAAAGAAAGATATAAAGTAAGTGTCATCGTATTACCTTTTCAATCCCTGTTTTTGTGGATTATTTCTTTGGGCTTCCTCTTTCTTTATGGGGTTCCCTTAATATTTCTTGCAGAGCTGGTTTGATGGTCACATATTCTTTCAGTTTCTGCCTATCCTGGAAGCTCTTTACCTCTCCTATCCTGAATGAGAGGCTTGCTGGATAAAGTATTCTTGGCTGCAGGTTCTTCTCATTTAGGACTCTGAATATATCCTGCCAGCCCTTCTGGCCTGCCAGGTCTCTGTGGAGAGGTTTGCTGTTAATCTGATATTTCTCCCCATATAATTTAAGAACTTTTTGTCTCTTGCTGCTTTAAAGATTCTGTCTTTATTTTTGGAATTTGCAAGTTTCACTATTAAATGTCCAGGTGTTGAACTGTTTTTATTGATTTTTTTTCATTTTTATTGATTTTTTGGGGGGGGGACCTCTCTATCTCCTGGATCTGAATGCCTGTTTCCCTCCCCAAATTAGGGAAGTTCTCAGCTATGATTTGTTCAAATATACTTTATGGCCCTCTGTCCCTCTTGGCATTTTTCTGGAACCCCAATTATATATAGATTTTTCCTTCTGAGGCTGTCATTTATTTCCTTTAACCTTTCCTCATGGTCTTTTTTTTTTAATTTTTTAAAAATTTTTATTTATTTATGATAGTCACAGAGAGAGAGAGGCAGAGACATAGGCAGAGGGAGAAGCAGGCTCCATCACCGGAAGCCCGATGTGGGATTCGATCCCGGGTCTCTAGGATCGCGCCCTGGGCCAAAGGCAGGCACCAAACCGCTGCGCCACCCAGGGATCCCTCCTCATGGTCTTTTAATTGTTTTTCTCTTTTTTCCTCAGCTTCCTTCCTTGCCACCAACTCGTCTTCTATGTCGCTCACTCTTTTTTCCACCTCATTAACCCTAGTTGTTAGGACATCCAGTTTGGATTGCATCTCATTTAATTGATTTTTAATTGGCCTGATTAGATCTAAATTCTGCAGTAATGAAGTCTCTAGAATCTTTTATGATTTTTTCCAGAGCCACCAGTAGCTTTATAATTGTGCTTCTGAATTGGCTTTATGAATTGAATTATAATCCATATTCTGTAACTCTGTGGGAGAGAATACTGTTTCTGCTTCTTTCTTTTGTGGTGAGTTCTTCCTTCTAGTCATTTTGCTTAGTGCAGAGTGGCTGTATGAGCGGGCTGAGTCAAGAATATCAACTACCTCCTAAGTGGACAAAGGGAAAGTTTTTTTTTTTTAATTAAAAATTTAAAAGTAAGGGACCCTCTAGTTCTATGTACTATCAATCCCTCGACTACCCCCTGGAGTTCTCCAGGGCTGCTTGGTGGAGAACTTGCTCTTCCCCTGTCCTTCCAGCTGGTCTGGGGGAGGGGGTGCTGTGCTGATGCTCAGGTGTGTGCACCTGGGGGAGCTGCCTTGCCCACTGCTGGTGCCAGGCTCAGTGGGAGCTGTTGACCCCCTGAGGCCTCTGTCCCCGGGTGGCCCCCCCTCCCAGGCAGACGGTGAGCAGGAGGAATACTGGCTGCAGCCAGCTCTCCAGCCCTGGGGTCAGTTCCCCCAGTAACCACCGCAGCTCCCAGTCCACACTGGCCTGGGTGCTCCCGGGCTGCGGGGGCGCTGATCTGCACAGCCTGGGGGCGTCGGGAGGGTCCTCACCGTCCTGTGCCCTCCCCCCGTCCTATCCCCCTGGGGCGCCCTGAAGTAGGAGGGTCCTCGCCATCCGGTTCCCTCCTCCCTCTCCCCTCTCCTGGGGCGCCCCAGTGGTAGGAAGGTCCTTGCTGTCCCGAGCCCTCCCCTCTCCCCCCTCCCCTCTCCCCCCGGGGGTGTGGGGGCCGTGCAGGATCCTGGCTGTGTCCCTCGTGCCCTGGGATCCACGGCCTGTGCTGCAGGACCCGCTCTCGGGCCGCCTCTCTGCGGGGATCGGGGCTCAGCCACCTCTGCCTGGAGGCCCCCCGACTCACCGGCTGCTCCCCGACGTCCCCGCTGAGCCCTGTTCCCTCGGGGAAGAATCCGGCGGGTTGTTAAAGTTCTCACTTCTCGGGGAGGGGCCTTCCTGCCGGAGGCCCCCCAGCCCGGCTCCTCACGGGGACCTCTCCCCCACTTGGTTCTTCGTACTTTATTTTCCCCACCTTCCTACCTGGTCGGAAGCGCAAACCCTTCTCTCTGTAGCGCGGGGCTGGCCTCTCTGCACGTCGCAGGTGGAAGTGGCAGGTGCCCGGGGGCGGCAGGTGCCCGGGGGCGGGGTGGAGGACCCCGCTTGGCGCCAGCTTGCCCCCTCCTTAAATTCTAACTTACGAAAAATCTAACAATAAATAGCATCACCCTCTTTTTTTTTGAATCACCCCTCTTTTTAAATGTATCAGAGGTTAATCACATCATGCCTGACTTACATACTTTGACTTATATGCTACTGTTAAGGATTATAATTTTATCTTTTTTGTGTAGCTCCATGAAACATTACTATTGCTATTTTGTAATAATCAGTGTTTGTTTAAATCTAATCACACATCTACCATTTTCTCAAATGGAGGCGGCTTTCCTTCTATCTGAAGTGCATACTTTTGATAGAAACTTATCCTTTTGCCATTATGATCACATGCATGTTAGACATTCTTAGTCCATGCTGTATGTCTCTTAACCTTTCGTTTATATTTTCTATATCCTTGTTTGGTTTGTAGAAATATGATTCTGCTACATTTTAGATAAATTACTGTATTCTATTTTCTACTTTACTAATATTTTCTTTACCTCTTATTAACCTGCTATAGAATTTATTCATTGAATTTAAAATTTCAGTTATTATATACTTGGTTCTTTTTCAAATGTTTAGTTATATTTTACTTTCTCATTTTGACTCATATCTTAATTTTCACTAAATATATTAAAATACATTCTGTGACATTCCAGTATCTAACGTTTTCATACATTTGATCGTGTTCTTTGTTATTTCCCTTGGTTCTTATTCATAGCAGTTTGTGTTTTTGTGTATTTTGTGAATTTTGATGAGCATGAGTTTATATTTGTTAGAATAGTGGAATTCTTTGAGGCTTGCCTAGGAGGTCAGTTACACCAGAGAGGATTTATATTTCCTTCTGTTTTATGTCTGGGACCACTTATGTCTTGGCTTGTGGTTTTATAGACTACCCAGATAGTATGAATTCGGGATACAAACCATAAGATATTGCAGTTAATAATACTTGGGGGGTTTTTTGTTTGTTTTGGGGTTTTGTTCTGTTATGACTCTCCATTTATTCTGCACTAAGGTCCAGCAATATTCCCTGCAATTCTTTTGGGGGCTTGAGGGAAGGGGATTGGGATGATTTTTAGTATACCTTTACACAGAAGGTGTAGCACTCTGTGTCTCATCTTTATTTAAGGAATAACTTATTATGCTTTTATAAATTGAGCTTTATAAAAAATGCCCTAGTCTTTTTTCCCTTCCTCTCAACTTCTGGGAGGCTGTGGAAATCTAAGATCAGGGTCATTTAAATAGGTATATCCTCTCAAGAGTAGATTCCTGTTTTTCATTTACCTCTGGGTTCTCATATTCACTTAGTTTTGACTTCTGAATATTGTTTAGTATCTAGCCAGGTCACTGATGACTTCAAAAAAAGAGGTTTTAATATTTAATCTAGCATTTTAATATTTTCATTAGGAGATCAGGCATGTGTCTAGCCCACCATAGTTCTAGAAATGGATGTTCATTTTACTTTTGAAAGCAATTAAAGTGAAGGTTGTAGTTCTTTTTAATAGTGTTCACAATGACTTAAAATAATTTCTGTACCTAAGATAGATACTTTGGTTCAAAATTAACAAATGGCATATAACTAAATAAACCATCTATCTCATTTTGATATTAAGTGATTAAATTTTTTAAAAGATTTTATTTATCTATTCATGAGAGACACACAGAGAGAGGCAGAGACACAGGCAGAGGGAGAAGCAGGCTCCATGCAGGGAGCCCGATGTGGGACTGGAGCCCGATGTGGGATTCGATCCCCAGGCTCCAGGATCACGCCCTGGGCTGAAGGCGATGCTAAATCGCTGAGCCACCCAGGCTGCCTGATATTAAGTGTTGGGGGATCTATTCCATAGATAAATTAACAAAAGTAAATGTTAGAACAAATGGGAACATTGTACTGTTATGGCTTCTCTTCCACTTTTTTTTTTTTTTTTTTACAATTTTTAAAAATCAAGACATAAGATGTTCTTCATGAAAGTCCTGTGAAGTTGCTATTTCCATGTATAATCAATGTATTTTAAGAGTTGAAGCTAGTAATGAATGAGGATAATACTAGCTGCATTATACTTCATTGACTTGATATGTTAAAAGTATTTATTTATTATTATTTTTTAGATTTTATTTATTTATTCATGAGAGAAACAGAGAGGGAGAGAAAGGCAGAGACACAGGCAGAGGGAGAAGCAGGCTCCATGCAGGTGCCTGACGTGGGACTCAATCCCCGGTCTCCAGGATCACGCCCTGGACTAAAGGTGGCACTAAACCGCTGAGCCACCTGGGCTGCCCTAAAAGTTTTTATTTAAATACCAGTTAGTTAACATACAGTGTAATATTAGTTTCATGCGTACAGTTTAGTGATTCAGTACTTCCATACAGCACCAGTGTTCATCACAAGTGTACTCCTTCATCCCCATCCCCTGTTTCCACTATCCTCCCCTCTGCTAACCACCAGTTCTCTATACTTAAGAGTCTGTTTCTTGGTTCCCCACCTCTCTTTTCCATTTGTTTGTTTTTTTTTCTTAAATTCTATGTATGAGTGAGATCATATGGTGTTTGTCTTTCTTTGACTGACTTATTTTGCTTAGCATTATACACTCTAGCTCTATCCACATCATTACAAGTGGCAAGATTTTCATTCTTTTTTATATACCATTTGCCACCTCTTCTTTACCCATTCATCCATCAGTCAATGGACATTTGGGCTTTTTCAATTATTTGGCTATTGTTGATGATGCTATTATAAACATTGGGGTGTATGTATCTCTTTGAGTTAGCATTTTTGTATCTTATGGGTAAATACCTAGTAGTGCAATTGGTGGATCATAGGGTAGTTCTAGTTTTAACTTTTTGAGGAACCTACATACTGTTCTCCACAGTGGCTGCAGCAGTTTGCATTTCCATCAACAGTGTAAAAAGTTTTCCCTCTCTTTTCATCCTCGCCAACAAACCAGTTGTTTTTTATGCTGTTAATTTTAGTCATTCTGATTGGTATGAGGTGATATCTCATTGTAGGTTGATTTGTATTTCCCTGATGATGAGTGATACTGAGCATCTTTTCATGTATCTTTTGGCCATCTGGATGTCTTTAGAAAAATGTCTACTCATGTCTTCTGCCTATTTTTTAACTGGATTATTCATTCATTTGTGGGGGTGTTGAGTTTTATACGTTTTTAACATGTTTTTCTTTAATTGTCACTTGTTAGCATTAAGGTTGGTTCCAGTCTTCTGGGTCTTTTTTGTTATAAATACTAAGATCATAAATATTATTGATATGTGTTTTCATCCTCTTTTTTCCTTATAAAAGCATTCTTAGAAAAAGAATTTTTGGATAACAGAGTATAGAAAATTTTAATTACTGAAAATCTCATTTAGGTATGGTGACTTGAGATTCTGTATTTCTCAAATTTTGTGTAATAGCCCTCAGAGAATCAAGAAAAACTATACTGTGATTGTAGTGGTAATCTCAGGATCTTTACTAATTATTATTTTTTGCAGGGCTTTCACTGTTCTTGCATCTGTTCATTTGTAAAAAAGACTTTTTTAATTTTAGTTGTCAAACTGTCTCCTTCATTAGTGAAGGCCCACAGGCCTTAGATGTGACACAGGTTTATACAACTCCATTGCAATGCAACAGTTTGAATTTAGACAAAAAACTGTTTGAAATGGAAGAATGATGTAAATTCTTATAGTATTTTATTTTTAAAAATATTATTGATTTACTTGGGCCTGGGCAGCATGACTGTAACCAGGGTACAGAGGTACAAGAATACCTTACCTGTCTCCCAGAGTCCCAGATACATCAAGTTTGGGCACTTGCCATTGACAAAATCTAAACACAGAGAGATAAATGGTGGTGAAACAGGAAGGGAATTTATTTCAGTAAGGCCAATACTGGGAAGATAGCAGACTAGTATCTCAAAGACTGTCTCCAAAGTGCTGAAAATACTTCTACACTTATATAAGGAAAATATGTGACAAAGGTCTATGGGTACTTGCAGGTAGAGAGTAAAGGTCAGGTTGATCGTTGTCTTGGGGTCAGTCTCTTGGGGTCAGTCACGTGGGGTCTTGCTGGCTCAGGGTAGTCCTTATTGCTTAATGGGGCAGTTTCATTTCCTATCGTGGGAGGCTTTGCCCTCTGTTTTTGTGTTTTAAAGTAGACTCCATACCCAGTGTGGAGCCCAGTGCAGCACTTGAACTCACAACCCTGAGATCAAGACCTGAGGTGACATTGAGAATTGGATGCTTACCCAAATGAGCTACCCAGCCGCCTCTGCCTTTTGTATCTTTTGCCTGACTGTGTAAGAGATAAACTGGAAAGAAGAACTTAATCAGAAAGTACAGACTGGCCTCTAAATATTTATCCACTCTTGAAAAATTATGAGAATTGAGATAAAAAATTGAGATACTTTGACCATTTCTATGTTAGCTTGCAGCAACAAGACCAGCTTAGGGGTCTCAGTGCTGCTGCTATTGTATCTGCTAAGCTATGTCCACAGAATTACCAAACCAAGACTAATTCCACAAGGCCCTGCCAGCTGATAGAGTGACACCCAGTCCCACTCCTACCTCCTTTTTTAAAAAAAAAAAAAAAAGTTTATTTATTCAAGAGAGACAGAGAGAGAGAGTCAGAGACACAGGTAGAGAGAGAAGCAGGCCCCATGCAGGGAACCCGACGCGGGACTCGATCTCGGGCCTCCAGGATCATGCCCCGGGCCGAAGGCGGTGCTAAACCGCTGAGCCACCTGGGCTGCCCTCCTACCTCCTTTTATAGAGTATGAAGAATATGAGATACCATAACCATTTCCCTCTCAGGTGAGTTTCTTCTGTTTTTCCTCCTCCCTGGGTTGAGGGAGGCTAGGAAATAGTCTTAAAGATTGCTTAGGTTTTACCTTGTGTTTTATCTTGTGAATCTATGTTCTCTTTGTAAAGGCCTAGTTATGTAGATGGAAAAGAACCTATTCTTATTTCCCCTCCAGGGAGGAAAAAATTAATCAGATTAGTTTAAATTTTCTTTTTGGGGACTGATTAGGTATCATTTTAAAGTCCTGACTACCAAGCTGTCAGGGAATCTCATTGGGTCCAAACTTGGTTTATGAGGACATCCTTCTATCCTGAAGACTATCATTGCTATTATTGCTGCAAGTAATTGTTACTATCATATTTTTTTATATTGCTGTATTTTTTTAATGTACAAAGTAGTGCGGTAATTTTAGACCAACTTTTTTAAACAAATGCTATTATTATCCTCCTTTTACAGGAAACTGAGTCTTAGGTTAAATAACTTTCCTGAGCTAAGATTTAAACCCATTCTTGCTCTTAGCCAGTTCTGTGGCTAATTTATATTGCCTCTCTATTAATATTAGGAAATAACCCATCTAAAACCTCTACAAACTTCCAATTCAAAGTGCAGCCCACAGACCAGCAGCAAAGACATTACCTGGTTGCTTATTCAAAGAGGCAGAATCAGCCCTACCCCACACCAGACCTATTGAGTCATAATTTGCACTTTAACAAGATGCGCGGTTGATTCTTAAGCACTTTCAAGTTTGAGAAGCACTACTCTGAAACAGTACTAAAGTAGATTAGCTTGATCAAGGAAGACATTCTGGAGGTGGGACATTAACATATTTGAAGATAGGTAATTCCAACTTTTGTCTACAAATGATATATAGTAATACTGAAAACTACTTCTGAAAAAAGTAAGCAAACAAAAACCTCTTCAGTTTTCTAGTCATTAGTGTATTTATTCTAACCTCAGTATAAGACGCATAGTAGATATTCAATAAATACTTTAAAGTGTGTTTTAAGGTTCAGTTTCTTAGCATGATATGCAGGTCTTCTCATCTGACTTCAGTATACATTTTTAGTCCTAATCACACTACAAATTTCCATCTGTTTTATATTTCAGTCACATTTAAATAACTTTTCATTCACTCTTCTGTATAGCAGCTTTTGTTGAGCCTCCATATTTACCAGGCATTGCAGAAGCAGTCTGCATTGACTGTATATATTATTTTGTTTTTTGTATTCTTGATCCTCTGGCATTTGAGATCTTTGTTCCTTAAAAATCTATCTCTCCCAGGGCTAGCTAATTCCTAGAGGTAGGAAATACCTCCCCTGTGAACATACTTTTGATACACAAACCTACACCCAACCTGCTCTTTATCAGACTCTCACACACCAAGCATTTATTTCTCCTTGACCTAAAACATTCTAGGACCAGATACTAGAAAACTAAGGACCATCCCTATAGCTTAGAGCCCTCTGAAAATATTCAAACTCTCTAATTCTAAACTTACTCAGAGTACCTATCCTGCTATGCCCTTTCTTTCCCAAGACTGCTTCAATAAAGGCCCTGGGCCATGCTTCCTCACCTCCCCATCTGCCAACCTTAGTACTTCCCATGTGGTCCTGTGGACCATGGCATGCCTTTTGTTTCTAGGTATCTGTGAGTATAAATTTCCTTCATCACAATGATTTATGTGTTTTTATGAATCTGATTAAAACAAATCCCTAGTGCATTTCTGGAACAAAGTGGTTAGCAATGGTTATTCTCATGGAAACTGCATTCTAGGTAGGGGAAAATAGGGGAGGAAAAAGATGTAGGTAAGTTGGTATTCACTTTATATGCACCAAAATGTCTGTACCGATTTTTACAGCCAACATTTGTTTTGATTGGTCAGTGGCCATACCATAATTGTTAAAGATTTTGAATAACACCTCTATCAGGTAAACTCTAATCCCGTTTTTCTTATCAACTAAGTTTCTATAGAGAGTAAGAAATGAAGCAGGAACTGAAACCTTAGTTTTGGGATTTAAAACCCAAAGTTCCCTCTCTTTTAAAATATAATTCTGAACTCCTTAACTCTTAAGCCCCCTTTGACTTTGTTTGTAATGCCCCTTTTCTTCTCTTCTTTTAGTTTAGATATCTTACTTCTAACTTAACTGCTATATCTTCCATAGAGACTTGTCTGATATCCCCAGGTAAATTTCACTACCTTTTCTTTTCACACGTTGCTTATGCATCTGTTAGAGTTCTTATTTCATTTTACTTTGCTTGCATATCTGTCTCTTCTATTAACATTCTCAGCTCTTTGAGCACAAGGGAGATATTTATATTGTTATCTTCAGTACCTAGCACAGCACTGCACACACAGAGTAGGATCTCAGGAAATGCTGAAATGAAATGACTAATCATCAGGGGAGACTTGTAGAAAGGTTTGCTCTTTGGAAACTAAGTTCTAAATATAATTTTCATCATCAACTAGCATAAGCTTGTACATATTAAAGGAGGATATTTGAAGTAGGCCAACAAAACAGCGTGGTGTTCTTTAGTGTGTTCTGAGGAATGGAGAACTTCTTAGACCAGTAACTTTGAGCTTTGTCTGGCTCAGACCTTGACCCAGGTTCATGGTGATAGTGAAATCCTTGGACAAAAATTTTGACTGTGAAATTACTCATCCTTATAAGGGCAGATGAAGGGGGAAGAAAAAGAATTCACTGGCCCATTTCTTAGTAGAACTAAGCTGATCTCATATGAAGGCAAATCCTAGCAAGCAGGCTTCATTTGTTCTAATTTTCATAACTTAAACTTCTGCTGATGAGCCTGTACCATAATACTCTAATTGAGGAGCAGAGACAATTTGGTCTTGTCATCTGGCAGCCAGTCATTAATATTGGTGACTGATAAAGGCTAGACAAATTAATAAAAATAGTTTCTGTGAGTCTAGGATAAACAGTCAAAGCTAGGCCAACTGTTCCTTTTCCTGTAATTATAGAGTTAAACACCTTAGTATTTTTGTGACTCAGGTAACCACTGTGAGAACTACTTAACCCATGAGATGTGGCAGAAAATAAAATCTTTGTTACTAGCCCTCTGGGCTAGTCATCTCTGCCTCTTATTTGTGCCTACGTGGAGGCACTTGTGCAGAATACAGACATAACTGACATCAAAGCAAACGTAATACAGTAGCTTTCCAAGAGAGAAAGCTTTGTTGTTACCTTAGGGTCTGACATTACTTTTGACATTCTAAATCTCAATGTTTATGAGAAACATCAATAATAATAACCACCCTTTGCATGGGTATAGCACCTTTCTCCCTAGGCTCTGAGTGTTTCACAAGCACGAAGTGTTCTGTGCAAAGGCGAAGATGGAATAGGAGAATCTGGCCCCAGACAATTAGGAGCTAAAATTCTTCTCTGCAGTGAACATGGAACATAAAGAGGACAATTTAGGATAGGAAATGAAGGACATTGGGTCCAGCTGAGACTGTAAAGGGAATTCAGAAAGACAGTAATGACCTGACTCAGAGTTTGGCCAGCTAATATTTACTATGACTCTAAACAAAACAAAACAAAATCCAAAAAACACCTCAGAAATAACTGGATCCATAAATATCTCTGGTATTTGCTCATAACAGTTAAAAAGTATCAGATAAAGTTTAATCATAGCTACTGGTTTCACAAACTCATCTGATACAATTTCAAAACTATTTTATCATAACTTGTGCACATTTTATAAACATAGTCTAAACATTCCTTTTGGTGTGGGGAATTAAGACATTAAAAACACCACCACCACCACCATGTATCCTTTATTGTTTTTTTTTTTTTAAAGATTTATTTATTTATTCATGAGAGACACAGAAGAGAGGCAGAGACACAGGCAGAGGGAGAAGCAGGCTCCCCATGAGGAGCCTGATGTGGGACTTGATTCTAGATGCCAGGATCATGACCTGAGCCAAAGGCAGACGCTCAACTGCTGAGCCACCCAGGCATCCCTCCTTTATTGTTTCTAGACTTTGATCTTTGAGGGCAGGATCTATATGTCTGTTACTTCATGTTGATATCCCTAGCTTGTAGACTATGCCTTTCCTATGTTAAATGCATAATAAATGTTTGCTTAAACTGAAATTTTGTAGGTGCTTTAAAAAAGCTGTTTCATAGTCTTTGGTCAGGGACCTTTGGTTTTCAATTTTTTTAATGGAAAAAATATTTTTCACATATAATGGTATACATGTAAATTTGTTCTACAATGTTATCTGAAATTTTATGTTTTAAGCATAATTTCTATATAAGATCTATATAAATTATTAAAAAGCAAAAACTATTTAATTTTAAAAGAGATAATAAGTTTTTACAAAACTTTACACTTCTATTCTTGAAATAGAATCTTTAGGTTCAACTGGGATGGTTGAAATTTCCTCCAGAAATGTATTTTGTAGGCTAATATTTATATAATAGCTGAAATGGTAATATACCTTTCAAAATTACACATAGATTATATTCGTAGAGCTTATTTCTTTAGTGCAGTTTAACAGCTGCACAAAGTGATTCTGTAAGTTTTGCAAAGAAATATGCAGTGCTGGTGAGAACAGCTCTTTAATATTTTGGGAAACACAAGCATAATATAAGAAACTAGCCACTGCAAAAGGAACCCTAAGAAATAAATCTGGTAGGTTTCAAAGATGTGGATGGAGTTCCAACCCTGTTCTTTTTTCCCTGCATGTTGCCAACACTTGCTACTTTTTGTCTTGTCATACACATTCTAAACAGGTATGAGATGTACCTCATTGTGGTTTTGATTTCCATTATGCATAATTGACCATATATACATATATTTATTCTGGGGCTCTCTGTCATGCTCTTTTAATCTATGTGTCTGTATGCTAACATCATACTGTTTTGTTTATGATAACTTTGTGATATAGTTTGAAATCAGGGAGGATGATGCCTCCAGCTTTATTTTTCGTTCTCAAGATTGCTTTGGCTACTCAGGATCTTTTGTGGTTCTGTACAAATTTTAGGATTGTATAGTCCTTTAGGTCTTCTGGATGTAATCCCTGTTGATTTTCAAAGCCAGGCATTTTGAGACTCCTTTGTCCAATGCTGGTTCTAAGCCTTGGGATGCTTTATATGGCACAAAAACCCCTCACCCCTCAAGGAGAAGCTTTGTGTTTGTGAGAACCTCCCCTGATTTGGCGGTTGGTTACACTGGGGATGAAGTGTTTGGTGAGACTATGTCTCCACTTCCCTTATCTTTTTTTTTTAATTTAAGTTTTAGGTACTTAACATGCAGTGCAATATTGGTTTCTGGAATAGAATTCAGTGATTCATCACTTATAATACGACACCCACTGCTCATGATAACAAGTGCCTTCCTTAATGCCCATCCCCCATCCTTTTCCCTCCATCAGTCCTGTTTGTTCTCTATCATTGTTTTTTTTTTTTTTTAATTTTTATTTATTTATGATAGTAACAGAGGGAGAGAGAGAGAGAGGCAGAGACACAGGCAGAGGGAGAAGCGGGCTCCATGCACCGAGAGCCCGACGTGGGATTCGATCCGGGGTCTCCAGGATCGCGCCCTGGGCCAAAGGCAGGCGCCAAACCGCGGCGCCACCCAGGGATCCCTGTTCTCTATCATTGTGATGGCTTGATTCCCTTTCTCATTTTTTCCTTTTCCCTCTTTTCATATATTCATCTGTTTTTTTATATATATTTTTATTTTTTATTCATCTGTTTTCTTAAATTTCACATGAGTGAAATCATATGCTATTTATGTTTTAGCATAATACACTCTAGCTCCATCTACATTGTACTGAGTAGTATTCCATTGTATATATACTACATCTTTATCCAGCATTAGTCAGTTAATGGATATTTAGGCTCTCTCCATAATTTGGCTATTGTTGATAATGCTGCTGTAAACATCAAGGTACATATATCCCTTCAAATCTGTATTTTCATATCCTTTGGGTAAATACCTAGTAGTGCAATTGCTGGATCATAGAGTAACTCTATTTTTAACTTTTCGAGGAACCTCCATACTGTTTTCCAGAGTGCCTGCACCAGTTTGCATTCCCACCAACAGTGTAGGAGGGTTCTCCTTTTCTCTGCATTGTCACCAACACCTGATGTTTCTTGTGTTGTTAATTTTAGCCATTATGACCCATTGTGAGGTGGTGTCTTACCATGGTTTTGATTTGTGTTTCCCTGGTGATGAGTGATGTGGAGCATCTTTTCATGTGTCTATTAGCCTTCTGGCTATCTTCTTTGGAAAAATATCTATTCATGTCTTCTGCCCATTTCTTTTTTTTTTTTTTCTTCTGCCCATTTCTTAATTGGGTGATTTGTTTTTGTGGGAGTTGAGTTTGTTAAGTTACTTGTTGAGTTTAGATACCAATCCTTTATCAGATATGTTGTTTGCAATATTTTTTTCCCATTCTGTAGGCTGCCTTTAGTTTTGTTGATTGTTTCTTTGCTGTGCAGAAGCTTTTTATCTTGGTGAAGTCCCAGTAGATCATTTCTGCTTTTGTTTCCCTTGCCTGTTGTGATGTATCTAGTAAGAAGTTGCTTTGGCCAACGTCAGAGAGGTTGCTGCCTGTGTTCTCCTATAGGATTTTGATGGATTCCAGTCGCACAATAAGGTCTTTCAACCATTTTGAATTTTATATTTTTGTGTATAGTATAAGAGGTCCAGTTTCATTCTTCTGCATCTTGCTGTCCAGTTTTCCCAATACAGTTTGTTGAAGAAACTCTTTTTTTTTTCCCATTGGATGTTTTTTCCTGCCTTGTCAAAGATTAGTTGACCACAGAGTTGTGGGTCCATTTCTGGGTTTTCTATTCTGTTCCATTGATCTATGTATCTGTTTTTGTGCCAGTACTATACTATCTGGATGACTACAGCTTCGTAATATAGCTTGAAATCCAGAATTGTGATGCCTCCAGTTTTGTTTTTCTTTTTTAGAATTGCTTTGTCTATTTGAGATCTTTTTGGTTCCATATAAACTTTAGAATGTTTGTTCTAGCTCTTTGAAAAATGCCAGTGGTATTTTGATAGGGATTACTTGCTTGCTTGCTTTGTTTGTCTGTTTGTTTATTTATAAAAAGAATTTATTTATTCATGAGAGACACAGAGAGGCAAGACATAGGCAGAGGGAGAAGCAGGCTCCACTTGAGGAGCCTGATGTGGGACTTGATCCCAGGACCCTGGGATCATGACCTGAGCCAAAGGCAGATGCTCAACCACTAAGCCACCCAGGTGCCCTGATAGGGATTGCTTTAAATGTATAGATTGGTTTGGGTAGTAAAAACAGCTTAACAATGGTTGTTCTTTTGGTCTATGAGCATGAATCCTTTTCTGTTTCTTTGTGTCCTCTTCAGTTTCTTTTATAAGTATTCTATAGTTTTCACAGTACAGATCTTTTACTTCTTTAGTTAGATTTATTCCTAGGTATCTTAATTGATTTTGGTGCAATTGTAAATGGGATCAATTCCTTGATTTTTTTTTTTTTTTTTTGCTACTTAATCATTGGTGTGTAGAAATGAGACATGTTTCTACACCTTGATTTTATATCCTTTGCCTTTGCTGAATTCATGTATGAATTCTAGCAATTTTTTGGTGGAGTCTTTTGAGTTTTCTACATAGAGTATCATGCCATCTATAAATAGTGAAAGTTTGACTTCCTCCTTGCCAATTTGGATGTCTTTTATTTCTTTTTGTTGTTTGATTGCTGAGACTAGGACATCCAGTACTGTGTTAAATAGTAATGGTGAGAATAGATATCCCTGTCTTGTTCCTGACCATGGGGGAAAGGCTCTCAGTTTTTCCACATTGAGTATGATAATAGCTATATGTCTTTTGTATATGGCCTTTATGATGCTGAGGTCTGTTCCCTCTTTCCCTACTCTGTTGAAGGTTTTTATCAGGAAAGTATGCTGTATTTTGCCAAATCCTTTGTCTGTATCTATTGAGAGGATCATATAGTTCTTACCTTTTCTTTTATTAGTATGGTGTATCATGTGGTTGATTTGAGAATATTGAATCACCACTGCAGCCTAGGAATAAATCCCACTTGATTGTGGTGAATAATTCCTTTAATGTACTGTGGAATTCAATTTGCTAGTATTTTTTTGAGAATTTTTGCATGAATATTCATCAGAGATGTTAGTCTGTTATTCTTTTTAGTGGAGTCTTTGGTTTTGAAATGCTGGCCTTGTAGAGTTTGGAAGTTCTCCTTCCATTTCTGTTTTTTTTTTTTTTAACATTTTCAGAAGAATAAGTGTTAATTCTTCTTTAAATGTTTGGTAGATTTCCATGGGAAGCGATCTGGTCCTTGTCTCTTTGTTGGGAGAGTTTTGATGACTGATTCAATTTCTTTGCTGGTTATCAGTCTGTTCAAATTTTCTATTTCCTGTTTCAGCTGTGGTATTTTCTATGTTTCTAGGAATTTATCCATTTCTGCTAGATTGCCCAATTTGTTGGCATATAATTGCTCATAATATTCTCTTACCATGTTCGTATTTCTACAGTGTTGGTTATGATCTCTCCTCTCCCATTCATGATTTTGTTTGAGTCCTTTCTCTTTTCTTTTCGATAAGTCTGGCTAGCATTTTAACTATTTTGTTAATTCCTTCCAAGAACCAGCTCCTCGCTTCATTGATCTATCCTACTGTTTTGTTTTGTTTTTATTTCTACAGCATTTATTTCTGCTCTGATCTTAATTATTTTCCTTCTTCTGCTTATTTAGGCTTTATTTGCTGTTCTTTTAGCTCCTTTAGGTATAAGGTTAGGTTTTGTATTTGAGACTTCCTGCTTATTGAGGAAGGCCTATATTGCTATATACTTCCCTCTTGTGACTGCCTTTTCTGCATCTCAAAAGTTTTGGTTGTGTTTTCATTTTTATTTGCTTTCCTGTATTTTTTTAAATTTCTTCTTTAATTTCCTGGTTAACTAGTTCATTCTTCAGTAGGATACTCTTTAACTCCATGTATTTGCAGCCTTTTCTAATTTTTTTCTTGTGGTCGAGTTCGAGTTTCATACCATTGTGGTCTGAAAATATGCATGGCATGATCTCAGTCTTTGTACTGGTTGAGGCCTGATTTATGACCCAGTATGTGATCTATTCTGGAGAATGTTCATGTGCACTAGAAAAGAAATGTGTTTTCTGCTGCTTTAGGATGAAATGCTCTGAATGTATGTGTTAAGTCCATCTCGTCCAGTGTGTCATTCAAAGCCGTTGTTTTCTTATTGATCTTCTGCTTAGATGATCTGTCCATTGATGTGAGTGGGATGTTAAAGGTACCCTTCAATTGGGAACCCTCTTGCACTGTTGGTGGGAATGTGAACTGGCATAGCCACTCTGGAAAACTATGTGGAGGTTCCTCAAAGAGTTAAATCCCCCCACTACTGGGGATTTACCCCAAAGATGCAGATGCAGTGAAAAGCCAAGACACCTGCACCCCAATGTTTATAGCAGCAATGTCCAGAATAGCCAAACTATGGAAGGAGCCTCAATGTCCTTTGACAGATGAGTGGATAAAGAAGATGTGGTCTGTACATACAATGGAATATTACTCAGCCATCAGAAAGGATGAATACTCACCATTTGCTTCAACGTGGATGGAACTGGAGGGGATTATGCTGAGTGAAGTAAGTCAATTGGAGAAGGACAATCATCATATGGTTTCACTCATATGGGGAATATAAGAAATAGTGAAAGGGATTATAGGGGAAAGGAGAGAAAATGAGAGGGAAAAATCAGAGAGGGTGACGGAATGTGAGAGACTCCAAACTCTGGGACATGAACAGTGGGTAGTGGAAGGGGGGGTGGGAGGGGGAATGGGGTGACTAGGCGACAGGCACTGATTGGTGCATTTGACAGGATGAGCACTGGGTGTTATACTATATGTTGGCATATCGAACTCCAATAAAAAAATATAAATAAATAAATAAATAAGTCAATGTCCCCTACAATTACTGTATTATTATCAATGAGTTTAAGTTTGTTATTAATTAATTTATATATCTGGCTGCTCCCAAGTGGAGGGCATAAATATTTACACTCGTCAGATCTTTTTTATTTTTTTTTTCTGTCAGATCTTCCTGTTGGCTAGAAACCTTTATTATGATATAGTGCTTTTCTTCATCTCTTAGTATGGTCTTTCATTTAAAATCTAGTTTATTTGATATAAGGATGGCTACTAGCTTTGTTTTGATGTCCATTAGCATAATAGTTGGTTCTCCTCCCCTCACTTCCAATCTGGAAGTGTCTTGGGTCTAAAATGACTCTCTTGTAAGCAACATTTGGATGGGTCTTTTTTTTTTTTTTTGTTAAATCCATCTTGATACCCTGTGTCTTTTGATTGGAGTGTTTAGTCCATTTACCTTCAGCATAATTATTGATAGATATGAATTTAGTGCCATTGTATTACCTGTAAAATTGCTGTTCCTATAGCTTTTCTCTGTTCCTTTTTGGTCTTTGTTGCTTTTAGTCTCTCTTTCCTGCTCAATGGGTCCCCTTTAATATTTCTTGTGGAGTTGGTTTTGTGTTCATGAACTCCTTTAGTTTTTGCTTGTCTTGGAAGCCCTTTATCTCTCCTATTGTGAATGACACCCTTGCTGGATAAAGTTTTGGCTGCATATGTTTCCCATTAAGCACATTGAATATATCATGCCACTCTCTCTGGCCTGCAAAATTTCTGTGGACAGGTCTGCCGCTAACCTATGTCTACCCTTGTAAGTGAAGGACCTTTTGTCCCTAGCTGCTTTCAGAATTCTCTTTATCTTTGTATTTTGAGGTTTCACTATAATATGTTTTGGTGTTGACTTGTCTTTGTTGATTTTGAGAAAAGTTCTCTGTGCCTCTTGGACTTGAATACCTGTTTCCTTCTCCAGATTAGGGAAGTTCTTAGCTATAATTTGTTCAAATACACCTTCTACTCCTTTTTCTCACTCTTCCTCTTCTGAGACTCTTATGACATGGCTATTACTGTGCTTTGTGGAATCTCTGACTTCCTTAAGTCTGTATTTGTGATCTAATAGTTTTCTTTCCCTCTTCTTTTCAGCTTCATTATTTTGCATAATTTTGTCTTTTGTATCACATATTCCTTCCCTTACTTCTTGCATCCTCATTGTGATTACATCCAGTCAGTTTTGCATCTCAGTGAAGCATTTTTTTATTTCAGCCTCACTCGTTTTTAGGTGTCATATCTCTGTAGCCAGGGCTTCTCTGGTGACTTCTATGCTTCTCTCAAGGCCAGCTAGTACTCTTATGACTCTTGTTCCAAATTCTTGTTCAGATATATTGTTTATGTCTGTTTGGAACAAATCACTGGCAGTAATTTCTTCTTGATTTTTCTTTTGGGGAGAATTCTTCCATTTTGTTATTGTGTCTAGGTTTGTGTTTTTTATGTGTTCTGAAAGCTTGTTATGTTTCCTGCTCCTGAGAGTAATACTATATTAAGAAGGAGTCCTGGATTGTCCAGGGCCTGGCACTTTGGGAAGTGTTTCTAGTGTATGCTGTGTGTACTCTGCTGTTGTGTTTTAGTTTCTTTGTCCCACAGGTCAGTCCTCTGCAGAGCTCCTCCTTGATTGCAGTGGGGAGTGTTTGGACCTTTAACTAGGTGTGCTTTGATTTTTTTTTGTAAGATAAGCCTGACTTAAAAAAAAAAAAAAAAAGCCTGATCTAAGAAATAAGAAAAGGAAAAGGAACAAGAAAGCAAACAAAGTATAAGCCTAATTCAAAAGAGAAAGAAAAAAGAAGGAAAAAAAAAGGAAAAAGAAGATTGATCCAAAACAAATGAGAAAAGGAAACAAGCCAAAAAATGAACAAAAAACTATAAGCCTGATGCCAAAGAAAAAAATTTTAATTAAATTAAGGGATCCCTGGGTGGCGCAGCGGTTTGGCGCCTGCCTTTGGCCCAGGGCGCGATCCTGGGGACCCGGGATCGAATCCCACGTCAGGCTCCCGGTGCATGGAGCCTGCTTCTCCCTCCGCCTGTGTCTCTGCCTCTCTCTCTTTCTCTCTCTCTCTGTGACTATCATAAATAAATAAAAAATTAAAAAAAAAAGTAAATAAAAGTTTAAAAAAAAAAATTAAAAAGTATAATAAATCTGAAAAAAGAAAAATAAAATTGAGAAGTGAAAGAAAAGCCAGAAGCCTGGTCCTGTTTCCACCAGAAATAAGCTTTGGAGCACTCTGTGGTCAGTAGCCTTGATGCTTGTGTAGGGCCTATGCTGGTCTTCTGAGGGAGAGGGTCACTGTCCTCTCTCACAGTCAGAATTGCCCTAATAAAGATGTGCCTTCTGGATACAGATTGGGGGATGGGGTTTAGGGTAAGCAACTCCAGCCTCTACTGGAAGTGCTGTACTTCTCAGGTCTGACCATGCTGGGAGGATGGGTGTAGACGATGGCATAATCCCACCCTCTTGCTCCTGGAGCGGGGGACTTGCAGCTGCAGCTGTTCAGGAGACCCTCAGAGAAAAGTGAATGATTTTTTCTTCTGTGTTCCAGGCACTGGTCAAATCACTGGCCTCAGTGTATCTATTCCTGGCTGTTGTTATGCTCAGTGCCAGTTTTCCTCTGTTTTTATCTCTGGATAGCATCTGGGATTAAAAACAAGTTGTTAAAGTACCTGCAGTGCTCAGACCTGCTCCTTTCCCCTGGAGGAGAACCTTGAAGCACTGTGCTCTGCAGCTTCCTGTCTCAGAAAAGCAGTCACATGCCTGCTAAGTGCCCAGAGTCTATGTTGAAATACAGTGAAAAGCTTTGACCAGGTTATCTATACTCTGCACATGGCTCTGTCCCCTGGTGTTGAATGGCTGCTCAGTACCACCCAACAGGTCCTTTGTCCTTGGAGAGGCAAAATACCCTCCTCCACATGCCCTCCAGGAAGGGGAACATTCTCTTCCTGTGCAACCCAGGGGGTCCCCACACTATGGGATCTTGTGTAAACCCTAAGCACTGCCTTCTCTCCTGCTCTCTCCCTCTATTCCTGACTTTGCTCTGTGGAAAGAATTCCCACTCTTGCATAGCACTGCAGCTTTTCTTTCCCAATTAACACCTCCAAACCTTGCATCTGCCATATTCTCTCTTTGATTATGCAGATTGTTTTCTTAATCCTCAGATCGATTTCCTATTTGTTCAGAATGACTTGATGTTGATTCAGTTGTGTTCAAGGAACAGAACAAGCCCAGGGTCCCCTTAGTACTCAGCCATCTTAACTCCTTCTGGTAAATTGTATTTTGAAAAAAATGATCCATATTTTTAAAAATTTCAAATTTATTGCCATGACTTGTTCAAAATAGCCTTGTAATACCTTTTTTTTGTAATATATTTTTAATGGTTGATATCTGTAGTTCTTTCCTTTTTTGCATTACTATGTTGAAATCTGTGCCTTCTTTTCTCTCCTTCTCTCTGCCTTAATCAATCTTGTTAGAGGGTTGTCAATTTTAATAGTGTTTTCAAAGAATCAGTTTTTGCTTTGTTGAGCCTCTGTTGTAAAATTTTTACTGTTTTACTAATTTTGATATAATCTTTATATCCTTTTTCTCTTGACTTCAATTTTCTATTCTTCCCCTTCTTTTTTTTTTTAATTTATTTTTTATTGGTGTTCAATTTACTAACATACAGAATAACCCCCAGTGCCCATCACACATTCACTCCCACCCCCCGCCCTTCTCCCCTTCCACCACCCCTAGTTCGTTTCCCAGAGTTAGCAGTCTTTACGTTCTGTCTCCCTTTCTGATATTTCCCACACATTTCTTCTCCCTTCCCTTATATTCCCTTTCACTATTATTTATATTCCCCAAATGAATGAGAACATATAATGTTTGTCCTTCACCGACTGACTTACTTCACTCAGCATAATACCCTCCAGTTCCATCCACGTTGAAGCAAATGGTGGGTATTTGTCATTTCTAATAGCTGAGTAATATTCCATTGTATACATAAACCACATCTTCTTTATCCATTCTTCTTTCGTTGGACACCGAGGCTCCTTCCACAGTTTGGCTATCGTGGCCATTGCTGCTATAAACATCGGGGTGCAGGTGTCCCGGCGTTTCATTGCATTTGTATCTTTGGGGTAAATCCCCAACAGTGCAATTGCTGGGTCGTAGGGCAGGTCTATTTTTAACTCTTTGAGGAACCTCCACACAGTTTTCCAGAGTGGCTGCACCAGTTCACATTCCCACCAACAGTGTAAGAGGGTTCCCTTTTCTCCGCATCCTCTCCAACATTTGTTGTTTCCTGCCTTGTTAATTTTCCCCATTCTCATTGGTGTGAGGTGGTATCTCATTGTGGTTTTGATTTGTATTTCCCTGATGGCAAGTGATGCAGAGCATTTTCTCATATGCATGTTGGCCATGTCTATGTCTTCCTCTGTGAGATTTCTCTTCATGTCTTTTGCCCATTTCATGATTGGATTGTTTGTTTCTTTGGTGTTGAGTTTAATAAGTTCTTTATAGATCTTGGAAACTAGCCCTTTATCTGATATGTCATTTGCAAATATCTTCTCCCATTCTGTAGGTTGTCTTTTAGTTTTGTTGACTGTATCCTTTGCTGTGCAAAAGCTTCTTATCTTGATGAAGTCCCAATAGTTCATTTTTGCTTTTGTTTCTTTTGCCTTTGTGGATGTATCTTGCAAGAAGTTACTATGGCCGAGTTCAAAAAGGGTGTTGCCTGTGTTCTTCTCTAGGATTTTGATGGAATCTTGTCTCACATTTAGATCTTTCATCCATTTTGAGTTTATCTTTGTGTATGGTGAAAGAGAGTGGTCTAGTTTCATTCTTCTGCAAGTGGATGTCCAATTTTCCCAGCACCATTTATTGAAGAGACTGTCTTTCTTCCAATGGTAGTCTTTCCTCCTTTATCGAATATTAGTTGGCCATAAAGTTCAGGGTCCACTTCTGGATTCTCTATTCTGTTCCACTGATCTATGCGTCTGTTTTTGTGCCAGTACCACACTGTCTTGATGACCACAGCTTTGTAGTACAACCTGAAATCTGGCATTGTGATGCCCCCAGATATGGTTTTCTTTTTTAAAATTCCCCTGGCTATTCAGGGTCTTTTCTGATTCCACACAAATCTTAAAATAATTTGTTCTAACTCTCTGAAGAAAGTCCATGGTATTTTGATAGGGATTGCATTAAACGTGTAAATTGCCCTGGGTAACATTGACATTTTCACAATATTAATTCTGCCAATCCATGAGCATGGAATATTTTTCCATCTCTTTGTGTCTTCCTCAATTTCTTTCAGAAGTGTTCTATAGTTTTGAGGGTATAGATCCTTTACATCTTTGGTTAGGTTTATTCCTAGATATCTTATGCTTTTGGGTGCAATTGTAAATGGGATTGACTCCTTAATTTCTCTTTCTACAGTCTCATTGTTAGTGTATAGAAATGCCATTGATTTCTGGGCATTGATTTTGTATCCTGCCATGCTACCGAATTGCTGTATGAGTTCTAGCAATCTTGGGGTGGAGGCTTTTGGGTTTTCTATGTAGAGTATCATGTCATCGGCGAAGAGGGAGAGTTTGACTTCTTCTTTGCCAATTTGAATGCCTTTAATGTCTTTTTGTTGTCTGATTGCTGAGGCTAGGACTTCCAGTACTATGTTGAACAGCAGTGGTGAGAGTGGACATCCCTGTCTTGTTCCTGATCTTAGGGGAAAGGCTCCCAGTGCTTCCCCATTGAGAATGATATTTGCTGTGGGCTTTTCATAGATGGCTTTTAAGATGTCGAGGAATGTTCCCTCTATCCCTACACTCTGAAGAGTTTTGATCAGGAATGGATGCTGTATTTTGTCAAATGCTTTCTTTGCATCTAATGAGAGGATCATATGGTTCTTGGTTTTTCTCTTGCTGATATGATGAATCACATTGATTGTTTTACGGGTGTTGAACCAGCCTTGTGTCCCGGGGATAAATCCTACTTGGTCATGGTGAATAATTTTCTTAATGTACTGTTGGATCCTATTGGCCAGTATCTTGTTGAGAATTTTTGCATCCATGTTCATCAGGGATATTGGTCTGTAATTCTCCTTTTTGGTGGGGTCTTTGTCTGGTTTTGGAATTAAGGTGATGCTGGCCTCATAGAACGAATTTGGAAGTACTCCATCTCTTTCTATCTTTCCAAACAGCTTTAGGAGAATAGGTATGGTTTCTTCTTTAAACGTTTGATAAAATTCCCTAGGGAAGCCATCTGGCCCTGGACTCTTGTGTCTTGGGAGGTTTTTGATGACTGCTTCATTTCCTCCCTGGTTATTAGCCTGTTAAGGTTTTCTATTTCTTCCTATTCCAGTTTTGGTAGTTTGTGGCTTTCCAGGAATGCGTCCATTTCTCCTAGATTGCCTAATTTATTGGCGTATAGCTGTTCATAATATGTTTTTAAAATCGTTTGTATTTCCTTGGTGTTGGTAGTGATCTCTCCTTTCTCATTCATGATTTTATTAATTTGAGTCTTCTCCCTCTTCTTTTTAATAAGGCTGGCTAATGGTTTATCTATCTTATTAATTCTTTCAAAGAACCAACTCCTGGTTCTGTTGATCTGTTCCACAGTTCTTCTGGTCTCGATTTCGTTGAGTTCTGCTCGAATCTTTATTAACTCCCTTCTTCTCTTGGGTGTAGGATCTATTTGCTGTTTTTTCTCTAGCTCCTTTATGTGTAAGGTTAGCTTTTGTATTTGAGTTCTTTCCAGTTTTTGAATGGATGCTTGTATTGCAATGTATTTCCCCCTTAGGACTGCTTTTGCTGCATCCCAAAGATTTTGGATGGTTGTATCTTCATTCTCATTTGTTTCCATGAATCTTTTTAATTCTTCCTTAATTTCCTGGTTGACCCTTTCATCTTTTAGCAGGATGGTCCTTAACCTCCACGTGTTTGAGGTCCTTCCAAACTTCTTGTTGTGATTTAGTTCTAATTTCAAGGCATTATGGTCTGAGAATATGCAGGGGACGATCCCAATCTTTTGGTATCGGTTCAGACCTGATTTGTGACCCAATATGTGGTCTATTCTGGAGAAAGTTCCATGTGCACTTGAGAGGAATGTGTATTCAGTTGAGTTTGGATGTAAAGTTCTGTAGATATCTGTGAAATCCATCTGGTCCAGTGTATCATTTAAAGCTCTCGTTTCTTTGGAGATGTTGTGCTTAGAAGACCTATCGAGTATAGAAAGAGCTAGATTGAAGTCACCAAGTATAAGTGTATTATTATGTAAGTATTTCTTCACTTTGGTTAATAATTGATTTATATATTTGGCAGCTCCCACATTCGGGGCATATATATTGAGGATTGTTAAGTCCTCTTGTTGAATAGATCCTTTAAGTATGATATAGTGTCCCTCTTCATCTCTCACTACAGTCTTTGGGGTAAATTTTAGTTTATCTGATATAAGGATGGCTACTCCTGCTTTCTTTTGAGGACCATTCAAATGGTAAATGGTTCTCCAACCTTTTATTTTCAGGCTGTAGGTGTCCTTCTGTCTAAAATGAGTCTCTTGTAGACAGCAAATAGATGGGTCCTGCTTTTTTATCCATTCTGAAACCGTGCGCCTTTTGATGGGGTCATTAAGCCCATTCACATTCAGAGTTACTATTGAGAGATATGAATTTAGTGTCATCATGATAACTATTCATGATTCATGATTGTTTTTGTGGAATGTTCCACTGAACTTCTTCTTAAAGGGCAATTTGAAGAGTCCCCCTTAAAATTTCTTGCAGAGCTGGTTTGGAGGTCACATATTCTTTCAGTTCCTGCCTGTCTTGGAAGCTCTTTATCTCTCCTTCCATTTTGAATGAGAGCCTTGCTGGATAAAGTATTCTTGGTTGCATGTTCTTCTCATTTAGGACCCTGAATATATCCTGCCAGCCCTTTCTGGCCTGCCAGGTCTCTGTGGAGAGGTCTGCTGTTACCCTAATACTCCTCCCCATAAAAGTCAGGGATTTCTTGTCTCTTGCTGCTTTAAGGATCTTCTCTTTATCTTTGGAATTTGCAAGCTTCACTATTAAATGTCAAGGTGTTGAACGGTTTTTATTGATTTTAGGGGGGGATCTCTCTATTTCCTGGATCTGAATGCCTTTTTCACTTCCCAGATTAGGAAAGTTTTCAGCTAGAATTTGTTCAAATACATATTCTGGCCCTCTGTCCCTTTCGGCACCCTTGGGAACCCCAATTAAACGTAGGTTTTTCTTCCTCAGGCTGTCGTTTATTTCCCTTAATCTATCCTCATGGTCTTTTAATTGTTTGTCTCTTTTTTCCTCAGTTTCCCTCTTTGCCATCAACTTGTCTTCTATGTCACTCACTCGTTCTTCCACCTCGTTAACCCTCGTCGTTAGGACTTCTAGTTTGGATTGCATCTCATTCAATTGATTTTTAATTTCTGCCTGATTAGCTCTAAATTCTGCAGTCATGAAGTCTCTTGAGTCCTTTATGCTTTTTTCTAGAGCCACCAGTAGCTGTATAATAGTGCTTCTGAATTGGCTTTCTGACATTGAATTGTAATCCAGATTTTGTAACTCTGTGGGAGAGAGGACTGTTTCTGATTCTTTCTTTTGAGGTGAGGTTTTCCTTCTAGTCATTTTGCTCAGTGCAGAGTTGCCAAAAGCATGTTGTACTGGGAAAAGGAGAAAAAGAGAGGAGAGAAAGAAGGAAAGAAAAGAGAAAGAGAAAGAAAAGGAAGAAAAAAAAAACGAAAAAAAAAAGAAGAAAAAGAGAAAGAAAAAGAAAGAAAGGAGAAAAAAGGGGGGTGGGCGAAGGAAAGAAATCAAAAAGCAAAAAAAAAAAAAAAAAAAAAAAAAAGAACCACGGGGGAGTATCTTCTGATTCTGTGTACTTTAAGTCCCTTGGCTTCCCCTGGAAGTTGTCAGTCAGTCTAGCTGGTCTTCTGGGGGAGGGGCCTGCTGTGCTGATTTTCAGGTGTTAGCACTTGGGGGAGCTGCTCTGCCCCTGCCTGATGCAGGGCTCAGTGGGGGTTGTTTACCCCGTGAGGCCCCAGGAGCAACAGTCCTAGTGGCGGGGCCAGCTCTGGAAACCTGGATTCAGCCCCCGCAGGAACTCCGGAGCTCTCCGTGTGCAGGGCCTGGAGGCTCCGGGGCGGGGCCGCTGATCTGCTCAGCTGGGGCAGGAGCGTCCTTGCTGTCCTGGGCCCTCCCGGCCTCTGCCTGTCCCGGCGGAGGCCGGATCCTGGGCTGTGTCCCGGCGCCCTGTGCTCCGGAGCCTGCGCTGTTGGATTCGCGCTCCCGGGGCCGCGCAGCCCCCTCCGCGGAGCCGCCGCCCGAGCCCTCCGAGCTGCCCCGGGTCCCGCCGGGTCCCGCCGTGTGCGCTGCAGCCCTTAGGGAGCTCGGCGCACTCTCCTGGGCGCGCAGTTGCTGTTACTGTCCCGGGGAGCCCGAGGGCATCCCCTCCCTTCTTAGTCCTGCTCCAACTCCCTTCGGGCCCCTTTCCGCCCGGGAAGGTCGGTGCAGCTCCTGCGTCTCCGGGACGGGGCTCTCCTGTCCTGGGGACACTCGCCCCGGCCTCAGCCCGGCTCCTCGCGGGTCCCTCCCCCTTGGAGGCCTTTTGTTTCTTTATTTCTTTTTTCCCCGTCTTCCTACCTTGATAGAAGCGCGAACTCTTCTCACTGTAGCATTCCAGGTGTTCTCTCTTTAATTCTCAGGCCGAATTCATAGATTTTCAGGATAATTTGAAGGTTTTCTAGGTAATTTGGTGGAGACAGGTGATTTGGGGACCCTACTCATCAGCCATCTTGCCCCTCCCCTCCCTAGTCTTCCCCTTCTTGTGAATAATGCTTATTACCTCATTAGTTTTCAGTTTTGCTTCTTTTTAGCATGCATTTAATGTTATAAATTTCTTTTGAAGCACTTCTTTAAACTACATTTCACAAGTTTTGATATTTCATATTTTCAGTTCAAATAGTTCAATGATTTCTCCTTGGTCCTTGCATCACTTAGAGGTAGATTTCTTTCTTTCCTTCCTTTCTTTTATTTTTTGGTGTCAAATTTCCCCATAAATGTAATGCAGTTCAAATAAAATTCTTTTTTTAAGATATTTATTTATTTATTTGACAGCAAGAGAGCACAGGTAGTGGGGGGGGAGGGTAAGTAGAGGAAGAGGGAGGAGCTCAGCAGGGAGCCTAACACAGGGCTCCATCCCAGGACCCTGGGATCATGACCTGAGCTGAAGGGAGATGCTTAACTGACTGAGCCACCAAGGCTCCCCTCTGAAATTCTTAATTGCATCATACATTGACCAGACAAACTGAATGTGAAATTTATGTGAGGAGATCATGGTCCAAAATAATTCTGAAAAAGCAGAATAAAGGAAGGTCTTGTCTTAGCATATCTATGACAATATAAATATAAAGCTTTATTAATTGAAACAATATGGTATGAACTTAATGCCAAGTATCTATGAGATCTAAGGCCTTGATAGAGGAATGATTAGAATTTAATTTAAAAAATAAGGTATTAGTAAATAAATGAAACTAGGAAAATGAATTTTTTATACAGGAAAAAAATTGATTTTCATATGAATTCAGTTTTCATTTATATTTAGTAATATTTCACCAATAGTTTCTTTTTTATTTATTTATTCATGAGAGACACAGAGAGGGAGAGACATAGGCAGAAGGAGAAGTAGGCTCCCTGTGGGGAGCCTGATGTGGAACTCGATCCCAGGACCCCAGATCATGGCCTGACCCTAAGGCAGATGCTCAATCACTGAGCCATCCAGGCATCCCTCACTGATAGTTTCTAAAGTATTTTTTCCACTAAGCATTATCTTTTCTAAAGCAGAAATTTACCTAAACTTGTATCATCCAATTTTAACCAAAGTGTTTTTTGTCAAGATTGAGTAAGATCTAAATTCTATTTTGGTTACTGCCTGACTTAATGAAAGAATAACTGAATTTCTGGCAGAATTAGGGCAAACAAACCATATTCAAATTTTCCATATCATTTTATTATAAGACTGCAATTTCAATGTTGACCTTTCTTTTGATGTTTTATATATCTTCCTCAGGGTATCACATATTTTAATAGTTTAAAATATGTTTAATAGTTTAAAACAGAAGGGAAATATTTTAAAATAACATGGTGTTTTTTTCAAAAGCCAATTCATACACAAATCCATTTCTGGTAAATAAACTATGAGATAGAAAAAGGCAAAAAGTAATTGTCTGTGATTCATAATGACTTAAATACAGACCCATTTACTAGGGCTTTATAAGCAAATTATATGATATTGAAAACACTGTCAAATAACCTTAACATTAGGACTTTATTTTTTTATTATTTTTTTTACTTGAACAACTTTAAATGAATTTATTTACATTATAATGTAATGTACATTTTAATATATCAAATTACATATGAAAATTAGCCATTTTTTAAGTAGGCTCCACACCCAATGTGAGGTTTGAACTCCTGACCCTGAGGTCAAGAGTCACATGTTCTACCACCTGAGTCAGCCAGGTGCCCCCGGAAATTAGACATTTTTATAACAGTTATGATAGTGTAGTAAATTTTTTTTATAATAAATTTATTTTTTATTGGTGTTCAATTTACCAACATACAGAATAACACCCAGTGCTCATCCCGTCAAGTGCCCCCCTCAGTGCCCGTCACCCATTCACCCCCACCCCCCACTCTCCTCCCCTTCCATTACCCCTAGTTCGTTTCCCAGAGTTAGGAGTCTTTATGTTCTGTCTCCCTTTCTGATATTTCCCACACATTTCTTCTCCCTTCCCTTATATTCCCTTTCACTGTTATTTATATTCCCCAAATGAATGAGAACATACAATGTTTGTCCTTCTCCGATTGACTTACTTCACTCAGCACAATACCTTCCAGTTCCATCCATGTTGAAGCAAATGGTGGGTATTTGTCGTTTCTAATGGCTGAGTAATTAGGACTTTAAACCTAGTATGTAAGGCAGCCGTTGGCAGGGAGTAGGCAGTGGTCCTTACACATTAGCATGCAGAGTAACCACTTGAGAATGCTGTTAAAAATGAATATCCCCATATACTGCCTGAGAGATCCCAGGCACAGATTTTAGAGGCAAGGCTGGAACTCTTCATTGGTAACAAGCATCCCATGTGACCCTGATGCAAGAGCCCTTTGACCACATTTTGGGAGAAATGAGGAAGAAGAATTAGGGGGATCTCCTTTCTGGTTCTTCTTTTACCAAGTACTCTTTTCATCTTCCTTTCTCCTTTTTGGCTCCAAAAATTCAGAGGGAGGTAGTTGAAATTGACATTGCCCATGGTGGGTAGGGAGACAACTCCTAATTCACTATATATACTTTATCTTAAGGTCCTTTAAAGTATATTTGTCTGTTTATTTGAGGTTCTCTGTCATTTTATGCAGTGACTTGATCCCAAAAGACCTCAGTGTTTGATTTAACTTTTCAAACATTATCTCTGAGTCTTGAATATCAAAACTATAAGTTGGTGTAATTCATAGCAGTGCAGTAATGCTGAAATGAAATAACATAAGTAAGTGTGATACAGTTAGAAAATCATACCTTCATTATTAGATTTTATTTATTAAATATAATTAAAATACTCTAAAGATAAATGTTTATACTTTTTGAATACTGGTAATTAAAAATTATTGAAAAAGGAACCACATTACTGTAAACTCTAAACAAGAATTTGAATTCAAATCCTCTCCTGAACAGTGAATTCATACATCTTTGATTGCTTGATAAACTAGATATAACCAGAAAGATATAATTCTCCAGCCAGAACAACAAATAGGATATCTTTTTTATTTCTTCAGTTAATCACTTGATCCCTCTTCTATATCCATTAGCCATATAAGGCAGCAGTCAAGAATATTCTTTTTAGGATACCTTTTGGCCGGTTGTCCCATATTTCCGGGGATTATTTAGGTTCAGAATTGTGGAGCTGCTTCCAAACATGATGAGGTGGTGAGGAGTGGAACATTTTGATCAGTTCATTGCTGGTTGCTGATTCAGGGTTGCCATTGTGTCTGTTTCCAGAGGTAGATTTCTTATTTTCCAAAAACTTGGGAATTTTCAAGTTATCTTTTTAAAATATTGTCATTTAACTTAGTTACATTTTATTCAGAGAATGTCTTTCTGTGATTTCAGTTCTTTGAATTTGTTGAGACTTGCTTTGCTCAATTGTTGAAAATGTTCTATGTGTATTTGAAAATGCACTTGAGTTGGGAGGATAATCTGATTGATTATATCAATCAAGTGTCTTTTTTCTTGTTTAAATTGTATATATACAATCTATGTATTCTATCAATTTCTGTTCATTATTGTCTATCAATTTCTTTTCATGATTTTTTTTCTCTAGTTCTATAACTTTTGGTTTATACATTTGAGACCAACAAATTTAGCATTGTTTTATTTTTGATATGAATCAAGCTTTTTATTCATATGAGTTATCCCTTTCTATCTCTAATATTGTTCTTTTGCCTTAAATATTACATTGCCTGATACTACTCCAGATACATCAACTTCTTTGCAAATGTTTGAATGGTATATTTTTTCCTTCCATTTTATTTGTAATAATTTTATATCCTTCTTAACATATGTCTCTTTTGAATAGCACAGAGTTAGGCTTTGTTTTTAAATCTAATCTGACAGTATTTGTGCTAGATCATTTATTAATTATGTTTGATATGTTTATTTCTCTATTTTTATACTAACAAAAATGTTTATTTCTCACAATTATGGGTATCTATGCTTTGCTGGAGTGACCTAGAGTTAGGCCTTTATTAAACTAAGGCTTATGGGATGGCCATTCTGAGATACTTACAGCAGGCTCGAATTTTTTAATTATGTCATTGGCATCTTGAGAAAATTTTCTTATTTGTTTAAAATACTCTGTAAAAAGGAAAGAGAATATGGGTGTGGTTTCAACCTGAGAGTTAAAGATATTAGATTCTATAAAAGGGATTGCAATTAGAACCACTGGCCGAGAAAGGAGCTATATCAAGTTTACAAATACAGCCAAACCCAGGCTTCACTTTGGCATTGACACAGAAAAGAAAGTGTCTAGGCTTACTGAGTTATGAATAAAGCTGTATGAATCACATATATATGATTTTATCTGTAATATAAAAAGGATTTTTTAATGGGGCTTTACTGTAATTTTAATAGACTAGAGAAAGCAATGAGAAAGCCATAATTTATGTGTATTGGGGTGAAAAAGCAGGAAGGATATCTGAAGTAATCACTGAAGTGTTAAGAATATATCAAGACTGGGATAAGGATTAGGGAGGTGTGCCTGAAGTTAATGACTTATGTATAAGATCCTTGTAAGTAAGGTACAAGTTCAGGACAGAAGTTGTAAAAAGCAAGAAGAATAGTATTGCTGAATCAAAATATTGAATACTGTTTTGTAGTGAAGTAAAAATATAAACATCTTGTTTTTATTTTTTTAAAGATTTATTAGGGATAGAGAGAGAGAAAGAGAGAGAGTGAGAATGGGGGGAGGGGCTGGTAGAAAATGCCTGAGTTGGACTAACCCAAGACATATATAAAATTCTAGAGTAAGAATAAAGAGAAAAATTTAAACTGTCACATTTTCTTTAGGAATAATTGGATAGTTTTGTCCCTTTCTATGAACACATGTATCTTGCTGTTTTGAATTGGGAAATATAGTTTATAAAATGGATAAGAAAACACATTTAGTAAAATCCTAGTCAGCATAGTTTTTTGATAATATGAAATAATTATAAATTCCCCACATAATTAGATGCCCCATTGCTCTTTAATAAAAGGATTGGATAATTCACATTCTTAGTTCTTTCAGATCCTTTCTTATCCCCCCTTGTTTACTTAAATGAGTGGGCATTTAAAATTGTCAGTATTGTGAGTATTCAATGTTTAGAGTTCTTACTGAACTGTAATTTGATTTTTATTCTTTTTGTTGTTGTTGCTGTTCATGATAGACCTAGAGAGAGGGAGAGAGAGAGAGAGAGAGAGAGAGAGAGAAGGAGAAGCAGGCTCCATGCCGGGAGCCCGACGCGGGACTCGATCCCAGGACCCCAGGATTAAGCCCTGGGCCAAAAGCAGGCACTGAACTGCTGAGCCACCCAGGGATCCCGATTTTTATTCTTTATATTAATATTTTTTTGGTGTTCATGTGGGTATATTAAAATCTTTCTCCTCATTTTTAAGATAGTTGAACCAAGAAAGTGCCTGGTAGTCCAGAGGTCTTTATTGATTATAGTGACACCAAATCCAAATATTCCTGATTCAACCTAGTTAAAAGAATTATTAAGCACTGAATAATGCCAGGAACTATAATAAGCATGGCACTTGTATGGCTTTCTGCAGATAGTAGGTAATTAATAAAACTTTGCTGTCTAGAATAGTAATAGTAATGAACAAAGTACTTAACTCTGTGCCTTTATCATCTGTAGTACATAGTTCTTAAGCATAATAATAATAAATGAGATTCTTTCCAACCCCCTGATAAATATAAAATTGATACTTTTAAGGGGAGAAATGTTTAGATTCTTCTAAAATTTTACTCCATTTTATTTTTCAAATGCATGAAGTATTTACCATTATTTTTCTAATTTTTCGTTTCTGATGTAACTACTATAGTTTGTATTTTTTCTAAAATGAGTGCTCTGCATCTGTCACCTTCACTCCTTTACAGCACATCACACATTTTCTTGTTGTCTTTACTGAAACTACACTTTCAAGATCTCCAGTGATGGGACTCCTGGGTGGCTCAGTGGTTTGGTGCCTGCCTTTGGCCCAGGGTGTGGTCCTGGGGTCCTGGGATGGAGTCCATCATTGGGCTCCCTGTATGGAGCCTG
Source organism: Canis lupus baileyi (assembly GCF_048164855.1). Lineage (NCBI taxonomy): Eukaryota > Metazoa > Chordata > Mammalia > Carnivora > Canidae > Canis > Canis lupus. The sequence goes on from NC_132839.1 coordinate 30,291,109, forward strand.
CTTCTCCCTCTGCCTGTGTCTCTGCCTCTCTCTCATGAATAAATAAATAAAATCTTAAAAAAAAAATCTCCAGTGATTACCTTGCAGTCAAAATGTTTACCCTTTGCTCACACACCTCACAATCCCTAGTCTTTTTCTAGCATTTAATTTTTCTGGTTTTCTCTAGGAAGTTATGTCTTTAATTTTTTAGGATTTGGAAATAGAGTTAAATATTTTTTTAAGTTTTTTAAACATTGTATTTAAATTCAGTTAATTAACATATATTATTGGTTTCAGAAGTAGTGTCAGTGATTCATCAGTCTTACATAATATCCAGTACTCATTATATCACATGCCCTCCTTAGTGTTCATCATCCAATTACCCTGTCCCACTACCCCTCCCCTCTAGCAACCTTCAGTTTGTTTCCTGTGATAGAATTTCTTATGATTTACCTCCCTGATTTTGTCTTTTTTCACCTCTTCCTCTATAATCCTCTGTTTTGTTTCTTAAATTCCACATAGGAGTGAGATTATATGATAGTTGTCTTTCTCTGATTGACTTATTTCACTTAGCATAATATCCTCTAGTTCCAACCACATCATTGCAGGTGGCAAGATTTTTTTTTTTTTTTTTTGATGGCTGAGGAGTATTCCGTGGTATATATACCACATCTTCTTTATCAGTCGATGGACATCTGGGCTCTTTCCATAGTTTGGCTATTGTGAACACTGCTGCTGTAAACATTGGGGTGGAGGTGCTCCTTCGGGTCACTACAATTGTATCTTTGGGATAAATACCCAGTAGTGCAACTTCTGGGTTGTAGGGTAGCTTTATTTTCAACTTCCTGAGGAACCTCCATACTGTTCTCCAGAGTGGCTACACCAGTTTACAGAAACAGGCTCCCCTTTCTCCACATTGTTGCTGACATCTTTCCTTTTCTGACTTGTTAATTTTAGCCATTCTGACTGATGTGAGGTGGTATCTCATTGTGGTTTTGATTTGTATTTCCCTGATGCCAAGTGATGCTGAGCATTTTTTCAAGTGCCTATTGGCCATTTGTATGTCTTCCTTGGAGAAATGTCTGTTATGTCTTCTGCCCATTTCTTGACTGGATTATTTGTTCTTTGGGTATTGAGTTTGATGACTTTTTAATAGATTTTTGATAGTAGCCCTTTATCTGATGTGTCATTTGCAAATCTTCTCCCATTCTGTAGGCTGCCTTTTGGTTTTGTCAACTGTTTCCTTTGCTGTACAAAAGCTTTTTATCTTGATGAAGTTCTAATAGTTCATTTTTACCTTTATTTCCCTTGCCTTTGAAGATGTGTCTAGCAAGAAGTTGCTGTGGCCAAGGTCAAAGAGGTTGTTGCCTATGTTCTCCTCTAGGATTCCAATGGTTTCCTGTCTCATAGTTAGGTCTTTCATTCATTTTGAGTCTATATATGTATGGAGGTAGGAAATGGTTCAGTTTCATTCTTCTGCATGTGGCTGTCCATTTTTAGGAAGTTATGTCCTATCTGGATTTTAATGGTGCTGTGGTTTTTGTCCTTTTCTCTTGAAAGGTTCTTTCCATTTCTTTTAAAAATTACCCTCTCTCCAGAATTCTCTGGGACTGTCTTGGAAGTTTTTCTCTGGAGTTAGCTGCTATCTCTAAGTTCCAATTTTTAGTTCTATTTCCTGTGGCTTTTGGTCCTACACTCACCAGAACTGCAGTCTATCTATAAATCTGCCAGGAGGGCATCTTCACATGTTGCCTCAAATGCAGACAGGTATGAAATTGAGTGCATCACAGGCATGCTGCTCCTCCTAACTTCAACTCTCATGTTTTTAGTCACCTATAGGTCACAAAACTGTTGATTCTTCTGGAAAAATAACTTTTATAATTATCTCAAACTCACTAGGAACCAAGTGACTTATTCAGTCAACTGAGCTAGTAGGTGGGCTCTAGAATAAAGTTGAAGTCCTAGAACCTAAAGAGCAAAGGCCTGTTGCTTAAGGCTTCTGATGCCTTATTTGAAATTCTTGGTGCCAGATATATTTCAGAAGAGGCCCTTTTGGGCAGCACAGCAGACATAATCAACACACTAATATTTCTGGTGTAAAATGTGTGAATATTCACATATAATGTGATAAGTGAAGACTATAAAAAGCCTTATGCTAATTTAGGTTAGGTTTTGCCACAAAATGTGGTTAGATCAGGTGAAGTTTTGCCACCAAATGAGTTAAAAGTTTTCAATTTTGAGAGCTTTTGAATTTTGGAATTATCAATAAGGATTGTGGACTAGAAAATTACTCAATTGGAATTGTTTGTAGTTTGTTATGGCATTTTTATTGGGCTGATGGGTGTGTTTCTCCCTGTTATTATCTGGGGAACAAAGCATTTTGTATCCTAAGGAGAACTTTGGGAGATAATAAGAAGCCTAGGGGCAATACCTGTTTGTTTGGGCTTGACTCACAAGGTAGCCAGAGTCTCCTGGCACATAAAACTCCTACAAGTTAGAGGTTGAGGACTGGAAACTCGGGTGGTATTAACAAGTTCCATCCAGTGAGATGTTCTTGAAGCCTGGGGGACTTAGAAGGATGAAATGTGTGTTTTCAGGTAGTTATGAGGACTTAAATGGAGAGTTTCCAGGCAATGTACTACTTTCTAATCTCTTTTCTCCCCTCCTCACCTCTTTTTCTATCACTTCACCTCACCTTAATATGTTTGTGTATTAGAGGTCTTTTATGAGTCTTTGTAGTGAGGAAGTAAGAAAAGATATCATGTAATAAAATTGAACAAGTAATGGATTACAATTTCAGTTACCTGGTTCTGGGTTTGGTCATAATTTAGTTTCCTTGTGTGTGGAAAAGGAAATTCAGTGAATCATTATGGAGGCCCTTTTTAGTTCTCAAATGCTATGGTTATGTCCTGTTTTTATCCAAAAATTTTTCTTTATACTCAGCCAATCTGCTTTATCAGAATCCCTACCTCAAAGTCCTGAGCTGTTGTTGCATTAGGCTGATAATTTAGGTAGGGAGCAGTGAAGTAAGGGCATACAGAAATAGGAGAATTTGAGTTGACTAGGAGAGTACAGTTTGTAATATTTTTCCTCACTGGAGAATAGTTATCACAACTAATCATTTTTTTTCCTATATAGATAGATGGGCAGAAATAAGTTTATAATAGTAATAGGTATATAGAATATATAATAGGGTCTGCATCTAAAACCTCAAATAGGAAGCTAAAGTAATTATCTAATTATTTGGGACAGTGTGAGATAGTCAAATATCATGACTCCCAAGGATTTTAGTCGAAATAATTCCATTTGTTCAATTCTCCTGAGAACTGCTTGCTTTTTAAATTAAATTTCAACAACATCTCAGGTATTTTATATAATCTTCATGCTTTGTATAATCTTTTCTATTAACCTAGAAAGAAATACATTTCCATATTACATGTGAGGAAGCTGAGATTCAAAGAGGTTAAGTAAATTGTTTAAATTTAGACTAAGTGGCAGAAATGGATTAATATCTGTTTGTCAAAATCTCAACTCTGTTCATTATCAAACCAAATTATCTGCTCTTTTTTAAAAAATTAAAATTATCTTAGGTCTTGCTATTTAAATAATACCAAGTATAATCTCCACAAGCATAATCTGAACCCATTTACCTACCAGTGGCTCTTTTTAATAGCTATAGCATACTCCATAATGATTGGGAACAGGGAGCAAAGTGACCTGTGGTTTTCTGGGGTTCAGTTGTCAAAGGAAGTTCCTTCCCAGGATGGATCAGCAGTAGAGGAGGAGCAGGAGGGGAGAAAATGAGGAAATACTCGATTATATGGATTAAGGGTAGTAAATTTGGTGATGGGGCTAGTCATTATGTATCACCAGTGTATAAAGCAACTCCTATTTAGTTGAGTTTTCACTCTTTGAGCTCTGTTTTGTTCCATGTATGACTTTTAGCAAGTTCATTTGTTATTGTTTTGTTTTCATATAGAATATTAAATTAACCATACTTACATCTTACTGCCTCACAGAGAAAGTGTGAAAATTAATAGGTTAATGCTGGAAAAGAGTTTAAGATCTTTAGGCAAAGGTACCATTATCCCAGCATAGAAGCATTTGGACTATAGAATAAAGTTAAAGCAATTACTAAGATATTGTCAGTACACATTTATTAAAGTAGATATTTTTTCACATTATATCTGTGGTTGCTAATTTAACAAATCTAACTTTATTTAATCAAACCATTCTAAATGGGCCTGGAACCCAGTTCAGAGGGTGATCTCACACCAAAAGGCCAACATAGATAATTATCCTGGCTTTCTCATCTGACTGTTAGTTCTGTAATTACACATTTTTTTTCCAGTGAGGGTATGCATGAACTCTCTGAAAATAACACTTGAAGTGACTTCAAGGACAGTAATCTTAGAGACCTAAATTTTTATTTTTTTTTGAGACCTAAATTTTTAAAGTTATTTTTCTTTAATTTAGAAATTTTAATTGGGAAAGCATACTGGGATATATTGAAAAAGTAATGTCCTTTAATATTTTCAGTGAGTAATACAAGGTTTTAGATTAATTAATCTTCCAGAATTTTAAATGTAATAGCTTTCTTATATGTGTCTGTGTAGGATAGATACCAGAAAAGATTTGATACTTTTTGTTACCATGAAAGTTATAAGCAAAAACTCATGAAAAAATTTATTTGCATGCCTAGAATTGGAGCACTTTTGGCATGGACTACATATTTAACATAAAGATACAAAAAAAAAAAAAGCAAACTTATTTAATAAAGATGAAAAAGAAAAGATTTAAAAAGCTTTGAATTTACCTAAATTAGATGCAAATAAGACTATCAATTTTGTTGTTGAAAAAAATTTTAAATCTGATATAAGCCTTCATAAGAAGATCTTTTCCAGTTGAATCTTAAATAAGTATGCCTCAATAAATATTATGTTTGAATATCTTAGTACAATAAGTTAGAGATAATTTGATACAGCAGTGGATAGGTTAAATCTTGAAAGAATGAAGAATAAGTACTTGGAGTTAGATAGCAACCTGAACCTTCAATTTAAAATCATATCGTGGGCAGTCCGGGTGGCTCAGTGGTTTAGTGCTGACTTCGGCCCAGGGTGTGATCCTGGAGACCCGGGATCGAGTCCCATGTCAGGCTTCCTGCATCTTTTAAAATAAATAAAATCATATCAATTACTTAGTAAGTAAAGTGAGTACAAAAGTTAATGTTCTATGGATAAAAATATAAGACCTATGCAAGGTCTTATCAAGATACATGCAAGATACATGCAAGATACATGTATGCTGCCTACAAAACACTAATTTTAGACCTAACAACACCTGCAGATGGAAAGTGAGAGGATGCAGAAATATTAGTTATGCAAAAGGATGGCAAAAGAAAGCTGGAGAAACAATACTTTATTTGGGACAAAACAGACTTTATTTTTTTAAAGATTTTATTTATTTATTCATGAGAGACACACAGAGAGAGAGGCAGAGACACAAGCAGAGAGAGAAGCAGGCTCCATGCAGGGAGCCCAATGTGGGACCTGATACCAGAACCCCAAGATCATGCCCTGAGCTGAAGGCAGATGCTCAACCGCTGAGCCACCCAGGCATCCCCAAAACAGACTTTAAAAGAAAGGATACTATATAATATTAAAGAGGACAATCCAATAAGAAGATCTAACAGTTGTAAATATTTATGCACCCAACATGGGAGGACTCAAATACATAAAACAGTTAATAACAAACATAAAGGAACTAATAGATAATCATACAATATAGTGGGGGACTTTAGCAATCCACTTCTATCAATGGACAGATCACCTAAGCTGTAAATCAACAAGGAAATAATGGCTATGAATGACATACTAGATGGACTTAAGATATGTTAGAACATTCCATCCTAAAACAGCAAAAAAAAAAAAAAAATAGATTCTTTTCAAGTGCATACAGAACATCCTCCAGAATAGATCACTTACTGGCCCACAAAACCAGCCTCAATAACTTCAAGAAGACTGAAGTCATACATGCATCTTTTCTGGCCTCAATGCTATGGAACTAGAAGTCAACCACAAGAAAAAATCTGGAAAGACCAAAAATATATGAAAGTTAAATAATATGCTACTAAACAATAAGTAAGTCAACCAAGAAACCGAATAGGAAATCAGAAAGTACATGGAAACAAATGAAAATGAAAACACACACACACACACACACACACACACACACACACACACACAAGAAAATGAAAACACAGTAGTCCAAAACCTTTGGAATGCAGCGAAAGTGGTTCAAAGAAGGAAGTTTATAGCAGTACAGGCCTATCTCAAGAAGCAAGATATTTCAAATAAACAACCTAACTTTACAGCTGAAAGAGCAAGAAAGAGAATAACAAACAAAACCTAAAGCCAACTGAAGGAAGGAAATACTAAATATGACAGCAGAAATAAATGATACAGAAATGAAAAAACCCAATAGAACAAATCAATGAAACCAGGAGCTGGTACTGTGATACTAAGAACTACAGGCCAGTATCTCTGATGAACATAAATGCAAAATCCTCAATAAAATAGTACAAGATAAATTCAATAATACATTAGGAAAAAATCACTTACCATGGTCAAGTGAGGTTTATTCCTGGATTACAAGGGTGAATCTTTATTCACAAATCAATCAACATGATATATCACATCAATAAGAGAAAGGAGGGGCAGCCCCCGTGGTGCAGCGGTTTAACGCCGCCTGCAGCCCAGGGCATGATCCTGGAGACCCTGGATCGAGTCCCACGTCAGGCTCTCTTTGCCTACGTCTCTGCCTCTCTCCCTCTCTCTCTCTCTCTCTCTGAATAAATAAATAAAATCTTTAAAAAAAAAAAGAGAAAGGATAAGAATCATACAATCATTTTAATAGACCCTGGAAAAGCATTTAACAACATACAACATTATCCATGATAAAAAAAAAAAACCTTCAACAAAGTAGGTTTAGAGAGAACATATCTTAACATATTAAAGGCCATGAAAAATCCACAGCTGACATCATCCTCATTGGGTAAAAACTTAGAGCTATCCCCCTAAGTTCAGGAACAAGACAAGGTTGTCCACTTTCACCACTTCTATTCAATGTAGTACTGGAAGTTCTAGCCACAGCAATTTGACAACAAAAAGAAATAAAAAGGCATCCATATTGGTAAGGAAGAAGTCAAAATATCACTATTGGCTGGTGAAATGATACTTTATTGGAAAACCTGAAAAACTCTACCAAAAACCTGCTGGAACTAATAAATGAATTCAGTAAAGCTACAGGATATAAAATCAGTGTGCAGAAATCTGTTGCATTTCTATATACTAGTAATGAAGCAGCAGAAAAAGAAATTAAGGAAACAATCAAATTTATGATTACATGGGAAAAAAAAGATACCTAGGAATGAACCTAACTAAAGAAGTGAAATACCTGTATTCTGAAAACTATAAAACACTGATGAGAGAAATTGATGATGACACAAAGAAATGGAAAGACAGGGCAGCCCAGGTGGTTCAGCAGTTTAGCGCTGCCTTCAGCCCAGGGCCTGATCCTGGAGTCCTGGGATCGAGTTCCATGTCAGGCTCTCTGCATGGAGCCTGCTTCTCCCTCTGCCTGTGTCTGCCTCTCTCTCTGTGTGTGTCTCTCATGCATAAATAAATAAAATCTTAAAAAAAATGGAAAGACATAGAATGCTCATGAATTGGAAGAAGAAATATTGTTGAAATGTCCATCCTATACAAAGCAATCTACACATTTAATGCAGCCTCTATCAAAATAATAAACAGCATTTTTCACAGACCTAGAACAAATAGTTCTAAATTTGTATGGAACTACAAAAGATCCCGAGTAGCCAATGTATTCTTGAAGAAAAAAAAAAAAAAAAGCAAAGCAGAATGCATCCCAATTCCAGGTTTCAAATTATACAAAACTGTAGTAATCATGCAAACTTTCCAAGATACTGGAGGAGTAGAAGACCTTAGTTTTGTCTGGTCCCAGGAGTTCAACTAGATAGCTATTAAATCATTTTGAACACCTATGAACTCAACCAGAGACCTAAGAAAAGAATTGCTGCAATTCTACAAATAGAAAAGCAGCCACTTTCTGCAATAATGACAAGATGGAAAAACTCACCTCAAAAAAAGAGAACAAGAAGCAGTACCGACTGCCAAGGACCTTATCAGTATGGATATAAGTAGGATGTTGGAACTAGAGTTCAGAATAATGATTATAAAGATAACAGCTGGACTTGAAAAAAGCATAGAAGACATTAGAGAATCCCTTTCTGGAAAAAGAAAAGAGCTAAAATCTAAAGTTGAAATCAAAAGGCTACTAATGAGATGCAATCAAAAGTGAAGACTCTAACTGCTAGGATAAATGGGGGAGAAGAGAGAAGTAGTGATATAGAAGACAAAATGATGGAGAATAAAGAAGTCAAGAAAAAAGAGATAAATTACTGCATCACGAAAAGAGAATTTGAGAGATAAGTGATACCATAAGGCAAAACAATATTAGAATAATGGGGATCCCAAAAGAAGAGGAATGAGAGGGTGGAGCAGAAGGTATATTGGAGCACATTATAGCTGAGAACTTCCCTAACCTGGGGGAAGGAAATAGGCATTCAAGTCTAGGAGGCAAGGAGAACCCTCTCCCCAAATTAATAAAAATAGGTCAACACCTCGATATATAATAGTGAAGCATGCAAATTTCAGAGACAAAGAGAAAATCCTGAAAGCAGCTAAGGACAAAAGATCTTTGACCTACAAAGGTAGAAACATTAGACAGGCAGCATACCTGTATTCACAGAGACCTGTCAGGCCCTAAAGGACTGGCATGATATATTCAGGGTGCTAAATGAGAAAAATATGCAGCCAAGAATACTTTATCCAGGAAGGCTGTCATTCACAATAAAAGGAGAGGCTAAAAGCTTCCAGAACCACCAGAAACTAAAAGAATTTATGATCACTAAACAAGCTCTGCAAGAAATATTAAATGGGATCCTTTAAGCAAAGAGAGAGCCCAAAAGTAACATAGGCCAAAGAGGAACAGAGACAATGTACAGATACAGTGACTTTACAGGTAATACAATGGCACTAAATTCATATCTTTCAGTAGTTACTCTGAATGTAAATGGGCTAAATGCTCCAACCAAAAGATTGGAAAAAAAACAATACTCATTGATAGTTTGTCTGCAAGAGACTCATTTTAGACCCAAAGACACCTCCAGATTTAAAATTAGAGGATGGAGCAGCCTAGGTAGCTCAGCGATTTAGTGCTGCCTTCAGCCCAGGGTGTGATCCTGGAGACCCGGGATCAGGTCCCATGTCGGGCTCCCTCCATGGAGCCTGCTTCTCCCTCTGCCTGTGTGTGTGTGTCTCTCTCTGCCTCTCATGAATAAATGAATAAAATCTTAAAAAAAAATAAAGTTAGAGGATGGAAAACCATTTATCATGCTAATGGACATCAAAAGAAAGCTGGGGGTAGCAATCCTTATATCAGACAAATTAGACTTTAAACCAAAGAGTGTAATACAAGATTAGGAAGGACAGTATATCATAATTAAAGCATCTACCCATCAAGATCTAACAAGTATAAATATTTATGCCCCTAATATGAAGCAACCAATCATATAAATAACAAAGAGAAACACATTGATAATACAATAATAGTAGAGGACATTAACACCCCACTCACTGCAATGGACAGATCATCTAAGCAGAAGATCAACAAGGAAACAAACTTTGAATGACACACTGGAACAGATGCATTTCACAGATATATTCAGAGCATTCCATCCTAAATCAACAGAAAACATATTCTTCTTGAGTACACATGGAACATTCTCAAGAATAGATCACATACTTTGTCACAAACCAGGTTCTCAACTGGTACTAAAAGACTGAGATCATTCCTTGCAGATTTTTGACTGTAGTGCTTTGAAACTTGAACTCAATCACAACAGGAAATTTGGAAAGAACTCATACATGGAGGTATGAGCATCCTAATAAAGAATGAATGGATCAACTAGGAAATTTCAGAAGAAATAGATTCATGGGCACAAATGAAAATGAAAACACAAATGTTCAAAACTTTTGGGTTGCAGCCAGGTTGGTCCTAAGAGGGAAGTATATAGTAATATAAGCGTTTCTCAAGAAACAAGAAAGGTCTCAAATATACAACCTAACCTTACACTGAAAGGAGCTGGAGAAAGAATAGCAAATAAAGCCTAAACCCAGCAGGAGAAGAGAATTAATAAATATTAGAGCAGAAATCAATTAAATAGAAACCAAAAGAACAGTAGAACAGATCAATGAAACTAGGAGCTTGTTCTTTGAAAGAATTAATAAGCTCAGTAAACCCCTGCTCAGAGTTAACCAAAAAGAAACAAGAAAGGACTCAAATAAATAAAATCATGAATGAAAGAGGAGAAATCACAACAAACACTGAAGAAATACAAACAATTATAAGAACATATTAAAAGCAACCATATGCCAATAAATTAGGCAATCTGGGAAAAAATGGATGCATTCCTAGAGATGTATAAACTGAAGCAGGAAGCAATAGAATACCTGAAGAGACCCATAACCAGCAAGGAAATTGAAGCAGTAATCAAAAATCTCCTAATAAACACAGTCCAGGGTGAGCTGGCTTCCCAGGGAAATTTTACCAAACATTTAAAGAAGAATCGATACCTATTCTTCTGAAACTGTTTCAAGAAATAGGAATGGAAGGAAAGCTTCCAAACTCATCCTATGAGGCCAGTATTACCTTTATCCCAAAACCAGACAAAGATCCCACCAAAAAGGAGAATTACTGATCAATATCCCTGATGAACATGAATACAAAAATTCTCGCCAAGATACTAGCCAATAGGATCCAACAGTACATCAAAAGGATTATTCACCATCACCAAGTGGGATCTATTCCTGGGTTGCAAGGGCGATTCAGCATCCACAAATCAATCAACATGATATACTACATTAATAAAGGAAAGAACAAGGACCATCTGATCTCAATAGATGCAGAAAAAGCATTTAACAAAGTACACATCCTTTCTTGTTTAAAACTCTTCAGAGTGTAGGGATAAAGGGAACATACCTCAATATCATAAAAAGCCATCTATGAAAAGCCCATAGCAAATATCATTCTCAATAGGAAAAAACTGAGAGCTTTTCCCCTAAGGTTCCTACATGGCAAGGATGCCCTATCACCATTGTTGTTCAGCATAGTACTAGAAGTCCTAACCTCAACAATCACACAACAAAAAGAAATAAAAGGCAACTGAATCAGCAAAGAAGTCAAAGTCTCACTCTTTGCAGATGACGTGATACTCTATGTGGAAAACCCAAAGGACTACATCCAAAAATTGCTAGAACTCATACAGCAATTCAGCAACGTGGCAGGACATAAAATCAATGCACAGAAATCAGTTGCATTTCTATATGCTAACAATGAGACAGGAGAAAGAGAAATTAAGGAGTCGATCCCATTTATAATTGCACCCAAAATCATAAGATACCTAGGAATAAACCTAACCAAAGAGGCAAAGGATCTGTATGCAGAAAGCTGTAGAACACTCCTGAAAGAAATTGAGGAAGGCATGAAGAAATGGAAAAATGTTCCATGCTCATGTATTGGAAAAACAAATATTGTTAAAATGTCTATGCTACCCAGAACAATCTATACACTCGATGCAATCCCCATCAACTTTTTCCACAGAGCTGGAACAAATAAATCTAAAGTTTGTATGGAACCAGAAAAGATTCTGAATAGCCAAAGGAATATTGATAAAGAAAATCAAAGCTGGAGGCATCACAATCCCAGGTTTATAGCTCTATTACAAAGCTGTAGTCATCAAGACAGTATGGTATCAGCACAAAAACAGACATGTAGATCAGTGGAACAGAATAAAAATCAAGAAATGGACCCATAACTATGTGGTCAACTAATCTTTGATAAAGCAGGAAAGACTATCCATTGGAAAAAAGACAGTCTTTTCAACAAATGGTATTTGGAAAATTGGACAGCCACATGCAGAAGAATGAAACTGAACCATTTCCTACCTCCGTACATATATAGACTCAAAATGAATGAAAGACCTAACTATGAGACAGGAAACCATTGGAATCCTAGAGGAGAACATAGGCAACAACCTCTTTGACCTTGGCCACAGCAACTTCTTGCTAGACACATCTTCAAAGGCAAGGGAAATAAAGGTAAAAATGAACTATTAGAACTTCATCAAGATAAAAAGCTTTTGTACAGCAAAGGAAACAGTTGACAAAACCAAAAGGCAGCCTACAGAATGGGAGAAGATTTGCAAATGACACATCAGATAAAGGGCTACTATCAAAAATCTATTAAAAAGTCATCAAACTCAATACCCAAAGAACAAATAATCCAGTCAAGAAATGGGCAGAAGACATAACAGACATTTCTCCAAGGAAGACATACAAATGGCCAATAGGCACTTGAAAAAATGCTCAGCATCACTTGGCATCAGGGAAATACAAATCAAAACCACAATGAGATACCACCTCACATCAGTCAGAATGGCTAAAATTAACAAGTCAGAAAAGGAAAGATGTCAGCAACAATGTGGAGAAAGGGGAGCCTGTTTCTGTAAACTGGTGTAGCCACTCTGGAGAACAGTATGGAGGTTCCTCAGGAAGTTGAAAATAAAGCTACCCTACAACCCAGAAGTTGCACTACTGGGTATTTATCCCAAAGATACAATTGTAGTGACCCGAAGGAGCACCTCCACCCCAATGTTTACAGCAGCAGTGTTCACAATAGCCAAACTATGGAAAGAGCCCAGATGTCCATCGACTGATAAAGAAGATGTGGTATATATACCACGGAATACTCCTCAGCCATCAAAAAAAAAAAAAAAAAAAAAAAAATCTTGCCACCTGCAATGATGTGGTTGGAACTAGAGGATATTATGCTAAGTGAAATAAGTCAATCAGAGAAAGACAACTATCATATAATCTCACTCCTATGTGGAATTTAAGAAACAAAAAAGGATCATAGGGGAAGGGAGGGAGAAGTAAAACGAAATCAGAGAGGGAAGCAAACTATAAGAGACTCCTAATCATAGGAAACAAACTGAGGGTTGCTAGAGGGGAGGTAGTAGAAGAATGGGGTAACTGGATGATGGATATTAAGGAGAGCACATGATTAATGAGCATGGGTACTATATAAGAGTGATGAATCACTGAACTCTACCTCTGAAACTAATAATATACTCTATGTTAATTGGATTTAAATTAAAAAATATTTGAAAACTGTTATAATCTAAACAGTGTAGTACTGGGACAAAAATAGACACATAGATCAATAGAACAGAATAGAAAACCCAGAAATAAATCCATAACTGTTGGTCAATTAGTTTTTGACAAAGCAGGGAAGAATATCCAGTGGAAAAAAGATAGTCTCCTCAACAAATGATATTGGGAAAACTGGGCAGCAACATGCAAAAGAAAGAAACTAGACTGTTTTCCTACACCATACACAAAAACAAATTCAAAATGGATTAAAGATCTAGATGTGAGACCTAAAGCCATCAAAATCCTAGATTAGAATACATACAGGCAATAACCTCTTTGACATTGGTCAGAGCAACTTTTTTCGAGGTATGTCTCCTGATACAAGGTAAACAAAAGGAAAAATAAACTATTGGAACTACGTCAACGTAAAAATCCTCTGCACAGCAAAGGAAACAATCAATAAAACCAAGAGGCAACCCAAAGAATGGGAGAAGAGTTTTGCAAGTGACATATCTGATAAGGGGTTAGTATCAAAAATATATAAAGAGCTTATCAAACTCAACACTAAAAAAACCAAATAGTCTAGTTTAAAAATGGGCAGGAGACATAAACTGACATTTCTCAAAAGAAGACATTCAGATGGCAAACAAACACATGAAAAGATGTTAATCATCCTTACTATTAGGGAAATGCACATCAAAACCACACTTGTCAGAATGGCTGAAATCAACAACACAGTAAACAATAGGTGTTGGTGAGGATGTGGAGAAAAGGTAACCTTGCACTATTGTTGGGAAGGCAGACTGGTGCAGCCACTATGGAAAAGAGTAGAGAGTTTTCTCCAAAGATCAAAAATAGAACTGCCCTAAAATCCAGCAATCACACTACTGGATATTTACCTAAAAATTCAGAAACACTAATTCAAAGGGATACATGTATCCCTATATTTATTCAGCATTATTTACAATACTGAAGATATGGAAGCAGCCTAAGTGTCCCATTGGTTGATGAATGGGTAAAGAAGATGTGAGATACACATACACACATGCACACGTATCAATGGAATATACTCAGTCATAAAAAAGAATGAAATATTGCCATTTTCAATGACAGAGTTGAGCTAGAGAGTGTAATGCTAGGCAAAATAAGTCAGAAAGAGAAGAACCATATGATTTTACTCCTATGAGGAACTTAAGAAACAAAACAATGATCAACTAGGAAAAAAGTGAGAGAAACCAAGAAATGAACACTTAATTATAAAGAACAAACTGATGATTACCAGAGGGAGGAGGTTGGAGAATTGAGTGAAATAGGTGAATGGGGGTTAAGAGGGTACTTGTCACTTGATCACTAGGTTATGTATGGAATTGGTGAATCACTGTATTATACACCTGAAACTAATATAACACTGTGTGTTAACTAAATGGAATTAAAATAAAAACTTAGCATTTTTTTTAAATTAAAAAAAATACAGATTCTTTAAGGGGATAAAGTCCTTAGGATGTTATGCAGTAGAATCAATTATAGTGTCTTACTACTCAAATACAGTTTGGTAAGTTTGGCATTTTTTATTTTCACAATAATTTATAGAAGATTGATGTATGAAGAACTGATGTGAGCAAGTACATAGAACAAGAATTTAAACAAATTTACTTTGCTGAATATAAATAACTGGGCAGGGCATTGTAATACAGATTATTTTCATTTTAGTATGCATTACAGTAATTTACAACTGAATTCTGTTGGCCACGTACCTGAATTTAATGAACATACAAATTCCATTATTTAAAACTAGCTGAAAAGCATAACCCCCATACCAGCTCCTAGCATTTAGAAAACAACCTAAAAGTGTTTTTCAGTTCAATAAATGTTGTATTCTTTGAAATCAGAGGAATTTAATAAAAATTGATAATTTTCAGATGTCACAAAGAAAATTAGTGACAATTGCAAGTAATCCTCTTTTCTGAGATTATTCATTTGGGATTAAATTTATACTGTGCGTATAAATATGTATTTAAATGTACATTATGGATTCTTAAAGTGGTATCCCTGAAAAAAATTTTCATACTTTTTCTGGAAATTTTGATTTATAGACAGTCTTATTTGGAAAGTGCTTTCTCTTATTTTAATCAAGACACATTTTAATTTCACAGCTACTTCAGAATTAAGAGAACTTATTTAATGTAAAGAAGTAAACAAATTAAGAAAATAGTGTTTTTCATATTCATATTTATAATGGAGTAAAGGGAATTTCCTGTTTCTGATTTGTGCTATATGAAAACAAATGACTTGGGAAAAACAAGGCTATAATGCCATCTGGGGGCTTTTAGGGACATCACACTTCACAGAACTAAGAATCAGATAGGGTAATTCACAATTACCTCCATTTGCCCATCAGAACAATAATTACCATTTATTTTTCCTTTTTCACTGATTTTACAGTAATTACCTGGAAGGAATAATGGCTCAAAATACCCTGTCTTCTACAGTCTACATTACTAAGTATTTCTTTCCTGTAGCCAGGCAATCTTTTTTTCCTCTTAAGAGGCAGGACATAAAATGTCTAAAATTTTATGTTAAATTATGAGATTCAATAAGATTACAACATAAAACCGAGTTAGAACAACTTAACAAAAAGGTATATACTTACATGCAATCTCTGGTAGTGGAAATATGTCCCTTTATTGGTGGGGGCTTAACCTTAAAACTCATAGAAGCGTTGGTCACACCAGCAGAGCCACTTTAGCGAGGTAGCATTTGAGAAGTGGTTGCAGTGTAATAGCCATTTTTGAGGGAGTTCATTTGCATTCATCAATTAAAGTAGTCTTAACTGAATGCTTATTGTTTGCTAAATATTGTTAAGGGAAAAGATCCTTTGTGCTGTGAGGAGGTAGTATATATAATACATACAAGATAAAAACATGTAAGAGCTGTTAATTTCCTTATGGTATTTTTATTTGTTTTGTTTTACAACAAAATATTTGCTTTTAAGAATTCTGAAAATGATTATGGTGATCTGAGGCTTTAACTATATCTTTCCAAATGAACTTGGTTCATTTTCAAATCCCCACCATTAGAAGAAATGCCATTTTTAATGATAAGCTCATTATTCTCTATGCCAATTTATACACATGCCTTTTTCTTCCTGTAAATTACCAATTAACCTGATGTATGGTAGATGTTAAATAGATATAAATAAATAAGTCAGTACTTTTGGAGTTTTCTAGTTGTCCCAACAAAAAATATGTCATAAAGGAAAAGAAAAAAGTGGCTACTTGTTGGATGAAGGATTTGGTCCTTGTTTGTATTCTGACTCTTGCTATTTATGTGTATGTTCAGAGGACTGGAGTCTAGCTGTTGCAGGGACATTTAAAACAGAATTAATTAGCAATGAAATCTGATAATTTTTTAGTCAGTTTGTAACTATTGTTCTCTTAAAAGCTCTGATTAGAGTGGATAAGGTTTGTCATATTTAAAAATTGGACATATGTAAATTTGTAGATTATTTGAATTGTATTACGTTACTGTGGCAGAGGCTAGTAGTAATTCTACAATATGTCTGTCTTTGTCATCAGCAATAGAGTTTTAATCTGGGCATTAAAATGCTGTGGTCAGCAATAAGACAACAAAAAGAAATGGAAGGCATCCAAATCAGCAAGGAAGAAGCCAAACTTTGACTCTTCGAAGATGACGTGGTATTCTATATAGAAAACCTGAAGGACTCCAACAAAAAATTGCTAGAACTGATACACAAATTCAGTGAAGTTGCAGTATAGGAAATCAATATACAGAAATCTGTTGCATTTCTATACACCAATAATGAAGCAGCAGAAAGAGAAATCAAGGAATTGGTCCCATTTACAGTTGCACCAAAAATCGTAAGATAGCTAGGAACAAACCTAACCAAGGAGGTAAAAGATATGTACTCTGAAAAACTATAAAACACTTATGAAAGAAATTGAAGGTGACATAAAGAAATGGAAGAACATTCCATGCTCATGTATTGAAAGAACAAATATTGTTAAAATATCCATCCTACCCAAAGCAATGCATATGTTTAATGCAATCCCTATAAAAAAATACCACCAGCTTTTTTTTTTCACAGAGCTAGAACAAACAATCCTAAAAACTTGTATTGAACTACAAAAAAACAAAAACAAAAACAAAAACAAAAAACCCTGAATAGCCAAAGCCATCTTGAAAAAGGAAAGTAAAGCTGGAGGCATTCTAATTCCAGACTTCAAGTTATTACAAAGCTATGGTGATCAAGACAGTATGGGATTGGGGCTAAAACAGACACATGGATCAGTGGAACAGATCAGAAAACAGAGGAGTGAACCCACAACTGTATGGCCAACTCATCTTTGACAAAGAATATCAAATGGAAAAAAAGATAGTCTCTTTAACAAATGGTGTTGGGAAAACTGGACAACATACAAAAGAATGAAACTGGACCACTTTCTTACACCATACACAAAAATAAATTCAAAGTGGATGAAAGACCTAGAGAAGGACACAAGCAACAACCGCTTTGACTTCAGCTGCAGCAAATTCTTGCAAGACAAGTCTTCAAAGGCAGGGGAAATAGAAGCAAAAATGAACGATTGGGGTTTCATCAAGATAAAAAGCTTCTGCACAGTGAAGGAAGCAATCGACAAAATCAAAAGACAACCCACAGAATGGGAGAAGATATTTGCAAATGATATATCTGATAAAGCGTTGGTATCCAAAATACATAAAGAACTTGCAAAATTCAACACCAAAAAACAAACAAACAAACCCAAATAGTTCAGGTTAAAAATGGGAAGAAGACATGAATAGATATTTTTCCAAAGAAGACATCCAGGTGGCCAACAGACACATGAAAAGATGTTCAACATCACTTGGCATCAGGGAAATACAAAGACTACGATGAGATACCACCTCACACTAGGCAAATGGCTACAATTAGCACAGGAAACAACAGGTGTTGGTGAAGATGCAGAGAAAGGGGAACCCTCTCTTACACTGTAGGTGATAATGCAAACCGGTGCAGCCACCCTGGAAAACAGTATGGAGGTTCCTCAAAAAGTTAAAAATAGAGCTACCCTACAATCCAGCAGTTCCACTACTAGGTATTTACCCAAAGGATACAAAAATACAGATTGAAGGGATACATGCACCCCAATGTCTGTAGCAGCATTATCAACAATAGCCAAATTGTGGAAAGAGCCCAAATGTCCATCAACTGATGAACAGATAAGGAAAAGGTGGTATATGTGTGTGTGAGTATATATGCATATATTATATGTGTATATATACACATATATTGTGTATATATGTATATATACATTGTGTTTATGTGTATACACATACAGACATATGTACACACAATGTATATACATATATATAATTATATACATATACACATAAAATGGAATATTAACCATCAAAAAATGAAATGGTGCTATTGCAGTGACATGGATGGAGTAAGTGTATTATGCTAAGTGACATAAGTCAATCATAGAAAGACAAATATATGATTTCACTCATGTCAAATTTAAGAAACAAAACAGAAGAACATGGGGGGGGGGAGGGAAGAGAGGCAAACTGGAAAACAGACTCTTAATCCTTGAGAACAAATGGAGAGTTATGGAGGGAAGGTGGGCAGGAGGTTAAATGGCTGGTGGGGATTAAGGAGTGCAGTTGTGATGCACACTGGGTGTTGTGTATAAGCGATGAATCACTGAATTGTACACCTGAACCAAAATGATGCTATATGTTAACTGGAAATTAAATAAAAACTTGAAAAAAAATAAAATAGAAGCTACTGCATTCTCTAGCTTCCCTTGTACCTACTTAAAAAAAATGACCTTTGAATTGATAGAAACATTATGTAATAATATGAAAAGTGCTTAGGTTGTAGTAACTGGAAAACACAAGGTACAAAAATGATTATGATTTTTGCGCAGAAAACAATATGATTATGTGCAGAAACAAATATGA
Source organism: Canis lupus baileyi (assembly GCF_048164855.1). Classification (NCBI taxonomy): domain Eukaryota; kingdom Metazoa; phylum Chordata; class Mammalia; order Carnivora; family Canidae; genus Canis; species Canis lupus. Next base: position 30,310,365 of record NC_132839.1, read on the forward strand.
TTATGTGCAGAAACAAATGTACAGAAACTCTGGAAAGGGAATATTAACATCTTAAGAATCATTTATTTTTTTAAAGATTTTATTTTATTTATTTATTTTTTAATTATAGTTTTCTTTTTTCTTTTTTTTTTTTAATTTTATTTATTTATTCATGAGAAACAGAGAGAGAGAGGCAGAGACACAGGCAGAGGGAGAAGCAGGCTCCATGCAGGGAGCCCAACATGGGACTCGATCCCGGGTCTCGAGGATCACACCCTGGGCTGAAGGCGGTGCTAAACCGCTAAGCCACCGGGGCTGCCTCTCTTTTTTTTTTTTTTTTAAGATTTTATTTATTTATTCATTCATAGAGATGCAGAGAGAGAGTAGCAGGGACCAGGCAGAAGGAGAAGCAGGCTCCATGCAGACAGTCCAGGGTCCCCAGGATCACGCCCTGGGCTGCAGGCGGCGCTAAACCGCTGAGCCACGGGGGTGCCCATTTTTAAAGATTTTATTTAGGGCGGTCCGGGTGGCTCAGCGATTTAGCGCCGCCTTCAGCCCAGGGCGTGATCATGGAGACCCAGGATCGAGTCCCACATCGGGCTCCCTGCATGGAGCCTGCTTCTCCCTCTGCCTGTGTCTCTGCCTCTCTCTCTCTCTCTGTCTCTCATGAATAAATGAATAAAAGCTTAAAAAAAATAAAAAGAATTTTTAAAAAGATTTTATTTATTTATTTATTTGAGAGAGCATGAGAAAGAGAGAGAGACAGCACAAGCAGGGGAAAGGATAGAGGGAGAAGCGGACTCCCTTTTGAGGAAGCAGGGAACCATGACCCTGGGATCATGACCTGAGCCAAAGGCAGACACTTAACTGACTGAACCACCTAGGCACCCCAGTAAGAATCATTCATTCATTCATTCATTTATTTATTTATTTATTTATTTATTTTAAATTTATTTATTTTTAAAGATTTGTTTATTTATTTATGATGGAGGGGGGGCAGAGACACAGGAAGAGGGAGAAGCAGGCTCCATGCCGGGAGCGCTACGCGGGACTCGATACCGGGACTCCAGGATCGCGCCCTGGGCCAAAGGCAGGCGCCAAACCACTGAGCCACCCAGGGATTCCCAGAATCATTTAAATGATGGTAAGATTATAGGTGATCTTCCCCTTCATATGTTTCCCTAATTTTCTATAATTGTGTTAAAATTTTATGAATTTTTTTAAAGAAATGGTATTTTTCCATTATGCTAAAATATAAGACTAAATTAAAGTTTTTGTAAAGCAAGATAAAGAAAATAAATAATTAAGTAGCCACTGATAAAAGCCATCTGTGGGCATCTATAAAGGGTGTAAGTGTTAGGCTATTCTCAGAGTACAGGGAAGAAGATTTTTTTACCATTCATTGGGTCTTTTGTAATTGAAGAAGCTAGAAGAATAAATTTTGCTCATGAACATTTAAAATTCATCCTTAAACTCTGGCAGATACTATGTGGAAATAACTAAGAAGTTTTGGAAAGTGTTTTTTAAACACATGTTTAAATTTCTATAAAGGAAAAAAGTAAATGCCCCTCTTAAAGAGCTAGATTAGGAAAAAACTGGACAATTTCTTTATGTTATCTCTAATACTGCGTGCAAAATAATTTATTTCTTCACTTATTACAAAGAGGAAGAAGGCAGATGGATGAATGAGGAATAGTAATTTAGTTCCCAAGGAAACCCTTCACTAATTGGAGAAAAAGGCTGTTTCAGGATCTGTGACTATGGCAATGTATCTAGACAGCTGTGAATTTTTCTGCTGTTATTTCCTAATCTCGAAAGGAAAGAGGTTGCATTACAGATTTTAAGTTTAAGAGCTAATTTAGTTATACGGTGAATGCTGACCACTAGCAACATGAGAAAGGCAATGCCAATGAAGAATTCAAGTTATCACTGTCAGGAGCTCAGATCTGTAGAGTGCCAAGCAATAATAAAATACTAGAGTCAGTGAATTAGGCTCAGGAATCTTAATAAAATTTCATTAAATGGTGTGGTAACAGAAGAAACTATGTAAATAAGTACATTTGGCAGGTACTTGACATGCATTCACCCCAAGAATATAGAGGTGGAACAAATCCATATATGTTATCACATATATGTTATTATATACATATATTATTATTATGTACCAATCACTTAAGTATGTTTTAGTCAGCATCTGTGTAATAAAATCATAATTATTTAAAGTCAGCCTTTAGCCTTCCATCAAGTAGGAAATTTATAACCCTTTTTATTATGCCTTAATCAGAAATTTTCCACTGCTACTTAAGATTCCCTGGGGGCCTGGCACGTAGTAAGAATGTTATATGTGAGTATTCAATATAATAATGCATTTATATATTAATTACTGACTTCTATTTTCAAAATTTTAAAAAACATTCTACTCCCAAGAAAGTTGAGGTCAATTTTATGTCCTAAAGAGTTTGCATTGTTGCTGGTCTCTTTGTGACTACTTCCAGCATGCATACTCATATACACAGACATACAGGCCCACACATAAGACCGTGGCTATTCTTAACTTTGAGTGCATATTACAATCATCTGGGGAATTTCAAAAAAAAAGATATAATACTCTTGTTCTATATCGACAGTTCCTGGCTATGTATCCCAAAGGAATATTGTATTCATTGATTGATTAACTTTTTGAACCCCTACGGATGATAGGAGTGGAATAAGTGGTAGAGTAATTATAATATACATTACCGAGTACTGATTTATGAAGTGTCTTAAATGTGCTCATCTGTAGTATTACTAATTAGGGTGGCTTATGGGTAAGAATCCAACCAAACTAAGTAATTCTTCTTGGTAACCTAAATGGAGATTTAGTATCTCAGAAGTTTTATGTACCAGAATTCTAAACAGACACATAGTAACAATAAAGCAATTAAGCTCATGTATTCTTGCAACTTTCTAGCTGCTGACAGTGATATGACCTAAGCTGACCTTTACTAATAGAACTGCAGATGGGATAGAACTGAGGATGGATGTTTGAACAGATTCATATTGCTAAAGATTACTCCACAGGCTACATGGAGAGCAAATAAAAATTCGTTGCTTGTGTTGTTCAGAGATTTAATGTGCTACACTATTGACTGACTGTGGTTGATTAATAAGTCATTAAATAAGAGTCTGAAGCTAATTCGCACAATGGAAAATGTTATGGTGGATTTCTGTCATCACCAATGCACTCATTACAAATACTATAATTATGAATGAAAAGCCATTAGAAATCGAGACCAAGAACTCAATTTAAAATTCTGCGTTCTTTTTAATTCCATGAAGTATATACAACAGACTCTTTAGGAGGAATGCAAAATCCTTAGATGAATAATTCCTTGTTTGAGAGCATAGGATATATTGATGCATGGAGTGTGTTGAAAAGAGGTCACCTGGAGAAAAAAAATGACCTGGTTGTATATGTTAAAGGGGAGAGTAAAAAAGAACTTTAAATAAGAGTTGTAATCTAGAGGATCTTTCGGTGGGAGGTTCTAAAAATTAAAAGTAACACTTGGTTTAATACAAATCCTAATTAGTAGGGGCATAGTTTTTAAAATTCTAATTGAAAATCTTGAGTTAGAAAAACTTGGGTTTGAGTCCTAGCTTCATCATTCAACAGACCCATATAACCATGATTAAGTTATGTTTACAGCTTTGTGACTCAGTTCTATCATCTGTAAAATGTAGGTCTTTCTTCTGCCAACCTCATAAGGTAGTTATGAGGAAAACTGAGGACAGTAGAAAAGGATCGAAACCTGATAATGTCAAGTAACTAACTGTGTAGCCAACATTGTTAACCTATACAATGGCCATTAACTTCTTTATTATTTTGTCAAAACTCTAATTTTGTTTAGATATTCACCCATTTCCCATGAGGTAAATCATGAACTAATGTGGTGATCCTAGTTCCATACTAGTGATAGTTTAGAAAGGCAGAGGGAGAACCAATCCTAGTCAGTGAGATATGAGGGGAAGTTTCTCAAGAGGTTCTGTTCAAGAGATACTCTCATATGTTGGTAGAACAGCAAGATTCAGGGACAGCTTTAGGTCGCCAATAGGTATCTTTATTAGCTTAAATTTTTAAAATAGCTTGATTGAAATATAAATCACATACAATTCACCCATTTAAGGAGTACACTTCAGTGCTTTTTAATATATCTATAGCTAAGTGCAAATATTACCATAGTCAATTTTGGAATGTCTTTATCAACCTCAAGAAAAACCTTATATCCTTTAGTTACCATTACTCTCACCTACTTTCCGCAGCCCTAAGCAACCACTGATCTACTTTATGTCTCTATAAATTTCCCTATTCTGGACTTTTATGTGAATGGATCATGCAGTAGATGGTCTTTTGTGACTGGCTTCCTTCACTTAGCATAATGTTTTCAAGGTTCATCCATGTTCTAGCAGGTATCAGTATTTAATTCCTCTTAATAGCTGAATAACATTTTATTTTACAGGTTTAGATTTTATTTATCTAATTGATGGACATTTGAGTTGTTGCCCCTTTTTAGCTGTTATGAGTAAGTGCTGTAAACACCATGTACACATTTCTGTGGGGATGTGTTCATTTTTTTGGTTATATACATGGAGTGGAATTGCTGGGACTCCTGAAAAAAAAAAAAAAAAAGGGAATTCCAGGAAGATGGCAAATGATACTCCAGGGTGACAGCTGTGCAATCAAACCTGGAAAATAACCAGCTCAGATGGGAGCAGAAAGTTTGAAGTTTTAGGGACGGGGGTCTTTAGGAATAAAATGGAACTGGTATCTTAACAGGTTTGATCAATTGGAAAATTATATTGAGAGCAACAAAGTAAATCATTGGTCACTTAATTCACTAGAAAAAAAACAGGGAAAGAGACAGTAAAGAAGAGCCTTTCTGGAAATCGAACCAACCTTAAACAATGACCTCAAGAACTGCCCCTGTCTGAATTTTACTGGATCAGACTGTGAAGTAATTTATAAGCCTGGGGCGCTGTCAAAAACAATCAGCCAACAATTAGTGGGAACTGACAGCTGGTTGTAATATCAAAAGGCACAGAACAGTTAAAAAGAAAAATCAGGGAGAGAGGCAGTCAGAGAGCCCTGCTAAAACCAGTCATTCCATAGTGACTATGCCATACCCAAGGCTGTGTCCTCTGATGAGCTACAGAAGTTTTCACCCTGTGTGTGTGTGTTGGGGGGGGGGGGGGGTGCATGACAAACCACTAGTCTGTTACATTAGCCACTGTCTTATTACTTAGTGATTTAGCTAAGCCACCAAAGCAAACAACAGAAACAAGCACCAGAGAAACATATGTATCCAATGTTTATATATTACCTAAAAGTCCATTTTTCAACAAAAAATCATGGCATATGCAAAGAAATAGGAAATGTGACCCATACACAGGAAGAAAAAGCATGCAATAGAAACTCTCTGTGAGGAATGCCAGGCATCGGATTTAACAAAGAGTTCAAAGCAGCCTTTATAAAGATGTTCAAAGAGCTTAAGGAAGCCATCATTAAAGAAGTAAAAGGTTCTGTGATGACAGTATCTCATCAAATATGGCATAATAATAAAGAGATAAAAATTATAAAGCAGAATGAAAAGGAAACTTTGGACTTGAAAAGTAAAATAGCCAAAATGAAAAATTCGCTAGAGAGGCTCAACAGTAGATTTGAACTATCAGAAAAAAAAGTCAGCCAATTTGAGAATAGGTTGATAAAGATCATGTAAGCCAAAAAAAGAGAAAATGAAGAAAACTGGCAGAACCACAGAGAAATGTGGGACACATTAAGAATACTAACATACATATAATATGAATATCGAAGGATGAGGAAAAAGGAACAGAAAAAATATTTAGAGAAATGATGGCTGAAAACTTCCAAATTTGATGAAAACAATCTACATATCCAAGAAGTTCAGTAAATTCCAAGGATAAGTATACAGAAATCCACAACCAGTTACATCATAGGAATGAAATCCTGTTACTCTACTTGACTCAGTAGTAACATTTTTAGTCAAATGTTATAGCCCTGATTGTTAATACTGGATATTGATTTTACCCAAAATTTGTTATACTTACGTTGAGAGAATGGTGAAAACTATGGTTGCCGTAGTGAGGTGAGGAATATTTACTGTGAAGGTTAATGGTGAAGGTTTACATTTAATCAAAGATCTCAAAATGACGCAAAGCGAGCAAAAATAAAAGCAAGAGATAGCTGTATATGCATATTATCAGAAATACATATAGGTAAATTGAAAAAGAAGTAGCTACAGCTGTGGAAGCAGCACTAGGACTGGGAGTGGGTGGGACAGTGCCTTTCTGTTTTTCATTATAAGCCCTTAGTAGAGTTTGACTTCATGTATGTACATGGTTTTATGTTCACAAAATACAAATGAACTTTTTTTTAATCTTTCCACACTTTGGTGATGTTTTCCTCCCACCTTTATTGAGATATAATGATATAGCATACTTTAAAGTGTATAATGTGATGATTTGATACATGTATATATTGCAAAATGACTCCCACAGTAAGGTTAGTTATCAACCTAACACCTGATATAACTGTGTGTGTGTGTGTGTGTGTGTGTGATGAGAGCATTTAAGATCTATGACTTAAAAAAAAAAAAGATCTATGACTTAGCAGCTTTAAGTATATAACAAAATATTGATAACTGTAGTTTACCATGCTACACATAGATCCCCAGAACTTACTCATCTTATAACTGGCAGTTTGCACCCTTTGGCCAAACCCTCCCTATTTTCCCCAAGTCCCTGACAACCACTGTTCCACTCTGTTTTTGTGAATTCGGCTTTAAAAAATTCCCTATATAAGTGAGATCGTATGGTATTTGTCCCTGTCTCACTCATTTCAGGTAGCATAATACCCTCAGGATTCTAACATGTTGTCACAAATGGAAAGATTTCCTGCTTTCTCATGGCTGATTAATAGTCCAGTGTGTGTGTGTGTGTGTGTGTGTGTGTGTGTGTGTGTGTTACATTTCTTTTTTTAATCATATTTGGATAGACATTTAGGTTGTTTCCATGTCTTGGCTATTGTGCATAATGCTACAATGAACATACAGGTGCAAATATCTCTTCAGGATAATGATTTCATTTCCTTTGGCTGTATACCCTGAAGTGGGATTGCTGGATCACATGGTAGTTTTTTTTTTTTTTTTAATTTTTTGAGGAACTTCCATACTGTGTCCATAGTAGCTGCACCAATTTATATGCCTACCAACAGTATTCAATGTTTTCTTTTTCCTACATCTTCACCAACACTTGTTATTTCTTGACGTTTTGATAATAGCCATTCTAATAGGTGTGAAATGACATCTCATTGTGGGTTTGATTTGCATTTCTCTGCTAATTAGTGATTTTGAGAATCTTTTCATGTACCTGTTATCCATTTGTATGTCTTCTTCAGAGAAATATCTATTCAGGTCCTCTGCCCATTTTTAAATTAGGTGTTTTTTTTTTTTTTTTTTGTAGTTGAGTTGTAGGAGTTCCTTATGTATTTTGGATGTTAACCCCTTATCAGATGATTTGCAAATATTTTATCCCATTCCATAAATTGCCTTTTCATTTTGCGGATTTTTTTTTTTTTTTTTTGCTATGCAGAAGCTTTTTAGTTTGATGTAATCTCATTCATTTTTGTTAGTATTGCTTGTATTTTTGGAGTCATATCCAAAAAAATCATTACCACAACTAATGTCAAGGAGCTTTTTCTCTGTTTTCTTTTAGGAATTTTGTGATTTCAGGTCTTAACATTTAAGACTATAATTCCTTTCAAGGTAATTTTTGTGAATAGTATTAGATAGGAGTCCAGATTCATTCTTTTGCATGTAGTTATTCAGTTTTCCCAGCACCAGTTATGGAGTAGATTTCCTTTCTCCATTAACTGTTTTTGGTTCCCTTGTCAAATACTGGTTGACTTTATATGGGAGGGTCTACTTCTGGGCTCTCAATTTTGGTACGTTGGTCTGTGTGTTTGTTTTTATACTAGTGCCAATCAGTTTTAATTACTCTAATTTTCTTAGATAGTTTGAAGTCAGGAAGTGTAATGCCTCCAGCTTTGTTTTTCCTTCTCAGTATCACTTTGGCTATTTGGGTTCCCTATGAATTTTAGGATGGTTGGTTTTATTTCTGCGGAAAATGTTCACAGTTGCCATTTGAAGTTGTATAGTAGCTCTTTAAAGGTTTTGTCAGATAATTTCAACATCTGTGTCATCTTGTCATTGGCATCTGTTGATTGTGTTTTCCCATGTGAGCTGAGATTTGTGTATTTCTTCATATGTCAAGTAATTTGAGATTGTATTTCTGGACCTTTGGAATATGACACTAAGAAAGTTTTATTTAACTCCTATAGAAAATGTTGGGTTTTTTGTTGTCATCTGTTTGTTTTTAGTTTACCTGGCTTGATTCAGGCACACGTTCCAACCTTCCTCTGTGACTCTAATTCCACTGTTGATTCAGTTTTAAAGCTTTCCACTGTTATTTGAATTTGTCCCGTATGTGCTACCCAGTAATTAGTCTTGGACCCAAGTGAAATTGTTACCTTAGTTCTCAGTGTCTTTACTATGCTAATTAGGATAAGAGCAGTGCATATTCAGGTGAGAGAAGTGAGCCCGGAGTTCACACAAAACTTTATGGAGTTGTTTTCCCTTTCCACTATCTCTATAGTACTTTCAGGTTTTGAGATTTCTGTTTGGATCTCTGGTCAGAAACCACCTACTTCCACAATTGTTCTATGTCTTGTACCATTTGTCTCCTATTGGTAGCCACTGTTGCTGCTGCCACCATCCCTATGGTAGATCTCAGAGTCTGTGACATGAAAGATTGGACAAAATGAGTCAAACTCTCCCACCTCCATGAATTACCCACAAGATTTCTCTGAACTTTAAGTCTGTTTTCTGACTCCTTTAGCCAGAAATAGGGGGATTCTCCTGCATCTTTCTCTGTCTCCATGACAATGTTTTATTTTCTTTTTTTAAATGTTTATTTATTTATGATAGTCACACACAGAGAGAGAGGCAGAGACACAGGCAGAGGGAGAAGCAGGCTCCATGCACCAGGAGCCCGACGTGGGATTCGATCCCGGATCTCCGGGATTGCGCCCCAGGCCAAAGGCAGGCACCAAACCGCTGCGCCACTCAGGGATCCCCATGACAATGTTTTCACACAGATTTGAGGCTCCTTTGGATTCAGGCTGGAGAGAGAGTGGAGGTAAAAGAAATGCAGACTTGGTGGTGGATGAGTTATAGCTTGCTTCCCCATCCTACTTTTATCTCGGGTAGCTGTACTACCTGATATTCAAGTAGCTGTGTTATCCTTTCAGTCTAGGTTTTTACAGTGTTTATTTCAGGAGAAAGAGGTATTGTGTGTTTATTCCATCTTACCTAGAACTAGACCCCTGCTATGTTTTGAGAATATACTGGCTATAAGCCCTTTATTAGGTAATGATTTACAAATATTTATCCTGGTTTGTTGCTTATCTTTTCATTCTCTTTCAAGTGTTTTTTAAGGAGCAGAAATGCTAATTTGATGAAATACAATCTAGCTTTTAAAAAATATTTGTACTTTTGAGATTATATCTAAGAACTCTTTGCCTCATGCAAGGTCACAAAGATTTTTTTTCTTTGCTTTATTTTGAAGTTTTATAGTTTGAGGCTTTACATTTATGTCTATAATCCATCTTGAATTTTGTATATGGAGTGAGATACAGATTGAAGTTCACTTATTTGGGTATGAATGTCAAGCACTCTTTACTGTGAAGACTACTATTTCTCCTCTGACTGCCTTTATATCTTTGTAAAAAAATTGGTTTCCCCATATAAATGGTAATCTTTCTGAACTCTGTTCCATTATTCTATTTGTCTTTTATGGTAAAATATACATAGTATTTATCATCTTAGCCATTTGTAAGTGTATAATTCAGTGGCATTACATACATTCACAATGTTGTGTAATCATCACCATTATCTATATCCAAAATTTTATCATCCTCAATATAAACTCTTTACCTATTAAACAGTAACTCTCATTTATCTCTTCCTCCTAGTCCCTGGTACCCTCTATTCTACTTTCTCTATATATGAATTTGCCTGTTCCAAGTACTACATATAAGTGGAATTCTAACAATATTTTCCTTCTATGTCTGGATTATTTCATTTAGTTAATGTTTTCAAAGCATGTCATGTTATAGAAATGCAAAAATTCCATTCCTTTTTATTGCTGAATAGTTTTCCATTATATGCGTATACTTGGAGATCATCAAGTTTCTTGGATTTGTAGATTGATGCCTTTCATCAAAATTGGGCCATTTTCAGCCATTATTTCTTCACGTATTGTGTCTTTTCTTTCCTTGCCTTCTAGGATTCCCACAATTCATATGCTGATCAATTTGATGGTATTCCTCAGGTCACTTAGTTTCTGTTCACCTGTCTTTATATATGTATATATATATATTTTTGCTTCTGTTCAGTTATACTATCTTCACTGCTTCTTTTTTCTGTCTTCTCAAATCTGCTTTTGAACCCCACCAGTGAATTTTTCATTTCATTTCATTTCAGTTATTGATTGTAACTTTCAGCCTCAGAATTTTTTTTCCTTTTTATAATGTATTGATATTCTGTTCATGCATTTTTTTCCCTTTGTCTCTGTCTTCCTTTAGTGCTTTGAGCCTCTTTAAAAAAGACAGTCTTTAAAAAGTCTTTGTCTAGTAATCTCAGTGTTGGGGTTTCTTTCGGGTCAATGCCTGTCAGTTAATTTTGTTCCTTTGAATGGGATGTGATTTCTTTTTCATTGTATGCCTGGGATTTTTTTTTGTTCCTTAAAAACTGGACATTTGAATCTTTTAATGTGTTAACTCTGGGAATCAGATTTTCCTCTTTCCCCAAAATTTTCTGTTTACTTGTTTTTCTGTTTTTATTTTTTTGATTGTTAAAGGGTATCTCCATGTTGGGGATTAGTCTGAGTTGAAGGCTCAAGGTCTCCTCAGGTCTTTTTGAGCCAGTGTCTTTCCTTGAGCATGTGTGATCATGGCTTTCTAAATTCCTTTATATATTTCTTTGCTTTTGAATATCCTAATCCTTAAATGTCTGGCTCCCAAAACAAGGAAAAGGTCAAGGAAGGGCAAGCATCCTTCAAATGCTCTCTGGAAGCAGCTGCAGTCAATAGGGGTTGAAACAATGGTGGCCAGACTCTCTGCTAGCCAAGATTTCCTCCAAAGCTGCAAGCTTTTAAATAATTAGAGCTCCAAAATAATTAATAGTTTCTTTCTTTTTTTTTTTTAAGATTTTATTGATTTATTTGAGAGAGAGAGAGCTTGCAAGAGAGCACCAGCAGGGGAAAGGGAGAAGCAGGGAGCCTCACATGGCAGTCAATTCCAGGACTGTGGAATCATGACCCAAGCCGAAGGCACCTGCTTAACCAACTGAGCCACTCACGCACCCCATCAATACACTTTCTGCCAGTTGTTAATGTAAGTAGAGAGAGGGATTCCTGGTGCTTCCTACTCCTCTAGATTCTCTGAGATCACTCTCATATAATCTTTTATATGTTCTTCCTCAGTTGTCCTGAAAGGAACCAAGGGAGGAGGTCTTCACCTCTGGGCTGGTGCTTTAGAGACCAGAATAGTGTTTCTTAGATCAGATTAATGAGGCAATGGGAATACCCCCCCAAAGAATGTGGAAAATCAGAAGGATAAAATGTAGGCTACCTGAGCAACCATGTTGCCTCACTTGAAAATAGACCTACCAGGACCCAAATCCTGGTGTGCCTGGGTTTTGTTTCACTTAAGAGGAGTCCCCCTTTTCCAGGGGCTAGCCAGTCTCTATTTTGGCCTGTCCTCAGTTGCATGTCCTCAGTCTGTCCAAATTGCAGACTATATTTTAGGGCTAGCATACCAAAGGCAACATTTTCCTGACCCTTGGGACTGTTCGTCAAGTGCACTTAAAATGAATACAAAGATTAATCACAGGAGATCCCAGTTCTCTAGGGATTGGCATTTAGATTGAGCAGCTGCCTCTTAACTAACATACCTTTATGTAGAGTGCATGGCCCTCTATTAGTGGTGTTCAGCACATTTCTGCCTTGATCTTAGCATGAATTTTATTTTTTCTTTTTTTGCACCTCTGCAACACATGTTTGTTGAACTAATATATTGGGTGGCACAATTGTGGTAAGTTCTGTGTTCTGTTTATAAGAATTTACTGCTAGGATCCTCATTTAAACCTAATAATCACATATGCAAATACATATATGAACTTGTACAGATTTAAGTGTAAGTAGTCCGTATACCAGTGATACTGAAACCTCTCTATTCATCAGAACCATCTGAAGAACTTTCCTCAAACCCTATTTCCTATGTTTTAACCACAGATATTGCTTTAACAAGTCAGGAGTGGAAGCCAAGAATATGTATTTTTCAAAAAACTACCTGTTATTCTGATAGGCAGTCAGCGTGAGGACCACAACCCCGACTGCTTGAGACGATCTAGTAGTTACAATAGAGGACATAAGGCGCTTTCTATTTTTTAGGGAGATTCTGGGCTAGACATCACAGTCAAGAGCAGTAGTTTTGAGCGTAGAGATCGTATCCCATTCTCAGTATAGTCACTTCCAAGCTGTTAGCCTTACACTAACTTTCAGAGCTTTGGGGTTTCTGTGTCTGTTGTCGTTGTTTATAAGGTAGAGACCACAAGGTACGGGTCAGCATGAGAATGCGCGCAGAGCCTCACTTAGCACAGTACCTGGGCTACTACGACGCAGCGTCGGTCAGGTGTGTGCCGGCGTCCCCGCGCGCCGCTGCCTCAGTGCGTGCGCACGACACCGACCGTCACCTTCTCTGGTCGGGGCCTTAGGAACCCGACCGGGGGCGGGGGCGGGGGCGGGGGCGACACCACGGCTCTCCGGCCAGTGCTGTGCTGCACACGTCCAGCGGGGGGCGCGAGCGCAGACCGGCGGGGCCCGCGCCTGCTCACTGGGCGCCGCTCTCGGTCTCGGCTGCTCGCGTCCAGGCGCTGCTCCCCAAGCCTCAGTGGCGGGGTACGGCAGCGCCTTGGGGACAAAAGTCTTTCTCTGCTGGGGGCTCTGCCCTGTACTTAACCGTTCCGGGGCAGAGCGGGCGGCACGTATTTGCGTGTCCGCGCTGTTGCCCAGGCGGTAGGAGGACGCCGAGTCAGGCGCGGAGCTCGCGCTGACCGGGGCCCGGGCCCAGCGCGTCGAGACCGCCGCCCGGATGTTGCGATGGCTGATCGGGGGAGGCCGAGAACCTCAGGGACTGGCCGAGGTAAGCCCCAGACTACGCCGCCTGTCCCCGCAGAGGCCGAGCCCCGCTCCGGTGTGAGCCCCGCGCGGCGGGAGGCGGCGGGACGCCCGGGGCGGGGGGCGGGGCCTGCGCGCGGGGGGGGGGGGCGCTGGACGCCCGGGGGCGGGGCCTGCGCGGGGGCGGGGGCTGCGCGGCGGGGGGCGGGGCCTCCCGAAGGATTCACTGAGCGGCCGCGGCGCTGGGCTGGGGCTCGCCGCAGCTTCCCTTCTAGCGCCGTGTCTGACTTGGTAGGAACCAGCGATGACTGCAACTTTGTGCTGAAGGTTTTCTAGGTTTGGCAGCACTTCTGACATCAACTGACGCTTGCTCGAGGAATAGAAAATCTGTTTGATTATCCAAGAACAAAAAGAATCATTTTTTAAAATAGATAATTTGCTTCAAATTCAAGAAAATAATTTTGTGATTAACTCCTATTTTTGGTGTCATAGTCACGCTTTCTTTGGGGCCGGAATAATTGGATTGACTAATTTACATTCGAAATATTGCGACTAAAATAATCTTGGAATCTTAAAAGGACTCAGGTCTGGAGTTTATTTCATATGCCACCGAGAATTTGTACTCGGATTCCCTTTTATTTCTCATAGGAAATAGTCCTTTCGATTGTTAAAAATAAAAACTTGGTGGTGGTGTGAGCCAGCAGCCTTACTTCCCACTTTTAACTTCCTCATACTATTAAAAAACATTTCAAATCCTGTTCGTTTTGGACAGGCTGAAATCTTAGACACTGTGGAATAGCTGTAGAAAATTACGCGTGTGACGTGGTAGTTCTATATTAACCCGATTATTTGATTGATCATATAATTTCATTAATTCTGCTATGCCTAGTAAAATTTTACTTAAGGGAAGCAGTAAATAGTTTTCAAATGTCTTACTTTTGCTTTTCTCGTCAGAACCACCACTAGAAGTGAGCTGGGATAAATAAGCACCCACTGCTTTGGGGGCGATTTTTTTTGGGGGGAAAACGTGTGTTAAGTTACACATTTTTCATGTCACAGTACTTCACTTTAACCATTGTGAATTTGTACTTTGTCAGAACCAGTGATTTCCCTTCATTTATACAAGAACTGCTGGTGGTTTAAGCAGTATTCTGTGCTGGAATGATTTTGCCCTAGGGCACACTTGGCTATCTTTGGAGACGTTTTTGATTTCAGGATGGGGGAGATCAGCAGCAAAGAAGTAACTGTTACAAAATCTCAGTAGTGGCAAGTTTGAGAAATTGTAGTTCAGAGGTTAAGAACAAAGGTTTTATCATGAAATAGTACTGGGTTTGACTGCAGAAATGGGGTTAATAACACCTACCTTACAGAACAGTTGACTGAATTATATGCCATATGTGCTTTGCACACTGTCTGGCATATGGGCTGTGACCTAATTCGCTGTAAATGTTAGCAATTATCTTTATCAGTATTATTGTCCAAAACTCAAATTTATTGAGATTATCGACCCTGAAGGATTTCATTCCTTCATTTATTCAGTCAGCAATCATGTATTGAGTGCCTATCCTGGTTTCAGCACTGTTTTAGTCTATATTTGCCCCTTTGACCTGCAGTTTTGTTTCTGTCAAATTTTAATGGAGAAACACTCATTCTAAAATACTGAATTGGATTGGCCCATTGGTATTTTTTTTTTTTAGGTCAGGTTTAATGAGTTATAATTTCCTAACATAAAATTAACCCTTTTCATAAATTTATGGTGACTTGAAAATACTAAAATTTATGGCAAGAATGAGATTTTTTCCCCCTTTTCATTGTTCTTAGTTAACAATCTGAAGAATGATGATCTGAGTTTAAGGATATTTAGATCAATTCTAACAAAGAGGAAAAAATTTATAATGTGGATTTGTAGTAAGAGAAATGTATGTTTAAAAAAAAGAAATGTATGTTAAGATGGCACTTAGTTGCTTTAGGGAAAATACTATCTAGTATTAGAATGTGGTACCTTATGGCATTTTAAGTCTTGTATTCTTAGATGTATACTGTGCAGTTTTATTTCATATGGTCTTTTATCATAAGTCATTTGATCTCTTTCTTTTTTGTTTGTATTTTCTTTTTTTTTTTCAATATAAGAAATCTCCTTTACAGACAATAGGTGAAGAACAAACCCAGAACCCCTACACTGAACTGCTTGTGCTGAAAGCTCATCACGATATTGTACGATTTCTGGTACAGTTAGATGAATACAGGTAAGAAGCTCTAGTTATCCAATTGCCTACTGTTTGGAAAGAATTTTTAAGGAATCGTATATTTAAAAACTTCATAATGTCTTTACTAAAAATTTCAAATCTGGTCATTAGTAACATTTACTAGAAATCAACATCTGGACATCTTGATGCTTATTCTTTTTTTAAAAAATATTTTATTTATTTATTCATGAGACACACAGAGAGAGAAGTAGGCTCCATGCAGGGAGCCCAATGCGGGACTCAATCCCGGACTCCAGGATCATGCCCTGGGCCGAAGGCAGGCGTTAAACTGTTGAGCCACCTAGGCATACCTGATGGTTATTCTTGGTTGAAGTTTTTTGTTTTTTGTTGTTAGTGCTTAGAAATATTTTTTGTTAGTTTCAAGGAAGTGAATAACTTTAAAATGCCTAAATTTGAGAAACAGATGTAGGGAATGTTTATGAAATACTTAACCAGGAATGGGCTATTTTTAGTGGAAGGTAAGGTAAGTAATCTGAATCTTTTGTTATTAAGGAAATAAAAACCTTTAAAATGTTCATTATTTACTTATCAATGTGTACAATATTGTGTTTAATTGCAAGTAGAAATGAAGTATATAGATCTTAAGACTTTAGATTTAGCTTTTTACTGATCTTTATGTCTGTTTATTAAGCCCTTATTCATCTAAATGCTTATTCTTTGTAGCGTAACACCAATTAGAGTTAGTTTTGTAACTAATTTTATCTTCTCTAGATCTAAACTTCTTGGGGGAGGCATATTTTTCTTATTTACCACAGTATCCTTTGTACCTGACACAGTGCCTTACCTGTAGCAGGTAGTTAATAGATAGTTGTTAAACGAATGAATGACTCCTCAGATTATTAAGTGTGCATGTTGCATGCCATCCTAACTTGCTAGCCCCCTGTCTGTTGTCCCTATCAATTTTTCTACTAATTTTTTTTTTACCTTTGATAACACCTTTTTTTTTTTTTTTACTCATTTTGGACTCCATGGGTGACTGCTGTTGTGATTATTCCCAATTCTGACCATCACTTCTAATGTCTATTAACTCACTCACTGCTTTTTTTTTTTTTTTTTTTTTTTTTTTAATGTGTGTGTTTGGTATTGCTTTTCCCATGTGCAGTGCAAATCTGACACTACCTGGAGTCAGGTCACATTTTACAGGTTAGGGATATAGTCCTACACAGCATTTCCCTCAGCTCCAATCTCCAGGGGTGCCAGGCCACCCCCACTTCTGACCAACTGGCTACAAATTCCCACTATCCTTAGTTTTGGTATTTCCTAGAACCACTGGCAGAACTCAGGAAAGCACTATTCTTACGATTATCATCTTACTATAAAAGATACAGACAGGACTAGCCAAATGCAGAGATGCGTAGGATTAGGTCTAAGAGGGTCTCAAATACAGTGCTTCTGTATCCTTGGAACATGTCACCCTTTCAGCACATTAGTGTGTATTACCATCAGGAGAACTCACTCAAGCTCTGGGTACCCGGAGATTTTATTGGGGGTCATTACTAGAAATGACTGAGTCCTTTGCCACCTGATTGAACTCAGTTTTCAGCCCTTCTCTCCCGGCCCTGTCTTCATACTCCGACCTCAGGTTGAAAGGTTAAGCTAATATCTATGGCTCAGAGCACCAACCCTCTAATTAGCTGGTTCATATTTCCCACATGGCCAGACCCTATCCTTAAATTGTCTAGAGGGCCCATCCTGAATAATCTCATTTGCATAAATGTGAGGAGCACAGCTCCATTCTAGAAACCAGGGACAAAATCCAGCCAAATTATGATGCAACAATATGTTCTTCAACTTTTGCTCGAGAAGATTCATCTCTTACATATATATTACTAGCCTATCAACACTGTTGTGATATGAGCTAGCCAAATCAAAACATATAAACCATACTATAATAATCTTCAGCCTTTTTGGTGGTACTCATTGCTGATATGTTCTAAGAGACACTTTGTTTAGTCAGCCAGCCAGCCAGATCTTTGAAACTAAACATAGTTTCTGGAAATATAGGATATTTGGACAGTTGAAGTTTCTTGTTATTTTACCATTTTAAGTTGCTAGGTAGATTTAAAAAAAACACCCAAATAATTTATTAGGGCATAATCACTAATATTTGGGTTTTAAGGAATCCTCAGCTCATGTTGTCTGAGAAAGTTAAATAAAAAATATACAGTGTACTTTCAGGATGTGATCTCTAAATTTTTATGTAGAATAACTGTTAAGATTCCATTTTCATTGTTATCTATCCTCTGAAATTTCCTCTAGGCTTTTATTACATAGTTAAAAGAATCTGCAGAAAAGGACATCTTGTAGAATAATGATCATTGTGGAAATGCTGATAGTTTGATTATATTTTCCCCACAGTGATGCTCCCATATAAATCAGTTGTTTAATGATGTAGTAAATGTTCTGTAAACAGTAAAAAATTAGAGCCAAGTGTATCAGTTATCAATTGCTCTCTTAAATACCACCCCAAACTTGGTGGTTTAAGACAACCTGTCATTTACTTATTAATTGCAGGCTAGCTCTCAGTCTAGCCTCAGCTGGGTGGTTTGTTTTTTTTGTTTTGTTTTTGTTTTTTTATTTTTTTTAAATCTGTACCCTGATCAATTGATCTTGTTTAGGTTTACTTACTGCATCTCTAGTCAGGAGGTAAATTGGCTGGGACTGGATGGTTCTTATTGGACTCAGCTGGGTGCTTTCTCCATATGGTGGCTCCAGTGCTTGTGCACATATTGATGATGGAGTTCAAATACGAACAAAAGGACAAACCCTGATGTAAAATTCTTCTCAAGACTTTATTATTTTTGCTGCTGTTGTGTTAGCCAGAGTGAGTCAGGAGCTGGCACAAGTTTAGTAAGTGGATAAATAAACTATCTCCTGAGGGGGGAAACAAGTGCTGTTAATGCTGGTGGACATAGAAAGGAAGAATAATGGGTGGCCATGTTTGCTATCTATCACAGTGAATCTAAATGCCTAGAAATAAGTGAAAAACCTACATTTTTGGCTTTGCAATAAAATGAAGATACTATCAAATGAATCACATTTAATTCTTTGTGCTCAAGTCCTTACTGTGTCAAAATTTACATCTAGTTAGGTAGAAGTTTTTCTGCCAAAGACCTGTAGAAGTTTCAATGTGTGTTTTGTTTTAAAAAATTTAATTCTGCACTGAAAAAAAGAAACCCAAAAGACTCACTACTGGTAAGAAAGGTATAAGAAATCTACAAACTACATAAATACTTATTTGAGTAAAGAATGTAGCATTTTCATTCTTAATTTAGAGTTTAGAATCATCTTTACCATTGCTAATGTACATATTTTGTGCATGATCAAATTACAAAAATATTCCACTTTTTTATGTTTTTATTTAATTTTTGTGGACCTTACATTCTGGTTTTTTGGTCAGCTGTTGTAATCCAGGTTTCACGCTTCAGGTCTTTAGATAATATCATTTTATCGAGAATTTTGCAGAAGGATTTTCTTGTTTTCTTGGTGGCTCAGCTAAAATCAGTGAGTGGAAAATTTTCACAGATTGGTTTTTGAAGATACCAAATAAATCCTGTATAACCTAACAGACAGCTGCCTTTTCTTTTCTTCTTTAGTGTTTTTTGACCATAAAGTAAGGGTCATATTGATTGGGAGATCACTAAAGAAGGCTAAGCCTCAGCAAGAGTCTTCCAAAAAATGGACTGTGCTAAAATTGCATGTAATACTCTAGCATTTGACACATTAAACTAAACTGAGTTCATAACACATTTTAAGAATAGTTTTCTTTGTTGCTTATTTGACCATTCCTTGCTCCTCCAGGAAACAGACAAGGTTCTGTAGGATGGTGATCATGACTGGAAAAGAATCAGGTGACCCATGAAATGCCAGACTGGAGAACAAAATGTGCCCCTAGGAAAGCTGATGAAGCTGTACATTCACAAGACACTAAAGAAACTCAGTACAGTTTGATAATTCACTAACAGACACACAATATTTTATATCTTTAAGAAAATATTCTTAAGCTAAGGTTATTTATCCTCACTAACATTCAGAGAATAGAAATAATCAAGATGACTTGACCCTTTTAATACCTGAGTTCCCTGCAAAGCTGATAGCAAAATGGAATTGGGCACACAAATGGTTTATTAGAAGCGTCAGTTAAGGAAAAAGGGAAGAGCAGGATTAGACAGATTAGACAAGGGGAGCTATCTCAGACTATGATGTAGCTCTGACAAAGTTTCTCTAGGCCCAGTGGCGAATTCTGGAGGAAAGAAAGCCCTTTAGAGGAATTCTATGTTGGATAGAAATAATCAGGACTTTTAACCTTGCCTTACTTAATTATTGTCTGAGAGTCATCCAAGAAGGTGCTTCTGGAGTCCACCACCTTGCTAAAGTTCTGTTGGCTGGGAGCCAGTTGAGATAGTATGACTGGCTTGAAAGCCGAATGGACCCTGAAGTCAACAGCTGGAGGCAGATAATCACATTCCTCAGCTGGGCATCATCCTCTCTTGAAGGGGCATCTGCAAGATGTGTATTGCCTTTCCTATACAAATTGTATCTTGGGATCAGTAATAATCAATGAGAGGAAATTTCTCTTCTAGAAGAATTCAAGCTAGGAAAAATCATGAAATTGGAATAATTGTAATTTTGCAACCTCTGATAACAAATTTAGACAGTTTATTATGGTTGTTAGCATTACATGTGCACAAAAGAAAGACTACCAGATATTACATTTCCTGATGGAGTATACAAACTCCCTATGAAGTGGGCCTACCAAAAAGTCCAGTTTAAATCTGATTAAGTCTTATATCTGTCAGTTTACCAGAAATACAGGGGATTAGAGGTGCATGCTGAATGACTGTATAGGGAGGTAGCTGGCAAAATCCAGACTATGAGAACTCTATGAGACAAATGTTTAATTGCAAGGAGAAAAATAGAAGGAATCTGTAGAATAAAAGAGACTTCAGAGGTATATCAGCCACTGCAATTATGAACTTTATTTAGATCCTGCTTCACATAAACTTAAATATCATGAGACAGGGAAGTTTGATCACTGAGCATGTGATGACAATAAGGAATTAAATGGTAACTCTAGTCCTGATATAAAGGAGTTCTTAAAAATACATATTGAAATATTTACTGATGAAATGTAGTTACTTTATTGGCTTCAAAGTAATCTGCAGAGAGGAGCGCTTGGATATGGTACAGATGAAACAGCATTGGCCATGAGTTGATAATTACAGATGAGGAGTACCTGGGATTTTTGTTATACTGTTTATACTTGTATATATATATTTAAATTATCCATACTGAAAAATTGAAAAATGATATATATTTGATATAGAGGAAATAAAAATGCCAATTTAAAAGGTATTTTTGTTTCAGAGTAAAACTTTTTCTAAGGTATTAGGTGGGGAAATCACACAGATGGACCTGAACATAAAAACTAATAACTCACAAAAAGCTGGATTAAAGGATGTTGGCTTTGATATACAACCCTCGTGGGGCAGAGGGAGGCCAGGGATGTTTCTCTAGTGTTAGAGATTCTTTCACAGAAACTTGAGCTCAGACGAATGGAGGTTCCGCCTAGTAGAAGTCACAGAGAGTTTTGGTTTTCTAATGTTTGTAAACTTTGATGTTTTAGCTTTCTGTGTGTGATTTGGGGGCGGGGGAGAATTTTCAAAGGGTTTACCTTTCTTAATGACCATGAAAACTATGGAATGGTCCCACCTTCATTTTATGTGAGCTGAAAAAAGGACCTTAAGCATTCAGATATTAGAGTTATGTTAATGTATGCATTTTTCTTAAGCAAGAAAAAAAAGTTTGGTGTTCAAGGAAATCTGTTGAAAGGATCAGTGACGTCAATGTCTATGGCTCATGAAAAGGCTTTCAAATTCCCTTTTACTTCTCTTACAAGTCTCCACATACTTCTCTGATTTTATTCAAGTAGTTCTAGAATACAAGATAATAAAAACCTATTTTAAATGAGAGTTTTGTATTTTTTCAGTTTGGTTTGGTTTTTGGTATTGTACCATTTTTCAGTTCTATTTTACTATAAAAATATTTTAGTTGCATCATGTATTAGAAATTACATGTGGATTAGGTGGGGAACTGGGTAAGCACAGGGATTTTCTTTATTGCCATAATATTGTCCTTTTTTCCCCTCAGGGCTTTATGATTATGTAGATACTGAATACAAGAAGTTTCATGGACCATACTTTTCATTATATCCTTTAAGGTTATATTTGAATTTGTAGCACCCTTGACCTAATTGAAATAAGTTCAAATGAGTAAGAACCATTAAATGAGCATTTAAGTAAGTAATACACATAGGAATTATTTGTGAAAATATTTTGTTTTATACAAATCTTTGTGAAACTTTGCTATACTTTTCAATTCATAGTTAGCAAGAATGAGAGTACTTTCTCTGAGATGTTCAAAGGGAAGGTGTTTAAAAGGAATGATTTCTATAAATTGAAATGAGTATAAATGAGAATTCTCGTGGGCTCATGATCTGGACCCTGTAGCATTACTTAGTAATGTAGACTGAGGTCTTCAAGGGCAAGAACTATCCTATTGATTTTTAGTTTCAGTATCAAATATGTATTATCAAAAATACATTTAATTATATTTATGCTTAATATATAGTTACTGTATAATATTTCTTGAATGAGTGAATCATCAACTCTCACGATAAATTTAGTTCTCATAATTAGAGTAGGAGGGGATGGAATATTCTAGAAGCTCTGGTATAGGTCTTGATTAAATCATGCTTCACCTTGTTAAACTTCTTTTCATGTATATAGTTTTGGCTTAGTCATTTAATTGTATATGCTCAATGAGTATTTTTAAAGACATGGTTTCAAGTTGAAGGGTATACTTAGGTATGGGATGGGACAGGAACATGAAAAAAAGGAATTTACTTATGTGTGTGGTGGGTTTCTGAGTTTTAATTTTTTTTACTTTTAATTTTTCTTTTGACAGTGTATTTATGGAAGGAAAAAAGTGAGGTTACGTTAATACACTTAATGATTATCTATTTCACAGATCCCTTGCAACACTTAAATGTTTGCTTATTCATTAATTTACTCATTGAAAAATCATTTTTTGGTGCTTTAAACCGGCTAGAGATAATCAGAGATTCGTTGGACTAGAAACATCATAAACATCAATAAATATGTCAATTACTATATTTCATTGATTCTAAGAATTTTTTTTCCTATTTTAAGATCTCTGAAATTTGGAGACATCATATAATTGATGGTGTGTTGGGTATAATTGGCAGTATTTTTTCCTTAATAGTACATAAAATAATAGAATGTCTTACACTTGATCATATCAATGTTTAGATACATTTCTAAACAATGAATTTGAAGATCTTGAAACAGGAACCACATGTAATTGATCTTGACATTTCCCTGTCACCTAGCATGAATCTCACCCAATACATTTTGTGCTATAATTAGCAAAGAAGCATTTCTCTTAAAACCTTAATTATAGACTTGAATCTTTGGATTCTATGAATTTAGAATGTTTAAAAAAATTATTCTATATAATTTTAATGCAATACAGCCACAATTCTTCCTTCCATTGAATAGTTCAGACCTCACTGGCATTTTAATTACTCGTTTTTTATACTTCATTACTTCTTTTTAGCAATTACAATGTATCTACTATTAGAAATTCTTGGGTTGAATTTTCATTTCTGATTTGCAGATGGCTGAAGTGTGTGCTTGACTGATTAGGATGAACTGATTATAGTTTAAGATAAACTGATAAAGTGTAGCTAGTTTTCAATTATCCATCCTAATAGCATGGATAATTGTAATTTGCGAATGATCTCCCAACCCTTTATTCGTTATTTTATGGGAAATACTAATTTGTGGCAAAATTATATTGATTTGCATTTCTAAGCTTCATGTTTTCTCTTTAGGGGAGCTAATAAAAATACTGAAATGGCAAAAAAAAAAAAAAAAAAGGCAAGAAAGAAAGAGGCAGCAATAGAATAAATAAGAAAATTGAAAGTCCTGAATAATCCACCAACTGGATAATTGACCTCTGAGTAATAAAAAATTGGCTGTGATTTCATGCATTACTATTGAGCATTGTTTAGATTTAACTTTTGTTCACTACTGATTGAATTAAAGTTTGAGGTGAAATGCTCTATATCTCATTTCTAAACTCTGAACCGTTCAATCGTCTCTCATTGTGAACTCATGAGGTTCAGACATGATAAAACAATAATGAGAAGTTAAAAAACAGGGTTAGAAAAAGTATGTATTTTAAACCTGCAGTCTTCTGGAAGGGAGAAAAGCAATTATAAGAGTTTCAAGAATCAATAGAAATTGATGTTTTATACCAAAGAAAACTTAAGACCTTGAGTCCTGCCTCCCCACCATCACTATACAAATAAAAAGAAATCAATAGGCCTAGAAACATAAGCTATTAAAGATTGACATCCAGCAACTATTTTTGATACTAAGGCATTGTTTAGTATTCTGATTCAGAAAAATAATGTCTTATTAAATAAATTGTATTTTTAATTTAAAAATGATTGTTTTCTTTTAAATCTCCAGATCTTTTATATATTTCATCTTGAAATAATAAATGTTAGGCACGAATTTTAAATAATTCTGCATGCGATTTCTCACTAGTTACTAGGAAGTTCTTAAAGGTCCTCTGTTCAAAAGATAGGTAGCTCTCTATTTTAAAAAATTGTTAATAGGACTTTGATGAGGATGTATTTGACCAATTTCCCATCTCCTGGATAATCTCTTAGCTCCCATAGTAGGAGATGTAACTGAACATAATAGGAGATGTAACTGATTTAGAAATCAGTACTGAATATGGGAATTGTCAGAGCCAGCGAAGACAATAGTTATTTATGGGACTCTGAGCATGAGAAATTAGAACTTGAAGTGCAGTTCGGAGTTTTAAGGAAATTATTATATGATGAAGTAGTGAGATTTTATGGATCTTATATAGTAAAATTCATTAGAACAGGTACTCTCAGGAACAAAGTAACTTTTGTGTCATAGTGTACCAGTTCCCCAGTGACAGACCTGTTTGACTAATAATATTTCCTGTAATGAAGACATTCAAGGCACACCCAGATTTTGTGAAATGAACTAACAATTTTACAAGGAAGAACACATTTTTTAAATGCCATAACTGCTAGTGGTTTATTATTTATTAATGGTTGTTAATTATAGGGGGTCAGTTATACACAGTTCATACTGGCTTTCTATAATACCACTTTCTTTCCTATTCAGAAAACAAACCGATTGAAAAAAAAAAAGAGAAAACAAACCAAATTTAAGTGAATGAAAGGGATAGGAGAACAACTTTGGATCAATTTTGATTCATTAAAGAATCATTTACAAGCTTATGTACTAAATTATTAATTACTTGACATGTTTATGGTGTGATTGCTGTATACCACTGTGTTGGGACATTGCTTGAGAACAGTGCTTGATATTACTATAATGCAGTCACTATGATTAATCCTGTATAACAAATTACTTTTCTTGGCAAGTGTTTGTATCATGGATATCTTCTACTCTACAGAACTGGTTCTTTATATATATATGTATATATATAGTGAACAGGAAGTAAAGAGGAGAAAGAAGCTATAACTGAGTTCATCACAGCTCTTTTTCCATGCAGGAAATAAACTTTCCTTTACCTCTTTGCATTTCAAGCATTTTCACTAAAAAATAAATAAAACAAAAAACTTCACAAAACGTCAGATCCTCCAAACTAAGAACACAATATTTACATGGAATGACCAAGAGCCAAGAGGAGCGAAGGAGAGATCTTGGCTTTAAATAATAAAGTTAAAGTATATTGACAGAGAAAAATAATAGAAATAACGAAATTATCTAAGGACATGTATTCCTTTGTTGCAGTCTTGGAATATCACTTCCTATCAGTGAAGCTGAAAGTGATAGTTTAATCATACAATTTTAAAGCCAAGGGATCCCTGGGTGGCGCAGCGGTTTGGTGCCTGCCTTCGGCCCAGGGTGTGATCCTGGAGACCCGGAATCGAATCCCATGTCGGGCTCCCGGTGCATGGAGCCTGCTTCTCCCTCTGCCTGTGTCTCTGCCTCTCTCTCTCTCTGTGTGTGTGACTATCATAAATAAATTAAAAATAAATAAATAAATAAACAAATAAATAAATAAATAAATAAAGCCAAGAAGGACTTTTAAGATTATTTATAGGCCTCCCTCATTCTTTCAGTTTTAGCAGTTGATTCATTGTAATGCTGTGAATGGTTTTATTTATCTTTGGATCAGTATCTGGCATAAAACATAGAAGGTAGTCCATGAATATTTGTTGAATTAGCTTAACTAATCAGCATTAATATTGGTCAAAACACCATTAATGAATTTTGATAGTTCTTAGTAATTTCAGCACATAAATTTCACCAGAATATTTTATTTATTTATTTTTTTTACCTTTTTTGTCTACCCAGATTTGCATCTGCTGGTGATGATGGAATTGTAGTTGTGTGGAATGCCCAGGTGTGTATTAATTCTATGTGAATTGTGTAATAAGACATCACTGTATAGTTGAGTTTGCATTTATAAACACTATCTGAGTGTATACCTGCGTTATCAGTATACTGAAACTACTTAATACTTGAAAAGGCTACTTAGGATGAATCTGTTTAAAATGGGAACCAATATTTTTCTATTATGAGAAAGTTTTAATCTTATTGAGCAAAATTTTAGTTATCAGCAACTATACACTGATTCTGAAAATGAAATCAAGTGTTGATTTTTGTGGGAGATACGATTTTTATTCCAAAATTGTATGATAACATAATAAAATACTCTTCTCATGTTTGGCTAATAGGAATGTAATAAAAAGCTAATTTGTTTTTCAAAAATATTTAAGGCTTCACCAGATTTTTTTCCAGGGCCTCTCTTCCTCGTCTTTTGATACTCACGGTATTTTCTTTTGAAGCATTTATCTTCTGTTATATCAGTAGTTTTCTGGTCTGACTCCGTCAGATCCTCATTTCTCAGTGGCTTTACCAGTGATTAAAGCAATTATTTAACATTATGTTCACCATGTTCAGGAAATCCTGCAACCTTAGAAAGATTTACAATTTATGTTATATTTACGTTGGATTTTTATATGTTTACTACTTGGGAATAACAGAGACTGATTGATAAAGACATTGAATGGATAGGAATAGCTGTTGGTGTTAGAAGTGGAGTGGAGACTGACTTTATAAGTGGTTGATCTGCTATTGGATGTGTACAGTATATAGATTGTGCTATTGTTATGCTAACTTTTATTTCCTTCAATAGCACTTTAAGTTTGGAGACTTAAAGAACTTGGATAATGAGGACTCCCTATTTTTTCCAACAGATTAGTTACTGATATTTTTATGTATGATTTATGCAATTCTTTTTTTTTGATTTATGCAATTCTTAAAACCATATGGAAAGAATATTCCTTTAAATTTTCATATAAATAAGCTAAAAATTGGTATTTTCTATTAGAAAATAAAATTATTTATGGCTACTCTATGAGTACCTGTTTAGATTCTATTTGATTGTTTAAAGTGAAGTTACACATCTAAGTAATTAAAAATGAAATTATGTATTTTCTATATGATTCTTAATGTTGTCATTTAAGATTATTAAGTTGTGAATATGATATGAGCCTATTATTAAAATTTTTATTGATATTTCAGACAGGAGAAAAACTTCTGGAACTTAATGGACACACTCAAAAGATAACAGCTCTTATTACATTTCCTTCCTTGGAAGCTTGTGAAGAAAAAAATCAACTGATCTTGACAGCCTCTTCTGATAGAACAGTTATTATATCCTTAAATCTGGAAGAAAGTGAAATAGCTGTAGTGACCCAAGGGACCAGTACATATATTATTCGTTTTTAGCCTTTTGGGACTTGTCTGTACATTCATTTTAGCAAAAATGATTTTGTTCTAGCCTTCATGATACACTTCTTAAAAGTATTAGGCATCTGAAAAGTATTAGGCTGGAAATAGGTTAAAGACTTATTCTCGATGGAAACCCCATGACTAAAGCTGTTCTTTCCAGAGTTACTATTATATCAAGTTATAGAAAATGGAGAATTTGGGCTTAAAAGTACTTACTTAGCTCAGTTTGCTTTTCAATCTCAAGAAACAAAGAGGAGTCTGACTGGAGAATAATTCACATTTTTGTCTGTACAGCATTGTACAGCAAAATAAATGTGATGTCCCCAGCCCATAAGAACCTTTTGAACATCTGAGCTTGGCAGAAAAGTGAATTACCATCTGCTCAGTGTTTAGTGTTTAAAAGCAATTTTAGAAAAGTAAATTCTTCCCCCCTCATACTTTTAGGTAAAAATTTAAGATGTGACAGCAATGGTAAAGTTTTCTAGGGCACTTAATGTGTTCTGTTTAACATATAGTACATCTAATTTTACATATATTCTATATTACATATATTAACACGTCTAATTCTTATAATTATTTTTATTCTCATTTTTAGATAAGAAAAGAGAGACAGAGAGGTTAAGTGACTTGTCCTAGGTCATACAGCCATTAGAGGGCAGATGGCAAGCAATCTGACTGCAGAGTCAGAACTCTGAACCACTGTATAATACTGCCTTCATAAAATATTTTCCTTAGGGAGGCCTGGGTGGCCCAGTCAGTTAGGCATCTGCCTTCAGCTCAGATCCTGGAATTGAGCTCCACACTGGGCTCCCTGCTCAACGGGGAGCCTGCTTTTCCTTCTCCCTCTGCCTGCCACTCCCCCTGCTTATTATGCTCCTGCGCGCACGCTCTTCCCCCCCCCAATAAAATATTAAAAAATATATATTTTCCTTAAATTTAGCCTTTAATGTTTGTATGAGGAATTGGTTTTATAAAGGCTTTAGCCAGATATTTTTTTTTTCTTTCTTAGCCAGATACTTAATGGAAACTGTATTTTAAAAAAATAGTATCAGAGATTCACTTACTATAGTCTTTGCTTATCTGAGAATTCTGTTTAGTTTCAAGCATCAGGGGAGTAAGTTTTGGAGTAAGCCCAAAGGAGTAGGTGTTTGCTGGGCTTCTGTAGAACCAGGACAGACCTTATGACACATTTTATTTATTTATTTTTAAAGATTTTATTTATTTGAGAAAGAGAGTGCACGCCCATGCCCATGAGCAAGGGAGAGGGGTTGAGGGAGAGGGAGAAGCAGATTCCCCTACTGAGCAGGGAGCCCAACAACACTGGGCTGGATCCCAGGACCCCTGGGATCATGACCTTAGCAGAAGGCAGATGTTTAACTGACTGAGCTACTCAGGCACCACATGACACACTTTAAATGAGTTCATTAGTTCAGGTGATTTCTAGACAGATTGTCAATATGTGAAAAAAATTTCAAGGTAAGATTTACATGTGGTAAACTATTTTGTAGTGATGACAATATCGCATAAGCAATATTACATGTATTTAGATCAGAATAACTTGACTGTTCCATTGTGGCAAATATTATATTAGGAACTAAAGCTTTTTATTTGTTTTCAGTATTAGTATAATCTCCAAAAATAGAATTTAAAATACTTTGTTTTTATTAGACCATTCCTGAGGTACTTTAATAACGCTTAGAGACAGTTATTAAATTACTACTATAGTAAAGAGATGAGTAGCTGAGACAGTATCGATATGAACTTTACTTGTAAATGATAATTTAGAGAATTATTAAAAATAATTCCAGGCTGCTTGAGCCTCCACTATTAACAAACTTCATTAATTAAATGTTGAAGATAAACTTTTTTTTTTTTTTGAAGATAAACTTTTAAGTGATAAAGAGTCTGCCCATATACATATGTGTGAATGTGTATATATATGTTGCATCTATGTAAATGTGTGCTCAGACATGATGTAAAATATATATTACCATATTACCATATATTACCATCACCCATTACCATAGGAAATGGGGTGAAAATTTGAAAATTGTTACACTCCTTAAGTTGTGCTAACCTTGGACACTTAATGGAGGTCCTCTAATTATTTTAAATACGTTTACCAGTAAGTGCACTGTAACTGGCTTCTTTGCATTAGTATAGCAGTAGTAAATCATGCCATGCGTGTTGAAGGAGCTTTCTTTTTTTTTTTTTTTATTATTTTTATTTATTTATTTATTTTTTTGAAGGAGCTTTCAATAAGAATTAATGGAGTCGATAGTTTTTAGTATAAATACTTTGTTGAATGTTTATTAGATTATGGTAGACTATTTTGGAGAATAAGGCTTAAAAATTAAACACTTGCACTATTTAATACCTATAAATATTCAGGATTCAGACCATCCTGTTGATGTTTTCTGATAGTTTGATAGTAAAATTTGCTTCAAACTTATTTTACATTGTATGCCTGCCATGCTGTGGATGACTCACTATATGATTTAATTTTGGTAATAGTATAAATGCTAAATATTTTATGCTTTAAAGATTTTTCTACTTGAGTTTGTAACATTTGCAATTTAATTATTAGAAAAGTTATCTCCTAATTTAGATTTTAATGTTCTGTTTAGAAATTATTTCTTAACAAAAGTTTAGTTATGGGATTGTGATACTGGCAGACAAGTTCGGAAAGTATCATGCTTCCAGTCTACTGTAAAGGTAAAATTTTAAGCTGTTATTTTATGGTAATAATCTTTTTGTCTCAGAAAAAATGTTTAATAAGTTAGATGAATTACTTTCGTTGGTTTTAAAATTATTTCTTCCATGTATACCTACATTTATTCGATTCTTCTAAGACTGGATTGTTGAGAACTTATATATTAAATGCTAGAATGTTTGAATTTGAAATTAGATCAAGGGGTAAATATATAACAACATAAGGAAAAGGATAGCACCTAGGATGTTTACTTTTAGGAAGAGATGTTGCTGAATGACTACAGCAGTAGCTAATCTGTTTTCTTTGTACTTTGAACTAAAAATGTGGATTTATTTGGCCCTCAATCTCTGCTTTTTATAAGGTCATAAAGATGAGACATATCAATTACTTTCAAAGAAATGTTATGTGGCTAATTGGCAGCTACTATTAACATTTATTTTACAAACAAATATTAATTGGGGCTTATTACATGATAGGAACTCTGCCCCATGTTGAAGAAACAAGCATGGAGAGGACCTGGTTACTTGGATTCCTACAGTAGAAATTGTCGTAGATGTTCTTAGAAAGTGCCACTGCTTTTCAATAATGTCAGCAAGTTTGGGTAAAGAGTCTTATGTGTTGTTTCCTTGTTTATCTTAAAGATAACTTGTTTCTGTATTGGAGCTAACACTCCTTTTTTTCTTTAAATGTAAAAAGACTTGCTGTATGCCAGTAATTGATGTATTTGACTTTTTTTTTTTCCTAAAAGGCAGCATCTGTGGTAGCCATCTTGTACTACCGTGCTATTCTAATTATCAGTTTAGTAGAGTCTCCAGGGAAGAAAGTGCCCAGAAATGCTTGTATCCAATTTAACAATGGACTATCTTTGAGGAAGTCACTAAAGTATTGATCTGATGAAAATTTCTGTGTTTTATTTGATCTGAGAAGATGCTTCTTTAAGTTCCTTGAAAAGTAGTCTTGCTATTTGACAGAGATTATTAGGTTTCAAATGAAAATACATGAATTGAAGGAATAGGGAATAGGAACAGGAGAAGTAGTGTGATGTATTTTGGACAAATTCCTTTAGTGAACTGTTACAGGAACTGATCGTTAAGAAGTAACTTATTCCAGTATGCTGAAAGTACTTTTTAAAGAGGTTTTACTGTAATGTTAGTCAGTTAGATGGTTGTATCTACTTCTCCTGTGATCATGTTTCATATAACACGTTGTTAAAAGTAGTGTTTCACTCACTTTGTTTCGGTGGTCCAATTCTTATTGAACAGGTAATTTATCAAATTCAGATCCCTAAGAAATATAAGAAATATATTTATTTTTTGAGCTAGTGACGTTTTTATAAGGGTTTGTGTTAGCAAGGAAATGATGAAGTTGGCATTTTTATTGCAGTTGAGAATATAAATTGATGATATTCCTAGAAGGCATTTTGACATTATTAAAGAAACTTTTTAAATGATTACATGAATTGGCCCAGAATTTTACTTACAGAAAAGTCTTTAGAGCAAATAATAATAAAAAAAAAACTTAGCAGAGATTTATGAACAGAAATGTATATTACAGATGTATTTTATAAGCAGATGATTGGCAGTATCCTAAATGTCTTACAGGAAAATAGTTAAATTGCATTAGTTACATATGCTAAAAAAAAGTATTTCAGAAAATTCATACAGAATTTGAAAAATTTTTTAAAGATGTTAAGTGATAAAAGAAGTATGTTATCCTTAACAAACTAAATCAACAACATGGTTTATACACCATGATCAAATAGACTTATCCCCGTTCAACATCTGAAAAATCAATAACTAATATACATAGTAAGAATAAAGGACAGAAAGCATATTATCATCCGAGTAGATGCAGAGGAAGCATTTTATGGACTTCAGCACCCTCTCATGGTAAAAGTAGTCAACAAACTAAGAATAGATGAGCATTTCTTCAGCCTAAGAGAAGACATTTGTGAAAATCCCAGAGTTAACATCCTATTCATGGTGAAAAACTGAATACTTTTTCCCCTGAGATCAGGAACAAGACAAGGATGGCACTGTTCAGTATTATGGGCAATAAAAAATATATAAGAGGCATCCATATTGGAAAAGAAGAAATAGGGCAACCCCGGGTGGCTCAGTGATTTAGCATTGCTTTCAGCCCAAGGTGTGATCCTGGGGTCCCGGGATTGAGTCCCACGTCAGGCTCCCCACATGGAGCCTGCTTCTCCCTCTGCCTGTGTCTCTGCCTCTGTATGTGTGTGTCTGTGTGTCTGTCTGTCTGTCTCATGAATAAATAAATAAAATCTTAATAAAATAAAGGAAAGGAAGAAATAAAACTGTATTTACAAGTGACATGATCTGTATACTAAATCTTAAATTCATAACCAAACTATTAGAACTAATAAATTTAGCAAGGCTTCAGTATATGAAATCAATGTACAATATTAATTGTATTCCTATCCACTAGCAGTGAACATCCAAAAATAAAATTAAGAAAAAAAAAAGAAAATTAAGAAAAACTAAGAAAATGAAATGAATTTATAGTAGTATCCAAAAGAATAAAATACATAGGAGTAAACTTAAAGAAGAAATGAGAGTTTTACATCAATAAGTATAAAACAATTTTTGAAAGAAACTAAAGAAAATCTAAGGAAATGGTTAAGTCATTCCATATTCATGACTCAGATTTAATATTAAGATTGCAGGACTACCCAAAATGATCTGCAGATTGGACACAATCTCTGTTCAGGCGTCCCCCTCACCCCCTCACGAAATTGGCAAGCTGATCCTAAAATTGATGTAGAAGTGCATGGGACCCCAGAATAGCTAAAACAATTTTGTTTTTGTTTGTTTGCTTATTTATTTTTAACAATTTTGAAAATAAAGAACAAAGTTATAAGATTCAGAGCTCCCAATTTCAAAATTTACTGCAAAGCTGTAGTATTCAAGACACCGTGGTACTGGATAAGGATGACATACAGATCAGTGAAATATAATTGAGTGTCCAGAAATAAAACCTCACGTATTTGATCACTTGATTTTCAACAAGGATGCCAAGACTTTTCAAAAAGAGCAAGAACAGTCTCTTTAGCAAATGATGTGGGATCAACCAGATACCCACACAGAAAATATGAAATTGGATCCCTACCTTATGCCATATATAAAAATTAATTCCAAATTGATCAAAGATCATAACATAAGAGCTGAAATGGTAAGACTTTTAGGAGAAATATGGGAAAAAATATTTGCGATCTTGGGTTAGGGATCTTGGATAATACCAAAAATACAGTAACAAAGTGATCAAGTGGGTTTCCTCAAAACAAAAAGTATTTATACTTCAAAGAACACTATCAAGAATGTGAAAAGACAACCCGCAGAATGGGAGAAGGTGTTTGCAAATCATATATCTGATAAGGAACTTATATCCCGAATATAGAAAGTACTCTTAAAACTTAACAACAAAAAAAGACAGACAACCCAATTTAAAATAGACTATGTGAAAGACATTTCTCCAAAGAATACTGGTGGTTAATCAATAAGCATGTGAAAAGAAGCTCAACATCTTAGGTATTAGAGAAATGCAAGTCAAAACCATAATGCAATACTATTTCACATACACTAGATGGCTAATATCTAAGACAGGTAATAAGTGTTGATAAGGAGACATTGGAACTTTTATATGTTTCTGGTGGAATTGTGAAATGGTAGAGCCACCCTGAAAGTTGTTTGTTCATCATAATGATAAACAGAGTTACCATTTGGCCTAACAATCTCACTCCTAGGTATTCCTATTTCATTGTCAAGAGAAATGAAAATATATGTCCACATATAAACTTGATGTGAGTATTCATGGCAGCACTGTACATAAACAAAAATAATCTAAATGTCCTCCAACTGAGAATGGACAAATGCACTGTATGCATACAGTGGAATATTATTTGGCAAAAGATAGGAGCAAACTATTGATTATATTAAACATTCAGAAATTAGGCAGGGTAGGAACTCTTGAAATACAAATTACATCGATTATTTTCAACGCTCTTTATTCCAGCAGCCATAAATTTTTAAAATTTTACTTATTTATTTGAGAGAGAGAGAGCGAGAACAAGTAGGGGGGAAGAGACAGAGGGAGAAGCAGACTCCGCATTGAGCAGGGAGCCCCGTGTGGGGCTCTATCCCAGGACCCTGAAATCATGACCTGAGCCAAAGGCAGACGTTTAACTGACTGAACCAACCAGGTGCCCCTATTCCAGCACCTTTAAAAGCAACCCCACCCTCTGCTTAGACAAGACTACCAGAACATTTTCCTTTTCTTTTTTGTTTTTCTCTGTCACTCTTATCCTTGTGCTCACTCAGAGTCATGGATGGGAAGAGTACAATTTAAGGTGTGGACTTTAAAATACTGTTAAATGTAAAGGACTCATTTTCCTAAGTTAAGGATTAGATGATACTAATTTGAAAATCACATAAAAACCAAAGTCATCTTTATTTTTAAAGTTTATTTAAGCCTATTTAGATTATAGATTATCTATTACTGAGTATCAAATTACCTCAAACTTAGTTGCTTAAAACAATAAATATTACAGTATTTATGGTCAGGAATAAAGAGCAGCTTAGCTGAGTGGTTTTGGCTCAGTGTGTATGATGAAATTGCTGTCACCTGAAGGCTTGCTTGGGGTTGGAGGTTCCTAGGGGGCTCACATGCTTGGTAAGTTAGTGCTGGCTGTTGTCCAGAGGTCTCACTTTCTTGCATATGCATCTTTCCCCATATGGCTGCTTGTATGTGTTTGCCCTAGAGTGAGTGATCCAAGAGAGAGCTAGGAGGAAGCTACTATGTCTTTTATGATTTAGTCTTGTAAGTCACACACCATCATCCCTTCCGCCACATTTTATGTGCTAGAAGTTGGTACATTGGAGAGCCCGCATTCAAGGGTGGGAGACTTAAGCTTCACCTCTTAAGAGAATGATAGCAGAGAACTTGCAGACGTATTTGAAAACCACCAATGAATGCTTGAGATTCTAAACTGATAGACATTTCACATGAATTTTGCAGTGTTTAATTGTTCTTCAGAGACTAGATGTTTGGCTTTCTGGTGGGAATGACCTATGTGTGTGGAACCGAAAATTAGATCTCCTGTGTAAGACCAGTCACCTTTCTGATACAGGTAAGAAAACAAATCAAGGTAATTATGAACTGTGATTGATAGGCTTTAAAAGATATAATGAATCTTCAAAGAGACGTTCCATGAATACAGAGGTTAATATAGGGGATTTTTCTTTTCAATTCTAAATATATCTTGTAACCATATTTCTCCAGTTTAGGTTTATGGTTGTATAAAGTATATTTCCATCCCAAATTAGAGGGAGAAGGCTCCCCTGTCCCCCCTTTTTTGGCTTTTGCTTTTCTTCTAACAGAATTTTGCAAAAGTGGTTAAGAAAAACCTTTTCATTTATGCTCTTGGGTTCTGTTCCTAAACTGAGTTTGATGAGCACACTGACATGTGGAATTAAACCTTTCTGATTTTCTAATAGCATTTTCTTCATCTGTGAGGATATTGGACTTTTATTAGATTCCAGAGGATGACTTCATTTTACAATTGGTTTTGCTATAAAGTTTATGCATTGTGCAAACTTACTAATAAAATTCTGTTTTCTCAGAATTTGGTTTTTTTGCTTTTAACAGAAGAAAATCAGTTTTGCCTTCTGATAGCAAGGACCTTAAAAAATAAAACTAAAAACTATTCAGAGTAAAAATATTAAAGTGTAAATGAGTAGAGTTGAGTAATAAGCTTGATGTCATGTGATATACTGTTAACTGTGTTCGTTTTTAAAAGTAATCAGATAAACCCATGGATATCATAGCAAGAACATAATTAAGCATACTGATGTCTTAAAGGTAGCAGGAGCCCTGTGAACCAAGTTTACAGTTCATACTTGGAACTAACTTATCTCCACATAGATATTGGAAAATGTCAGAAGACTAACCCATGATGTCTTAGCAAAACTAAATCCATTACCTTTCTAGGATTTACAATTTTATCTCTCAATTGAATGCTTGATCATTAGTAATCTTGGTGGTATCTGAATTGTATTTTCATATTTCCTATTATCATGAGTTTTATCTGTTTATTTACATGTATATTTTCCTTTGTGTTTCTTACACTGACCTATGGTTACCGTGAATTTTATTCCATGAATTATTATAACTATGTTATGAAATACTGAAATCAGGGATAACAAGAATGTTTTATATATTAATAGAAATAACCACCCATTCAATCTCCCATTCTTTTGCAAGTTATCTTTGAGTGATGTTAAGTAATCACAGTATTGCCCTATTTATCAGTGTCTCAAGAGATAGTAGAAACCTTTGAGAAAATCTTATAGAAAGCTTTGAGAAGATCATAGCGTACCATTGTTAAGCTTTTTGTGATTTGAGTTTTCCAAATTACAGAATGCCTTTGAATTAGCTGTGGTCTTAGACCTTTGGCTTATGAAGCTCCTTTTATAAGCCTTGCTTGATTTTAAGCTAGGAGGGCTTCTGGGGACAGTTATTCTGTATTTAGAAATAAGCAAAGATAATCCTGGTACAATGCAATGGAAAAAACCTTGGCTTACAACAGGATATCTTCCCTTTTCCAGCAATATGTTCTCTGATTTGTGTATTAAATTGCTACTTCTAGAGTGCTGTTTCTAGTGTTTTCATTATTCGATAAACCTTTTTTTATTCAAGTATAGTTGGCACAGAAAGTTACATTAGTTTCAGGTGTATAACATAGTGATTCAACAATTATATGTTGTAGTACACTTACCCCAAGTATAGCTATCGTTTGTCACCATACAATGTTATTACAGTACCTTTGACTATATTCCTTGTGCTGTACCTTTTATTCCTGTGACATTGTTTTGACAAGCTGTTTTCTGCACCTAGAATTCTCCTCTTGCTACCTTTCCCTGCTCTCTGTCTCTATTTCTTTATCTTGTATCAGGGTTCCTTCCCCCTTTCTCTTACACTATGCCCTCCTCCTCCTCCAACTTGGAAAAATACAAAGCATCCTGTCAAAACAGCCCTACATGGAGAAGAGATTTAGGTTAGAAATACTACCCACATCACAAGAGGGCTAGTTTTTTGTTGGGTGGGAAGATAAAGCAAATGAGTAGAATATTTTCCAATTTTGTGTATGTTATAAATTACATATATATTTATGTGTGTGTATATATGTATTATATATATTTCATAATGGAAAAATAACTTATTAAAAAGTTTTTTTTACCAACTTGTTTGTGGTTCTGAATCTAATGTATCAGTTCTTTAATTCTTGCTGACAGAGTAATAATGGTAACATGTTTTACAAAAGTTATGGTTACCCTGGAGTCATTTCATGATTCAGCTGTAAAAAGATAACTCTTCCAGTAATACAGGAATTTTGTGGATGTACTAATTTGATTAAAAACATACTATTTGAAGGCCATGTTGTTAGCTGTTGACTGTTGTGACTTAACTCATTTATTGCCAGAGTGCCTGCTCAGGCTTTATGAATTTACATTGAGGACAATGCCAACTTTACATCTTATTTAAGCTAGCCATGTTGTGAATGATAATGGTGGTTTTCATAAGGGATTCCTGTTAAAAAGTTGACCATAGGGAACCCTGGGTGGCGCAGCAGTTTAGCGCCTGCCTTTGGCCCAGGGCGCGATCCTGGAGACCCGGGATCGAATCCCACGTCGGGCTCCCGGTGCATGGAGCCTGCTTCTCCCTCTGCCTGTGTCTCTGCCTCTCTCTCTGTGTGTGTGTGACTATCATAAATAAATAAAAATAAAAAAAAAAAAGTTGACCATAATTGTGTTCAAAGAGCATATCTTGCCCTTAGTAAATCAGTGTCTTCTTTAGGTCTCACATACTTTTCACAGAATCATTTTCCATATGTCGGAGAGCAAGAAGTGTGGTGTAGCAAAATGTGTGTGCTTTATTGTTACCACCCCTCTTATGGGAACACTGATATAAATCTGAGAATGTTTTTATTTTATATGTAATCCTCAAAGAAAATAATTTGACCTTTGCTTTATATATTTTTTAAGGGATCAGTGCTTTGATCGAAATACCTAAGAACTGTGTTGTGGCAGCAGTTGGCAAAGAACTGAGTGAGTAGGACTCTTTTTCTTTTATTCCTTTTTTAAAAAACTTAAAAGTACACACATTTTGGAAAGATAAACTTTTAATTTAAGGGACATCTGCCCCTGCCCCAGTGTTGGTCTCCTGTGATGGTTGAGGTGATGTGGAGACTGAGACATTTTCAAGAAGACATTAGGTCAGTTTTTGTGCTTCATCTAACATAGCCAAGTGGGGGCAGGGTAACCCCATATGTCTGACGCCAGAGAAGGCTATTTACATTCCACAGTCTTTTCTGTCGCTGATCCACAGTCATACACTTAACAGACATTTTAACCATACAAAGCAACTGTCAGCATTCTGGAAACTAAAAACTTAAGTTGGATGGTTGGAGGACAGTCTTTATAGGAATTCACTAAGGCAGCGACTATGGAGTTTTTGCCTCAGGAAGCCAGATTGGGGCCTATTGTCTTGGGAGAAGTTTATACCTTTTCCTTCTGAGTAATAGGGGGCCTTCAGAGCAGAGGGAGGGAGTAGCAAAATGAATTTTTTAAATGTACTAATTGATTTATAAACATGCTGTTTGAAGGCCACTTAACTGTTGACTCTTGGCTCTTTTACTGCCAGGGAGCCCATAGTAAAAATAAAGCCTTTTGTTCCCACTGCCTTTTGAATGGAATTTGGGTGCCCAGATATGATAGAGTAAGCATGTTTCTTAAAGGTTGCTTTTTTCTTGAAGAATTTTTCTAATGTATCCCAGAGGGCATTTGATGTTGCTTATGCTTTTTTCACAGACCAGACCTGAGATGTGCAAATGCTAGTACAACATGAGCTAATTGTTTACCATTTATTAAGTGCTGTTTGCAGGCTCCATTGCCTTGCAGCCAAAATTTTCAGCTGACCTTCCCATGTTAATCATGTCAGAGAAGTAATTTACTGGACCCTGTGCTTATCCTTTTTGTCATAGAATAGTATCAAAAGACACTATAATTCTGTGTTTAGTTTTTTTTCTCTTCCTTGTAGAAATGTCATTTTCCCCCATTTTTTATCATGCTAGAAACTCCCATGCTCTTCCCTGCCTTTCTCCTCTTGTAGCCAGCCAATCACTTTGAGTTATGCTGATTTTACTACGTTAGGTAGTGGTTCTCAGGTTTTACTGTGCATTTAAATGACCTCGAGTGCTTGCTAAAAACACAAATTACTGGGGCATACGTAGAGTTTTTAATTCGGTAGGTCTTGGGTGGGGCCTGAGCTTCTGCATTTCAAACACATATTTTGGTATTGCAGGAGGTTGCTGGCTGAGGGCCATACTTTGAGGACTGCTTCTCTAAGTGTTTTGATCGTCTTCTTTCCATCTCACTGCTCTTGGCTTATTCAGACTCTCAACTCCCTTCTTGCCTATTATGTTGTGCTAGTCTCCTAACTTAGCTTCTTTCCTCTCCTCCACTCTAGTCCTTCTCCAGTGCCTTCTCCTCCTCCAGTTTAGGGCTTCTCAGATACATTTTCCAGGAGGTGCCAGAGATGATCTGTCTAAAAGGCAGGCTACCCTTCTGCTTAAAACTTTCAGTGGCTTCTATTGCCTATAATGGTCATTTCTACACTCTCAAATTTCTCACTAGTACAAAAGTTCTACTTCTTGGAGATGAACATAGAATTGCCAGGTTTTGTTTTTTTTTTTTAAAAAAAGATTTTATTTAGTTACTCATGAGAGACATAGAGACGAAGGCAGAAACATAGACAGAGGGAGAAGCAGGCTCCATGAAGGGAGCCCAACGTGGGATTTGACCCCGGGACTCCAGGTTCACGCCCTGAGCTAAAGGCAAATGCTCAATCTCTGAGCCACCCAGGTGCCCTGAGTTGCCAGATTTGTATTTTGCTTAGTAAAAACATTAAAAACAAAAAACTATCATTTAGCACCCTTGTTTTTTAAAATTACTTTTTAACAAAAACATATGAAGAACATGGTCTCAGCAAAGAAGAAGAGTTTAAATTGAATATATTTAACTTCATACAAAACCGATGTGACCTTATTTTTTCTCATTTTTGCCATAGATGAATGAGAGCTTTGCCCTAGAGGACCCATGTAAGACCAGTAAGATAAAGTCTAGACTTTTTAACATGTCAAATCCAGTCCTTT
This sequence comes from Canis lupus baileyi, assembly GCF_048164855.1. Lineage (NCBI taxonomy): Eukaryota > Metazoa > Chordata > Mammalia > Carnivora > Canidae > Canis > Canis lupus. The sequence goes on from NC_132839.1 coordinate 30,350,742, forward strand.
ATTTTCTTTCTCCTATCTCCTTTGAGTTCTGTATCCCATGTCTGTCAACACTGAATTGCCCAGGATTCTCTCCTCTGATGTGTTCTCACCTCTGTGCCTTTACTTCTCCTATCTCTTTGTATCAGGTCTTTTCCTCCTACTCACTGCCCTCTTTAATGTTGCTAATCCCTACTTAATCTTTAAGCTTCAATATGGATTTTTTTGAGAATAAAGGCTTCCTTACCCAATAATCTCTGCTCTCAAAAGTTTTTCCTTCTGTATTCTTATAATCGCACATGTGTCATTTTACTTATGACTTTATTTATTTATTTATTTATTTATTTATTTATTTATTTATTTATTTATTTATTTATTTATTTAGAGTGTGGGGAGGGACAGAGGGAGAAGGAGAGAAAGAATCTTAAGCAGGCTCCACACCGAGTACGTAGCTTGACTTGGGGGTCAGCGTTCAGTCTCACAGCCTTGAGATTATGACCTGAGCTGAAATCAAGAGTTGGATGCTTAACCAACTGAGGTGCTCTTCACTTATTACTTTTAAAAAAAGACTTTAGGCAGCTGCTTGGCTGGCTCCGTCAGAAGAGTGTATGACTCTTGATCTTGGGGTTGTAAGTGTAGGCCCCACGTTGGGTGTAGAGATTACTTAAATATTAAAAAAAAAATACTTTTGTTTACTTTTTTGTTCTCTCCTCACTCTTCCCCTTCAGAATGTGAGCTTCTTGACAGCTAGAGCTTTTTATTCATCTTTTTATTCATCAAACAGATGAGAGATTTTTATTGAATGGATGAGTAATTGAGTCAGTTCATTGACATGTAGTAAAAACAACACTAATACCTCAACAGAAGTTAGAATATCATCTTAAAAAAGGGAAGAAATTAAAGTTGATTTTATTCAGAAAATAAATTGTAAAGAATAGGTAATCTTAAAAATGAGGTTCTGCATTTTGTTAGTTTTATCATAAAATACAGTGCCATGGGCAGCCCCAGTGGCGCAGCGGTTTGGCACCGCCTGCAGCCCAGGGAGTGATCCTGGAGACCCTGGATAGAGTCCCACGTCAGGCTCTCTGCATGGAGCCTGCTTCTCCCTCTGCCTGTGTCTCTGCCTCTCATTCTCTCTCTGTGTCTCTATGAATAAATAAATAAAATATTAAAAAAAAATACAGTGCCATTTTTCCTTACATAAAAATAAATTCCAGGGGTGCCTGGGTGACTCAATTGGTTAAGCCTCCAACTCTTGATCTCAATTAAGGTCTTGATCTCAGTGTCATGAGTTCAAGTCCTGCATTGGGCTCTATTCTGGGTATGGAGCCTGCTTAAAACTAAATAAATGAGTGAAAAATAAAATTAAAAAAATCTCATTCTCTGGAAGAGAGCACCTTTTCTATTTCTAAGACCCATTTGTGCCCATGTTCTTGGTTTTAAATGTTCCATACCAATTTTTCTTTTTCTGTGTGAGGGCAGACTCCTTTCAACAGGAAATACAATTTCTTTTTTCTTTTTCAAGATTTTATTTATTGCATGTGCACATGAGTGGAGGGAGGGGCAAAAGGGAAGGGAGAGGGAGAGATTCAAACAGACTCTGCACTGAGTGCAGAGCCTAACTTGGGACTTGAAGTCACGACCCTGAGATCAGAACCTGAGCCAAAACCAAGAGCTGGGCACTCAACCAACTGAGATACAGCACCCCTCAACAGGAGATAAAATTTCTGAGTGCACTTGTGTGTTTCAGTGACTTTGAGGTTTTGCTAGCTAAGCAAGGCTATCAGCTCTGAGATTTCATCTTGATTTAGAAGACCAAGCTCTTTCTTCTTAACCCTTTTTTATTATTTATTTGTTTGTTCTTAAAAGATTTTATTTGAGAGAGAGAGTGCACACAAGTGCGGTGAGGGGCGGAAGGAGAAGCAGATTCCTCGCTGAGCAGAGAGCCCAATGTGGAGCTCAATCCTTGGACTCCGGGATTATGACCTGAGCCAAAGGCAGACACCCAACCAACGGAGCCACCCAGGCGCCCCGCTTAACTCTGTTTTAGAATTGACTATTGCTTCTCTTTGTCTTCGGATCTAATTTATATTTGTTTCCTTTCCTTGAAGTTATTACATAGGTGACTGTCTGAATACTTGTCTATAGGGGCCATATTTCTGAATTCACTGAACAGTTTCACATTATCTTTAGCCCTTAGTAGTTTGTAGAAATCTACTTGGTAGGTTTCCATTCCTCATCACTATTCCAAGTTATTATTTCTGTTAGTTTGATTAAATAGTACATTGCCTGTTATTCCACAGTCCCAATCTCAAGATCATTAGTAGTATTCCAACTATAAGTAGAATTTTTACACAACCTTGATAGGTATCAGGAGGGGTTCCCTTTGTATTTACTGAAAAACCTTCTTTTGACAGCCACAGTTTGAATGTGAATGGCTGTCAGAATGATGTAGCTTGGCTAGAGGTGTGTCAGTTGGCAAAATATTGTCCAGAGACAGAAAGAAATGTGATATGACCAGTTTTCCAGAGAGGAATGTGAGAAAGAAAAGAGACCTTAGTAATTATCCACCACCTGGAAAGGGTATGGGTTCTTCCCACTTCTCAGACATTAGTCATCCTAATCTGTGAGCACCCATAGTACTTGGTACAGTGGCTTATCTATAGCACTTAATACATTGATTATAAGGTTATTTATAAGTCTCACTCCCACTCTAGACTGTGTTTTAGGGCAGTGCCTGGCCTTATTCACATTTGATGTCTAAGTTGCTGGAACATAATTGATGTTTAGTAAATGTTGATAGAATCACTCCTGTTGATTTGATTTTTGGGGTTTTCTGTATTGATTAAAGTTAGGATTTGTACAAGTTTAAATAACGCTGTTTATTACAGTCAGATAATGAGTAAAGCAATACAGTGAACATCTGTTATAATCAAAAGTATATTGAAGGAATACACTGAACATCTGTGACACACAAAAACTATGAGGTGTGTTCTCAGAGAATTTATAATCCAATAGTTTATGCCTAAAAAAAATAATAGCTGCTGAAGTCTTCACTGAATTGACGTTTGTAGCTTATTTTGTAGCAGTGCTTACTGACCTGAGAACATGGGTAGAGAAAGCTGGTGATGGAGATTATTCTAGGATGTGGACCAGTCACTGGCCAAAGAAAGAGGGAGGCAGGATAGCCAGATTTGTACTGAAGCCCTAGACAGGATGGGCACTTGTGGGTTTAGGAGAGTTTTAATAAAGGAATAGTTATATACTCAGGATTTTAGTAGATCATCTTAAACATCTCAAGCATTTGAAAGAAATACTCTAAAGTAGTCTGAATAAGGCTTTCTCTGGAAATGAGTTTTTCAATATTTTAGATCTTTCTCACTTAATGAAATGTTAGCTTTTTTTTAGCAGAAATAGAATTGTCTTCTTTGACCATTTTAATAAAATTATATCTGTATTTTCATTTAGTAATTTTCCAGCTGGTAGCACCCACAGAAGAATCACTAGAATGGGATATTCTTGAAATTAAGCGCCTCCTTGATCATCAGGATAATATTCTCTCATTGGTTAATGTCAATGGTAAGCTTATTGTTTGCATGTCTATATTCTATAAAATTTTGTACTTGTTAACAAAACCTATTCTGAACTTTAGTCTTTTTTTGTTTTAGGATTCTGTAATTACTATCATTAAAATAATGCTTTATGCTAGGAGGGATCAGCATAGTGTGAGATTTAAGCCAGTGGACTGATAAAGTTTTGTAGGTTGGTAGGTCTAAGATGTAGTCATAAGAAAAATAGAGTAGGGCAGAGAAAAGAGATGATGGAGGGAGCATGCTTAACTCACATGCCGTGTGGTAGCTGTGGGATAACCATCATAGGCTATAAATATTAATGCTTAGTGGTATTTCAGCATTTTTGGCAAATAGTCTGGCTAGGAGTCTTGGGTGGCTGAAGTTTAATAGTCTGGAGGAGACTGTAAGAGAATTGTGAGGATGCTCTGAATATGATATAGTGGGAAGACTGGATTGCAATCCCTGGCCTGAACCTGGGTTGGCTCTTCTGGAACAATATTTTGTATAACCATGAAGCAAAAGGAACGAGTACACACAGCACCAAATGTAGTCTCCATTTTTATGCCATTGAGTCACATTTTCAGGTACATGTATGAGAATGTCCTTTCCAGCTCCAGAATGCTCTTCCCTGATAGCCATCTTCTTACACAACCACCTGCAAGTCTTTCTAAAGATCAGATTGTCTGTGGTGATAGAAGTTAACATGTTGGGAGCACCCTTTTATTGTTCTCTGGGGGCTCCTGTTTTCTGTAGCCATGAATGGCACCACCAAAGACAAGTTCCTTTTTTTTTTTTTTTTTTTAGACAAGTTTTTATTTGAGAGACCCTCTGACACAGAGCCCTAACTCCAAGGCCCTGGAGCTGCTAAGAAAAGCACAACAGTGTCATGCCTAGTTCTGTTTTTAGTGATGAAGCATTGGTACCATTGATCCAGCGTGGTTCCTTAATGAAGGTGATGGGATGTTACTCAAGAGGCCTTAACTTTGTGGCTCTTCTTTTGCTGTGTGATATGCAACGAAGCTTGTAACAGTTTAACCAAGAAAGCGTTCTTCAGTTATTTCTTTGCCACTTCTTAAGGGAAGAAAAATGAAAATCTAAAGCAAAAAAATCGGTAATAGGAATTATAGGAAACCCCTAGTATTTTTACTTTCTCAACTCCTGACTGTAAATTTACCTTACAAATAATAAATAACCCAGAAGCATATTGAGGAATCATATATGGACAGAATCTGTTAGAATTTGGAAATGGTATTGTGACAGTCTTATTTTGTACAGAGGCCTGTTTGCTATATTGCAGAGTTCAGTGATCCTGGACTGATGATGATGTACAGTTCCCAGTTGCATTCTCCACCTGTGTCTTTCCCCAATTACCAGTGGGAGATGTGGCTAGATACTGGGTCTGTACTTCACAGGGAAGTGCATTTTCATTGAGATGGCCCCTGGCAACCCTAGGACAGAATTCCCACAAACGTGGATAATGAGTCACAGGTTTGCCAAAGAGATCTGAACGCCTGAGCAGAAGGTTTTCTAACACAGACATACAAGATAACCTTGTTCGTGTCTTCTAGCAAAAGGCTCTGGTGCTTCTTCGTTTTATTCCTTTTTTTGCTTTGACAGCATGGTATGGCAACCATAAATTATTAGTACTTGTGAGGGAGGGGTAGACGTACAACAATAAGATTTCATATTAAGTAACTTTAAGTACATAGGATGAAAATCTATCCATATATATCGTTGAGGTTGTTTTGTGCAAAACATTTTGAGTGATCTGCTTGGGAATATATATTACACAGTGATAAATTACACTGACTTAACTGAATGTCCGTATTTTGTTTTAAGTGAAAAATTCCAACTGGGCACAAATACTTTGCTTCTAACACATAGATGAATCACAGTTGGGAGGATTAAGTCAGAGCAGGCGATTGCTTTGTCTCAGGTTAAGTTAACTGTTACGATGACACATGTAGAGTTAGTGTCAAGAATCTTCACTCCTTATCTGGTTTTTTGGGATGGAAAAGAAGGTCACAGAAAGAGTAGTACTGCCGCCATTAACTATCCTACTATTAAAATTAGAAACCTGTTTCTCTGCACAGATGAGAAGTGAACTTATTTTATCACATAGCAAATTCTGTAGTCTGTTAATAAGCTATAGAAATTGGACTTGAAACTAAGACAAAATAATGTTTACCTGTATAATTACTGGTAATTTTTATTTCTAAGAGATTGTTCATCTAGTTATTAGGTATTTCTGTCAGGGTTATTTGATAAATGGAATAATTAAATCATAATTAACTCATCTTTGTATTCCTAAATTACAAATAACTGGATGTTATAATACCATTATTATAGAGTAATACTGGGGGCTCAAAGTAATCCCAGGGACCCAAAGATAGCATTTGATGTCTTTTTTAAATGGCTCCACATTTATTATGGGATTTTTGCAATCATCTTCATTTAATGCATGAGAAATCCAAGATAGAGAAAGGTTAAATGATTTTCTGAGGACCAGGTGGCTAGTAATAGAGCTACAATTAGAACTTGGGTTTTTAGACTCACATTGTATTGTTTTGTTCTACCTTACCTAAAATATATAAGGATTAAAATAAATTACATTTCTTTAAGATAATTTTTACTGTCCACAGTTATACATTTTCTATTAAATATGTAATTTATAAAGGTTTCTTAGTTGGCCAACTAATTTAATCTTCTTTTAAGGTTATAAAAACTTGTTATTATACAAGTAATACGTAGTCACAGTAGAGAAATGAGAAAATACTGAGAAACATGAAGAATGTAAAAATTAAAATTGTCCCACGCTACAGAATTAAGCAGTGGTCATCCATATCCTTTTAGGCATTTTTCTGAGCATGTGTATGTGTGTGTGTGTATATATATATATATATATATATATGGCTTGTGGTTTTATAACAGTATGTCATGAATACTGAATATATTTCTACAGCAATACAAACATACTTTTACAACTTAATTTTTAATAATAGCATTATTGTTTTATTTTGTAGATGTCTTATTTATTCAGTCCCCAACTGGATGTTTAGATTATCTTCACATTTTTAATGTTATATGTAATAATCGTGTTGCATATATCTTTTATCTACTTTCCTCAGGATAAATTCCTAGAAGTGGAATTATTGGATCAAGGGGTTTACATTTTTTGAAAGATATTGATGCATGTTACCAAACTTTGAAAAGATTGTACCAGTTTGTACTAGGACATTAGTAATACAGAAGTGTGTTGATTTCCTATGCTGTTGCCAGCATTGGGTATTTTCCTACTTTTTAATCTTTATCAATTTTCATATCAATCAGTAGTTTCTTACTGCTTTTAGATTTCTTTGATTATTAAGGAAATTGAACATCTTTTCACATGATTACTGCCTATTTGTTCTTGTTTTACCTATTCAGGTCTTTTGGCCATTTTCTCTGTTGGAGTATTTATCTTATTTTTAGTGATTTCTTGGAGCTCCTTGTGTATCAAGTATAGTAAATTCATTTTGACATCTGAGTTGCAAATTTTTTTCGCAGCCTTTGTCATTTAAATATGTGGGTTTTTTGCTAAGGAGATATTTACTCGTATTATCTTTCTCTATCCAGCTGCCTATAGAGCTTTTTACCACTCCACATTTATAAAAGCTTTTACCTTTATTTTTTCAATCCTTTAAGCACTTTTTAAAAAAGATTTTATTTATTTATTTGAGAGAGAGAGAGAGTAGAGAACATGCATGTGAGTGAGAGGAAGGAGGGGAAAGGGAGTCACACGCTTTCCTAAGCCACCCAAGTGCCCCTCCTTTTAAGCACTTTTAATGTTCTAATGTATTTGAAACTTACTTTGACATGTGTAAAATAATAGAAAAAAATATATATTGGTCTCTGCTCCCAGTTGCTGGCACAGAGCTCCTAAACCCTTGTAATTTCCTAAGTGATAAGAGTATAATATAAGGAACCCCTTTTGTTCTAACATTTGGTCTAATATTTGCTGACATGAGAGCTCCTACCTAGATCTCGGAATTTTCTGTGTGATAGGAGTGTATTTTGTTTTAATGAGACCATTATTTCTTAGTGGACTTCTAGATGGGAGTTGGTCACCAGAAAGACAAAGCCGTGGTCTTTTGAGAAATTTGGAATTTTTAGCTCGACTCTTCATTCTCCAGAGAGGGGCTGGAAATGGAGGTAATAATTGATCATGTTTATATGACAAAGCCTCCATAAAAATTCCAACAGTGTGGAGTTTGGAGAGCTTCCAGATTGCCCAATATGTGAAGGTGCTGGGGGAGTGGCACACTTGGAGAATTCACAGAAGCTCCACAGCCCTTCCCTCTCACCTTGTCCTACAGATCTCCTCCATCTCTGTCCTTTATCATATCCTTTTATAATAAGCTGGTAAACAGGAAACTGTTTTCCTGAGGTCTGTGAGCTGCTCTGCAAATTAATTGAATCTGAGGGGGAGCTGTGAGAACGTATCATTTATAGCTGATTGGTTAGAAGCACAAGTAACAACCTGGACTTGCCATTGGCATCTGATGGCTACCTCCAGGGTAGAGTGTCAAAATGAGTTAAAATGTAGGACACTCAGGGATGTCGCAGAATTTTGTGGTATAGGAAAACCCAACACACATCTGGTGTCACAGGTGTTGTGTGATAGTAGTGTGACGGGAAAAGAGAGACACAGGGTAAGGGTCAGTTTTCTAAACAGTATCTCATCCAAGATAAGGTTCTTTTATTTCTACTCCCCGGTTAACCAAATATTCCACTCACTATGAGCCATTTTTTTTTTCCTCACTGAATTGAAATGCTGTTATCACATACTAAATAACTTAAGTAGTTTGGAGTCTTTTTCTCGTCTTGATGTTCTGTTACATTGATGTTTCTGTTTGGCTTGTATAGGTACCTTACTATTCTAAATATTAATGTTTTATAGAGTACTTACTACTAGGCAGTCCATTCCTTTTTTGACCTTTAGCCTATATAAAATAATAACTAACGAGACAAATATGAACTCTGCCTAGATTTGAGTTTCATAACTGGTTCCCATGTTGGAGAAATGATCATCTGGGATATCCTAGACTGGACCATGCAGGCCTGTGAATGCAACTTCTGGGACCCATCTCCACAGCTGGACACCCAGCAAGAAATAAAGCTCTGCCAAAAACCAAATGACATTTCTATTCATCATTTCACATGGGATGAAGAGGTAAAAAAAGAAAAGTTGAGAAAATAGCTGTAAACTTGCCTTTTTTTAGTGAATCCAGTTTCTAATTTTTTAAACTTAATCTCTTAATGGATGTAAAAAGGTAACATTCCCATGTTGAGGTTGCTCTTTAAAGTGTTCTGATATATTTTTTTTAATTTTTATTTATTTATGATAGTCACAGAGAGAGAGAGAGAGAGAGAGAGAGGCAGAGACACAGGCAGAGGGAGAAGCAGGCTCCATGCACCGGGAGCCCGATGTGGGATTTGATCCCGGGTCTCCAGGATCGCGCCCTGGGCCAAAGGCAGGCGCCAAACCGCTGCGCCACCCAGGGATCCCTGATATTTTTCAAAGATTACACAATTTGCATGAAAAAAAGCATTATAATCTTAGCCCCTGTCTATGAGGCAAGGAAGTGATTAAATGTCCACAGATCTAAAAACTGTTGAAATGTTTGGTTGGATTAAATAATCCCAAAGGATCTGAGGATAAAGCTTAAAATGTGGTTTGAAAACACTTTGGGAAAGGATTCTTTTGAAGATGCTTGTGCATTTCCTGGGGAGATAAGGGAAATTTAAAATTTTAGGAATGTTTTTCTTTTAGTCTACTAGCATCCTGAGGCAAGATGATTGTGTGAGAATTACTAAATTCATTCCTTTAGGCCTTGGTGTGATCCTGTTGAAGCACTTTACATCTTCTTTACAGTGAGAGACTGGTACCAATGGATTATGGAATCTTGGCTCTGATCTGTACATTTCTTTTTTTTTTGCCTTCACAGGCTTAGAAAATGTCTGCAAGAGGGGGCTTACTGCTCTAAATGTAATCACAAGAAATGTTTTAGAGTTGTAACTTTTGAGTTACACAGGGGGGAGCCTTTTTTTTTCTACTTTATTTTGTGCCTTTCTATAGCATTTACATTTTGTAATCATATGCATGTTTTTTAAAGTTCGTTTATTTATTTAAGTAATCTTTACACCCAGCGTGTGGGACTTGAACTCATGACCCCAAGATCAAGAGTCACATGCTCCTCCAACTGAGCCAGCTAGGCAGCTCTGCATGTTGTTATTTTTATTTTAAAGACTCAGTGATAGTGTTTTGGATGGGGAGAGTATGGTCCATTTTTTGTTTTCTTTGCACCTTTCCTACTTCAAAAACAAAAGCAAAGCAGAATGCTAATATGCTCAGAGGTTTTTTTTTAAAGATTTATTTATTTATTTAGAGCAAGTAGGAGGTGGGGGAAGAGAAGGAGATAGAGAATCCTGAAGCAGATTCTGCACTGAGTGTGGAGCCCAATGTGGGCCTGATCCCAGGACCCTGAGATCATGACCTGAGCTGAAATCATGAGTCGGCCACTTAACCCACCCAAGTGCCCCCAAAGATTTATTTAAGTCCAAACTTTATTTTGGAATAAAAATTAATATATATGATAAACATGTAGGGTCTCAGAAAAGAAAGAAACTACATTTCTTGTAGTGTTGTGGCCCTAAAAATTCTATATATTTTTTCATTTGATACTTTTTTTGTAAAAATTAGTTTTTTTCATTTTGTATTTTTAATCTCAGAAATTTTGATTGATGCTTATTAACTGCTATAAATGCTTAATAAAACATTATTCAGTTTTCCCTAGTATTTCTTCTGTATAGGAGGTTTGTTTTTTCTACAGGGGGCCATTAATTACTGCTGATAGGTGATTGATACAGTGTCTCTGTTGATTGATAGCTGCCCGAGAGCTCATTAACTCTCTCCAGTTTTGTTTTGTTTTTTTGTGGACTCTTCTGAACATTTATTGAAACAGCAAAATGTATGTTCATCTCAAATAGAACAGTTAAAAATGGTAAAGCAATACAAAGGACTCGTTGCTAGCAGCAGCCAGTTGTTAGAATTTCCTGCCCTGCTTCTCAATCCGACCCGGGCAAGCTTGTCCTCCCGGAGCTTGCTGCTGCCTACACCTCCCTCATCATTGTGCAGGTCGAACCAAAATTTATAAAATTAACAATTTAGGGTTAAATAGCTTAAATAAGGGGGTTAAATACAAGACACTTCATCAAAGCTTCCGTACAAAGATAAACAGATTTGGCGTCTGTGTATACGGGGTTCTTCTGGCTCACCGCAGATGGACGGGAGGGTGGAGAACAAGCAGGCGGGCTCCCTGCATGGAGCCTGCTTCTCCCTCTGCCTGTGTCTCTGCCTCTCTCTCTCTCTGCCTCTCATTAATAAATAAAATCTTAAAAAACCTTTAATATAATTTTTATATAAAACATTTAATATGGGATCCCTGGGTGGCGCAGTGGTTTAGCGCCTGCCTTTGGCCCAGGGCGCGATCCTGGAGACCCAGGATCGAATCCCACGTCAGGCTCCCGGTGCATGGAGCCTGCTTCTCCCTCTGCCTGTGTCTCTGCCTCTCTCTCTCTCTCTCTGTGACTATCATAAATAAATAAAAATTAAAAAAAAATTTAATATAATTTTAATATAATTTTTATATATATTATAATTTTATATACTTTTTTATAACTTATATAAGACTTTAATATAACAATATAATTATATAATTTTATATAATTTTTAATATAATTTTATATAATTTTTGTATAATTTTCTTTATGACCTTTGGTAAATCACTTAAGCTCTACACAGATTTCTTGTTTTGTAGAACTAGTTTTGGAGATTTCTTTGCATTTGAACTACAACCCATAGGGCTCTAGATTTTAGCAAGTTGGCCTTTTAATGTCCCTGGCACTGGTCCTCAGTTCACATTGCTAAATGCAGAGGACAAATCCATTGGGTCAAGGGGGTCATTCCAGAATTAGGCTCTGATAAGCCTCTGGGGCACGCTTTGGTCCAGGTACTGTAGGTCTGAGTTGGGTTTGTAGCCTCTGAGGCTGCATGAGAAGACTTGTTTTGGTATGAAATGGAGGCAATATAGAGATTGTGAAAGGGCTGCCTCACTGTGGATACCTATCGTATAAGAAAAGGTACTACCTCAGTACTACCAAAAGTGCAGTGATGTGCAAAATGATTTCAGAAGCTAGGCAGTGTGGTGTGCGGCAAGAGCAAGCGACTGAAGTAACATGACCTTTATTCCAATACCAGTTCCATATCTTTCTGCGAGACTTCAGTCTTTTAGAATTTTAACTCTCTTATCTGGAAAATGGCAATAGTATTTGCCATTCCTTACCTTAATGAGATGTTGTGAGGCTGTAATAAGATAAATATTGAAAAGAAAATAAGATAAATATTGGTGAAAGTACCTTCAAAAGGTTAAAGTTGTTCTGGTAAAAAGGTATTTCTAATAGTACATTTGGAAAAATGTTTTTGTGAATCCCTCAGAGGCTCTTAAGATGGCCCTGTCTCTGTAGCATGTGTTTATGTGTCCCTTATAATAGGTCACTTGCGTGCTAAAGATGCAAAGTGCAGGTAAGTTTGCTCACATTGTCCAGGCAAGAGAACTAAGTAATTTCCCGCAAGATATAGTGTTAGGGGAATGATCACCTAGGCAGAGCCTTCCCAGCTTCTGCTCACGGCCTTTCTGCAGCCGCAGCTCCTCTCTAGCCATCATATTTTAGTGAGGGAACAAGGTGATGCTGAGGGGTATAATGCACAGAACTTCCTCCGTGTTCATGGTTGCCCTGCTACCTTCTCAGTGCTCTGAGCTGGGGTGCCAGGGGGCTCAGTGTTAAGGTCTGTCTTGAGTCAGATCATGACCCCGAGGTCCTGGGATGGACCCCTGCATCAGGCTCCCTGCTCAGCAGGGCACCTGCTTCTTTCTCGCTTGTGCACTTGCTCTCTCTCATGTTCTCAAATAAATAAATAAAATCTTTAAAAAAAATGCTCTGAGCTTATTACGCACTTCAGGGGGCAGTACAGTAATTGGGACTACAAGCTAGGAATAGGGAAGGTGATGGCTTTCTGATGTCCTAGCAGGACTGGAATTTTTTTTTTTAAATTTTTAAAGATTTTATTTATTCATTCATGAGAGATACAGACAGAAGGGCAGAGACACAGGCAGAGGGAGAAGCAGGCTCCTCACAGTGAGCCTGAGCCAAAGGCAGACGTTTAACCACTGAGCCACCCAGGCATCCCAGGGCTAGAAATCTTTTATACCATGTAGTGATAAGTACTAATTTTATGCCCATTTCTGAACTTTTCCCCCCGCCAGAATGTATTTGCCGCAGTTGGAAGGGGTTTATATGTGTATAACCTTCAAATGAAGCGTGTGATTGCTTGCCAGAAAACTGCACATGACTCCAGTGTCCTGCACGTTGCCAAACTTCCAAACAGGTACAAGTTCCCATCTGTTCTACAACAAATGAAAGATAATCCCCTTTCCCAGGGCCACCAGGGTAATTTCTCAGGTGGCAAAGTTATCTGGCTCCATGGCTTGACTCGTTAGGTTCTTTTGGGAATGGCGAATACCCATGGCTATCTCTAACAAAAGAGTTTGTGGCAATATATTAAAAAATTTATAAGAGGCAGAGTTCAAATGAATTACATTGAGTTTTATTACAGGAAGGGATAACTTTAAAATTTGGTATTTATTTAAAAAGACAAAGACTTGTGGGCACTATGTGCTAATTTTTCTTCTGTTTTTCTCAACTCATTTTTTTGTTGTAGTTATTGATGGCCAGAAAGAAGTGATCATCTGCTTGTTGTATAAGGCTACTAAATGAGGGCTTTCCTGTCAGGATACATTTGGCTGCTGAGTTTCTAGGCATGAAATTTATATAGGAAGGGAATGCAATATTTTTTTGGATTAAAAAAAAATTTTTTTTATTGGAGTTCAATTTGCCAACATATAGCATAATACCCAATGCTCATCCCATCAAGCATAATACCCAATGCTCATCCCATCAAATGCCCCCCTCAGTGTCCATCACCCAGTCATCCCATCCCCCTGCCCACCTCCCCTTTCACTACCCCTTGTTCATTTCCCAGAGTTAGGAGTCTCTCATGTTCTGTCCCCCTCACTGATATTTCCCACTCATTTTCTCTCCTTTCCCCTTTAATCCCTTTCACTATTTTTTATATTCCCCAAATGAATGAGACCATATAATGTTTGTCCTTTTAGCACAAGAGCCACCTTGAGAAGACACACAGTGAGAGGAGGGATATTGTGAAAGTGTAATTTATACTGTTTTCCTGAATGTGTTTAAGAAATGGGATAGATTTATCACATTTGAGCCAGTGTAACAGTATAACAGGTGCCCTTCCCAAAGGACACTTTTACTTTGCATTGTGAAGCCATGTTACATGAGCTCCTGCCCAGAGCTGAAGAGAAGTAGTTGAGGACTTCACTGATTTCTTGCACTGCAAATTTAGCACTGGCCTTCCATGGTGCATTCTCTATCACTGATTTTCTATTCTGACAGGCAGTTAATCTCATGCTCAGAAGATGGCAGTGTACGCATTTGGGAGTTAAGAGAAAAACAGCAGCTTGCAGTTGAACCTGTACCAACAGGTGTGTGTCTTTTCTCACATGAAAGGCAGTAGTCAGGCCATTCTGTACAACCAGGAGAATAATATACAGTGTGTTCCAAGTAGGCATGTTTACATGAAGTATTCGTAGCTTAATATTGCATTAATGTAGAACTGCATGGTTTGGTTTGGTTTTGTTTTTCAGTTCAAGTCCACTAGTATTTTATTTTTTTAAGGGAAACTCTTATTTTTCTGGTAATCTGAACAAATGGCCATTAAAATAAGTATTCATTTTATAATATCAATCATAATGCTTGATACACAAAGAGGATTTGGACCATCAGATAATCGAATTAAAGTGTTCTTTCAGCCTTTAAGCATTAATATTCAACTCAGTTCATGGGAAAAAGCACTTTTGTGTTTATATCATAATCTCATGAGCTCTTGACCTGCAGGCATTTGGTTTGAAAACAAAATCCTAGTTCATTAGCAATCTCTGCATAACACATCGGATGCTGGTACCTCTGGAATTTCTTCTGGTCACCTGACGTCCTAGGATAGTTTTTGGATGCACATGTTGCTTTTCATCTCCCCTTTGATGGATCTGTGTTGTGACCTTTTTTGGGGGACACTGACATTTAGGCCTTTTACTGCTCTCCTCTTTTATTCCCAGTGCCTGTCATGTTAATATACCTTTACTGGTGGGTGAGCAGCGGCAGTGCAGGAGAAGAGCAGCCAACCTGGTGGTTAAGATGAAATGAAGTGGTGTATTTACAAAGACCCCAGCTTAGTGTTTGGTACCACCCCCTTAGCCCTGGACTAAAATGAGGACAGAACATCTTTGCATTTAGATCTTGCTTTTCTGATCTTCTATTCTAAGTAAAGAGAAATGACCAAAATGATTTTTTCTAGGTTTTTTTAACATGTGGGGATTTGGACGAGTGAACAAACAAGCCAGCCAGCCTATTAAAAAGCAGCAAGAAAATGCTACTCCATGTTCCCTGGAGCTTATTGGAGATTTGATTGGACACTCCTCGTCTGTGGAGGTATTATTTGTAATAGGCATATAAAGATTTAGGGAATTCCTGCTTTCACATCTTCCTGTTCTTCATTTAGTTGGTATCATAAAGACCTATACTTTCTTTCTGTATGTTTTTGCTGAATCTAAACATGGATAGGTTGTAGCATGTGCAATTAAAGATCTCCTTTCACAGAGATACAAGATGAGGAAGCAAGGAGTTTAAAGATGGGCTTTAAAGATGGGCTTACTCACATAAGAGGGCAACAGCCATTGATAGACGATGTGAATAATGTTGAATACATAACAGTAGTAGAGGGTACATGGAGGGTTGGGTTATATGTGTAGAGTAGAAGCCTTGCAGAATGGAATTCCAGGAGCCTTTATCTCCTTTTGAAGGATCATATTTTGCTAGTTTCCATCAGACTCAGGATCTTAGCTATTGTTGTGCATGTATGAAAGTATTAATTGAGAATTGTAAGATGTGTACAATTCTAACTTGTGGAAATCCAAATACATTAATATTTACCGTAGGCACCATTGCCTATGATGAAAGGAATAAGACCAATCATGGTACAGAGATGATTGGAACTGGCAGTAGTATAAGTGAAGCCCTAAGTAATGATTTCTTAGATCCTTCTTCCCTGTTACATGGCTAGGGAGAAACAAATTACTTTTCATTTGAATGTGCATTTATGCTTAGGAGCAGCAGTACCACACTTACCCAGTCATTTCCTGTATCTTAGGCAGTATAGTAGACACCGGAGTTGTCAAAGAAGCATATATATAATCCCTGTCCTCCTGGATCTTATACTTGAGAAAAGAGGAAGGATACAGCACAAATAGGTTGTTAACCAAAGCTGCTTAGGACAGACCCAGATGAGTGTAGCCAGTGAGTGCTCAGGAATTAGAAGAATATGGATAGAGGAAAATAAGGGACTTGATGTAGACCTTGAAGTTTCGGGAGGGATGGTAAGGAGCAGACTAGCTAGGTTGGGGCAGTAGTTTCCTGTGGAGAAGAGACACTAGTGGGTAATAAAGCCTGAGAAAGTAGTTTTGGATCAGATTATGGATGTCCTTGCCTGTAAGGCTGAGGCATTTGGGCTTGACCTTCCCTTCATTTGAGAAGTTTTAGGTTTTTGAAGCTATGACAGTTTCAAAGATTACTGATCCATGTCCTCTTTTTCTGTGGCAAATCATATTATGAATTACATTTTTACACAGTCTTTGTTTCAACTATGATTTGGTTTTCATGAATGTCCTAGAGCCTTCTTCAGTGGTGGGGACCATAGTATATAGATGGCATTCCGTAAATGCTGATGGATTAAAGAGTTCAAGCCAGGGTTTATCTTGTAGAATTTGGAATTTAGACATTTTCCAGTAGCCATCTGTACATAAATAATGAGGGTAGGCATAAATGATTAAGCAGTTCTGGCAGGATTTCTGACATCTTAAAATGAATACTTGAGAAGATGCTGTGAGAATTCATGTACCTCACAAAAACAGGTGCTATAGTTCTGATTATTAAAATATATTAGTCATATATATAAATACTAGACCATCACACAATTTCTCATGAAATATAAGTCTTCATTCACCTCCAGATAAGTCTCCAAGGTACATATCTTACAAGCTCATGTTAGTCTAGTATTAGCCTCACCTCTTCTCTTTGAAGTTCCTATAATCAGTAGCTTTAAATTTCTTTACAGATGTTTCTGTACTTTGAAGATCACGGACTAGTGACATGCTCTGCTGACCATCTCATTATTTTGTGGAAAAATGGAGAAAGAGAATCTGGATTACGCAGTTTAAAATTATTTCAGAAGTTAGAAGAGAATGGTGACTTATATCTTGCTGTCTAGTTGAAGGAATTTGGAGTACATGTGCATGAACCTTGAACATCAAATATAGGGTAATATTCAAATTTGTAATGTATTATTTTTTTTTAAGATTTTATGTTTGAGGGGATCCCTGGGTGGCTCAGCGGTTTAGCGCCTGCCTTTGGCCCAAGGTGCGATCCTGGAGTCCCGGGATCAAGTCCCCCGTCGGGCTCCTGGTGTGCAGCCTGCTTCTTCCTCCTCCTGTGTCTCTGCCTCTCTCTATGTCTATCATAAAAATAAATAAATATTTTTAAAAAAATAAAGATTTTATGTTTGAGCGCCACACTGGGTGTGGAAATTACTTAAATTCACAACTCCAAGATCAAGAGTTGCAAGTTGCTTCTCAGGTATTAGTAGTCACCAAAAGAATATACCTCTCAAGTGTTTTGTTCAACTTTCACATAGCAGTAACCTGAAACCACTGAGGAAATGGGTCTAATTTCAGCAGTGGATTTTCAGAAAGTATTCAGATCAGAGCACAAATACTGGTCGATAAAGAATTATACCATAGTGTCTATATAGAAAAATTTTTGAAAATTATGGTTAAAAAAGTTCTATGCCAGAAATTGTATGAACTTATATTTAATGAGAAAAGTGCTCAGAACTTTCTTGTGGATTTTGAAGTACTCTGTTCTCAAAGTAGTATTTTAACTACACTGGTTTTAAAAATTTAAGGTGCCTACCTTTAAGAAAATATTTGTGATAGTTATAGAAGATATTTTGAGATAACAGTGAAAAATCCACTGAAGAGAACAGGTTTGATGTAGTACCTCTTGAATTTAAACCTTAAGGGCTCCAGAAGATTGGGCTTTGTGCTGCTATTGAAGTGATGAGTGCTGGGTTTGAGCTTCTTAATTTGAACCTGGACCCTATTGAAGAGGTAGAAGTAAAACAGCAAAACTGTGGAATTCAGTAGAACTTCTTTGTTCAATTTTCCTTAGAGCCTGTTAGATTAAGAATCTCTGTGATAAATGTATTCTTTCCCCTACAAATTAATTAAGAAGGTCCTATAGAGCAAACTTGAGTCTCTCACTGTTTAACATTTTTTGTCAGTGGTGCCAGTTTTTTTTTTTATTTTATTTTAGTTTAGCTACTATAATTCCTGTAA
Organism: Canis lupus baileyi; assembly: GCF_048164855.1. Lineage (NCBI taxonomy): Eukaryota > Metazoa > Chordata > Mammalia > Carnivora > Canidae > Canis > Canis lupus. The sequence goes on from NC_132839.1 coordinate 30,368,917, forward strand.
ACTCAGGTCATCAAGAATCTTGCCAGAGTAGTTTTTTTCCCTCATGTGAATTGGCCCAATAGCTATCGGCTGGGTTGGCACTAGACCAGCACCTATGCCTCATATGTGCCAGGGATGAGAGCTAGGTCAGTAAAGAGGTACAGTGTTTCCCAGGTCAGAGACGAGCTCCAGACGCCGGATCGATCTTACCATTGCCTCCAATAGGAAATATTGAGAAAGGCTTCATTTGTGAAGTTACTTGCAGTGACCACTCAGATTTAATCCTCTTTATCACCTGGTGGGCCTAGCACAGAATACTCTTTCTCCCTTTTGGTACTAAAGAATAAAAATTTAAAAAGTAAGTGGAGTTAACTGTGGAGTTATTATTAAAGTGCTGATCAAGAAATCCTATTATGATGTCAGAAGACTGAGCCTTCTCCTTTGCTTGCTGCCGATTCACCTGTTTATCCCACACATCTTTAAGAAGATCTTTGTAAATTGTTGTTCTTTACTGGTTTTACCTTTGACCATTGCTCCCACATTCCCTCCAGACTGGAAGAGCTAAGGTCATCAGTGCCAGACTGATGCCCTAATGTTAGGACGAGGAAACTGAGGCCCAGGCAGGTAAGGCCTTGCAATTAACCCTGTTCCCATTACCATCATTGAGGGGCTTTAAAAGCAGAAATAAGAGAGGCCTGGAATCAGGGATAAAGGCTTTACAAGGGAAATAACTTTATGGAGAAATATATTAAAATTGGCATGACCTCCACTGCAGAATAACAGGATCTGAGTAGGAAAATTGGTACTGCCTCTTAGCTGGGCCTCCTGTGTGACTCCTCAAATCTGCCACCATGACAACAAGTTTTTGGCTTTCCATTCTTTCATCCTAAAATTGGAGCATGGGTGGTATCCCTAAACCAGGCAGACGTGCAGTTCTGGTCTTAGCGCATCAGGTTGTTGATCACTTTAGTTAGTATCTCTGTCATTTTCAGGCTTTTAAATTTTCCTCAATAGCTGAAATTTCTTCCATTACTAGCTAGCTTTTTCTTTAGACATTCTACATGAGGTCTTTTGAGTTTCTCAAGTTGTTTTCTTGAATTGTATAAGACCTCTTTAATGAATTATATAAGGAATTCATATATTTTTAACTGCCTTCTTTCCTAATATGTTTTGGGTTAGTATTTTCAGGTATTCCCATGGGGTGACAGAAACCAGAGGTGAGTTTTGGGAGCAATTAGTACCCGAAGTAAGTACCACCATCAACCTTTTATCTGGAAGGAAGCCTCCAACTCAGATGGGAGATTCTAGTAGGGCTCAGTGGACTTGAGGGCTGCTCAGGAGCTGTATGTACACTGCTGCTAGAAGTTCAGAACTTGGAGCACCAAAAGTAACACTGTAGCGGGCCTTGTCATTGTTACTTAAAAATACCCTATTACCTCCTTCTCTGGCTGTTTTCAAGCAATACAAGCAAGAGCCTAACTTTCAGGGGCACTGTATCATTCCTTTCTCAGCTGGAGGCTTGTTCTTTGCCCCTAAGACTTACTGGTCCTGACTTAGACTAAGCAAGCAACCTTTAAAATCTGAAGTTGGAAAGGAAATAATGACTTAGAATTATAAAACATTGTTACCTGCAAGAATGACCTTATAACCAACACTTCTGGTGAAGCAGTAGTCCTAGTGTGACTTCTATCTATTTTAGATAGCATTTTTCCCAATTAATAGGGCCCCCTTCAACACAGTGTTAAACAACTAAGTATAAAGAGGCATTTATAATCGCTTGTACCTTCTGAAAGACTGTATTTCTGATAAGTGACTTGTATGGACGAATGCAATATTTAGTTCGCAACTGAGAAGATTACTGCATAATAGATCACACACTGATTAAGAGCATAGCTGTGCTGAAACTGTGGTACCTGGCAGTCTTAAAGCATTTAACATTTAAGTTCTTATGAAATTAATTTGACACTACAAGGAGTAAGCTGTAACATTCATACAGAAAATGTCAGACATCTGATAAATGTTACTTACCAAATGGAACTGAAAGCGATATGGTGAGGAAAAAAGTCCTTGTCTCTAGCAAGCTTCTGAAGCCTAGGCAAATTATTTAGCTCCTTAAAATGGGATTTTGACATCCTGAATTTAATGTGTCTGAAAATAAAGTGTGTGACTCATGAAATAAAGGACACTAAAGCGAAATTTTGAAATAATGAAAAGTTTAGGCCAAAGAGATAAAATAAAAACAGCTGTTGGGAATGAAAAATGGCTGTAGGAATTTAGTTACAAGTACTTCACAAAAACATTTTCATCACATTTACATAATGCAGCATTACAACACAAAGCTAGCTGCTCTCCTGACCAAGCACATTCGCTTTTCTAACAAAAAAAAATTTAGATACGTTTCTTTGCGTGGAATTGTCATATAGGATTTCATTTTTTGGTACAAAACATAGAAAAAAACATTGGCACATTATGTAGTGATAAGTCATTTTTTTCTTCCCGTGTACTAGTTTCAAGTGTTCTGCAATTCCAATTTTCATTTGAAAAAAGTAAATACTATTCAGTTAATTCAGCCTCTGTTTATACCTCTTAAAAATGCAGCATGGAGTACAGAGGATTTGAAAAGGAAACAAAGATATTTTGTTTAGTTTCTAATATTTACAATACATAGAGAAGGGTTGATTGGTAAAAGACAAAGGAAAATCTCAAGTCTGACTTTATGTAATCACAGAAAGTTTTCAAAAGAGCTGTATAAAAATATGCACTTGTGCTTTAGAAGCTTTTAGCATACAATTAAGAGCATAAAATAGTATTTACTGCTTCCCTCTTATGCCTATTTTCTGATATATTTACATATCTTGCAGTCTTTTCTTTTTTACATCATTAAAGCAAAATGGCAAGGTCTCAAATACAGATAGGTTAAAAACTTCTGAACCTTGAAACTTCCCCATTCCTCCCCAAATATATATGTATAGATGGTACACTGCACAACATTCTCCATGGACTTACACCCAGTAAATTTAGAGTGCTTTAATAAAAATTTTAAACAGCAAATGTATATAAATTCTTTAAAAAAAAAAAGTTTATGAAGGGCATTCAAATTTAATGGCTTTTATATACTCACTATGGTGCCTTGTGACTGCTTCTGTAAACCAGAAATAAGGGAAGCTCTTGGATTCCCCCCATAACAAGGTGTGGGTCCCTTCTGCATCACAAAGGGCTTTCTGTTAAGATGAATTCCTTTTATATGAAAGAGGGCTGCTGCAGCCAGTCTACAGAAGGCACTCACCAGGCCAAGGCTGTGGTGTACCGTGGGGCTCACACCATCGATCAAAAGAACTGCTTAGCCATAAGAGACGGTGAAACTAACTACTTTTTATCAATAATTTGGTCCCAGTTGTTTTGCTCATTTTTTATCTAGTTTTTTTTTTCTGTTAGGTATTATGAATTCTTCTCTTGAGGAAAATAGTCAAGCTAAACATGATGGTGACTTTTATGGTAAGAGACAAGCTAAACACTAGCTAAGCTGCTTTGTCATCCAGCAAGATGGGCTCACAGGCACCAAGTCTTTGCTGCTTGTGTCCTGCTAGTTACAGTAAACTAGCTCCATGGCTTGAGGAGGACACACAGGATGACACCAAGACAAAGGATTTTGCCATGTGTTCTGTTGCTAAGTGTTCAAAAGAACATAGATTTTTCTTCATGGCACATAACTTTCTCTAAATGCTGTTTGGGGACTTGAATAGTTCAAAGTCAAATATTAAACACCAGCTCCTTAACCTACACCTCTCCTTTTCAGTATAAAGGAATGCCTCTCATCCACACTGCTGTGATTCATAGTGCCCTTCACAGATCATGGGGTCCCCTTCTCTGTCTTGGCATCAGCTGTCAGATGGAAGTCTCAGACTTTTGCACTTGAGGTCATCTAATGTCTTCCAGTGTTTGTAGTTATCAGCCAAATGTTGCATGAGAGCTGGCAGATGGGCAAAGGCTGCAAGGACATCAAAGAATCACAAGTTAGGTGGCTGGAACATTGGTAAGGCCAGGGCTCTGTGGGATAGATTTGGGCTCAGAATTGGAAGAGAAAGTACCCTAGTGCACATTGTGGCGTGAGAAGGTGGGCTGTCAAACACTACTGTCTGAAATACTAATGGGCCCTTCTAGTTACAAATTGAAAAGGCACTCATCAGCAACATTCCATACAGAGTGTGCTCAGTCTACTCTGATCACAGATTCTGTTTGTATTCTTTCAAGAGTCTCCTCCAATGACAGGCTAAACCTGCTGCGAGCTTTGGAAACCTAGGCTTCCAAGAGGTTACCTTGTTGATGCGGTTACCAAACATCCACTGAGTTTTCTGTAGATGAGGTTCTCTGCAAGGTGCCAGGGATGCAGAAAGTGCACATACCCACCATACCTGGCTACAAACATTGGACAGCTAACTTTTTACACACACCAAAAAAGAAAAAGTAACATTTCACTTACACATTTAGGCCTAGCCTACGTCATTAAGGGTTATCATCATAAAGTCTAACAAAATACTCGGTAGGGGTGACAGAACACCAACTGTCTTACCATCCCAAGCATCAAACATGTCTGTTATGAAGTAGTCAATGAAGGAGATTTGGGATTTGGGGATGCTGCAGGTATTCCGGTCAAACACTGGCATCACCACAGGGAGCCCCTGCCTCTTCTCCTCATCAGTCTACAAGAAAGGAGAACACACAGAGGGCTGCGGCACACGGGGAGCTGTCACAGTAGCATCTCATTTCTCAGAACAGCTCTGAAAATGGGGTCCTCATCCAGTTGTAGATAGGAAGGAATAGGTGCAGCAGGCTCTTGGGGCTTACATAAGTCAACTACCTGATGAGCTGTGGTGACTCAATTCAGCTCTTTGCACTGCGAAGCCTCTTGTACCCTACCAGAGCCTCTCCCGAAGCACTCATCTCAGGGTTCTTAACCCCTTTCTGGAAATTATTGCCAAAGTCACACTAGTAACAGTAGGTACTGACAACAGCTGACATATACAGTGAGGGTGCAGAGCACTGGTGAGTGGAGGTGCTTCTGCCACAAATGAACCAAGGCACCATCACCAAACTGGGCCAGTAGTTACATGCCTGAAGCTTAAAAAGCCATTTTACTTATAAACACCCTCACTGAAGTAGTAAGAATGATTAATCGTATTAAATTTTGACCTTTGGTATAGGTCCTTTTAAAATTCTGTGTTTTGACAAAGTTTAGACAAAGCATAAAGCCCTTACGCTGCACACCAAAGCCTGATAGTTGTCTTGAGAAAAAGCAGTTATGCAACTGAACCGAACCAGCCTCTTCTTGTGGCACATTATTTTTACTTGAATGGCAAACTGTGATTGTTCAGATTTGGGTGTTGGTCATGTGGCTCTCTCAAGGAATGTGTACGTCTGAGTACTTTACACATCAGAGTGTATGTCTGTATAAGGACATAACGTACTGAGCTGAATATTCAGATCGCCATTTTCCTGATGGCGTGCTGAACCAGAGGCCAGCCTAGGTCAAGTGCTTGTGAACATTAGTATAGTCCTTTTTGGGAGAAGGACACCTGACCAAGGAACTTATATTAAGTAACTTAAAAGTGCTGCTTTCCTCTTCCCCATTCATGTCCTTAGAGAATAATTAGGAATAGGATTTCAGGCCCTCTCTGGGGAGCCCATCAGCTTTTGGCTCAGCTTGCTCATTTCAGGTTAATCAAGGAGGCATCCTTAAAATCCCCACTGTTGTTCAAGGAGTGGTTTGGGTTTTTTAACGTCACCCCTTTCTTTCTGGCAAGCTCAGAACAGCCTGTCCTACTTTCCTTCAACTCAGGAGCTCCTCTTCCCAGCCTTGAAAGCTGCAGTTAACTTCCTGAGTACTTGGCTAGCCATCCCCCCGCCAGCACTTCTGGACATTATGAGCCATTCTTTATCCTGTCTTAGTGGTACCGTCCAGCCCTACAGGCCTTCCCAAAGTGCGTGTGACTCATAGCCATTTGTGTGTTTCTGTTTCGGTCACACACATACACTGCAGTCCTTAGTGCCTCCTCTCTGGAAATAGGCCTGTGTTGCAAATGGCATCTTGTGGTCTACTAATTTCTGGATTTTTTTTCCTTCAATTCTCTCACACTGCAAAGTGAACTATGCATTACTACTCTTCTTATATAAAAATTCTGTTTTTCTTCCTTAACTAATTTTATACATGATGCTTTCTCTCCCATAAAGCCCTTTCCTATTTCCACAGATCTAAATCTTTTCAAACAACAAAAGCACAACTTTAATAACCATTTCTCCTTAAGCTCTGTTTTTAAATCTAGGAAACATATCTTTCTGAACTCTGATAGCACTTAACATCCCTCCTTTAGAGATCCTTCCTATTTTTAGCAATGTGTGGACCTATCTATGTCTATACCTCTCCCCTACGGTATTATGAGCTGCCCACAGGCAGGATTGCATCTTATTCCTTTCTCTGTTCCCCACAGTACTCTGTAGAGAGAATAATAACCTAGTAGCGAATGGATGGTGGCCCAGTTTTTGTGGAAGTTCAGGACCTAAAAGTTTGACAATGAAAAGATACTTCCAAAGGCTCAGTTTATCCTCTTTCCCCTAGACAGACTGACCTGTGACCAGCCACATCAGTCACTCTTGATGGAACCATAAGTCTACTCTGGTCCACGGTGAGCCATTTCTTTCCAGGGAGGATTCATTTACTAATTGATAGTTACTCAACTGGAAAATTTCCAGAGTTCCATGACCTAGAGCCATTTCCAGAAGAGAAGTGAAGCTTCCCTAGCTCTCTAGGCAATGTACCTGTGCAAAATACTCCTCAGAGATCCTCCCAGCCCATTCGATGCACAGGTCCAGGGGGCGACATGGATTGGCTACATCTGCACACTTTATCATCATACGCTTGATCAGGATTTGGTTTTCAGGGAAGTTTTTCCCAGTAGGGTTGCATTCACAGTCGCTGCCTTCAATCTGGAAAACAAATGGGTCAAATTAGGGCTAGGATGATGGCAAGACCACAGTGACCAGACATTAGATGTCAGCACACGGCCCCATTTAGACCTGACTGGGACTCAAGTTTTCCCATCTAGTGTAGTCTATAATCTCATATATACACTGACATTTCCTTGTACAAAAATAACCTCAGTCAAGACGAAAACAGTTTAAAACATTCAAGTCCCTCTTAACCACCCATCCCATCCCTTGTTGCCTTCTTCCCCAAAAGTAACTGCTGCACACAGGATTTAGTTTTGTTTTTAGGAGTCTGGTATGTTTTAAAGGAGAGCTTCTCTCCCAGTTTTATCAGAATGTGTAAAAACAACTTCCAGGTGTTGAAAAATACATTAAAGATAGGAAAAAACACATAATATGACCCTTTAATCATTTCTTCATGTATTTCCACTTCTTAGGCCTGCCAGCTCCCTCTCTCTGCTATGACCTTCTGTCCCACCTTGTTTCTTTCTCTTAAGGCATCTTCCACTCATACTTTCCTGGCTGCCGGTCTGCCTGAGAGGTAGCGAGGCATGAGCCGTGTACATTCTGGGGGGCGCTAGGAACGGTGGGCCAGGCCAGGACTGCGTGTGTTTGGTCATGCTTACAAAGACTGGTTGTGCCTTAGTACATATACCTAGTGATGGACGGTAGGGTCCTGAGCCAGGGGCCAGGTCAGGAAGTAGGCTTATGTGACTGCAGTGATAGGAGGCCAGTTACACAAAACCGGGAGGATTGCTCATTTCTTCTATCAAAGACATCATCAGATTGTGTGAAAACACTCAATTAGATTTCCAGAGCTCTGCCGCGCTGAAAACCTACATGACATGTAAGGGGTTTGAGACTAGACCTATTTATTAAACCATCATTGGACAGAATTATGTTCTGAAGGTTATTCTTTTGATCACTTACTGCTGGGAAGATCCTGCTTACCACAGGCGCTGTGGTAAATAATCTCAACAGAAGAATTAGGTAACCTTTCTCAAGTCTAAATTCTGTGATTCTGTGTAATTTTTCCCTCCTGAATCCCCAGATCCCTACTCCTATAGAGTCCCCTGGAAAGAGAGGGCCCTGGCATTATGCTGTGGAATCCCTGGGGTGATGGAGTAGAACAGAGGAGGTGGACACTGTCCCTTCCTCCAGGCTGGTCATGTGATGGGTCCTACAGTTTCCTTACTGATAATCAAGTTGCTTTTAAGACAGCCATTCATCATCCATCCACGTGTAGAACCTTTTTTCAGTGGAAATGAGCAAAAAAAGCTTTTCTAAGTTTACAGGACTATGAACAACAACATGGTTTTGGAGGTCAGTTGATCTCATTTTAAACAACTGAGATGTGACCCCTCTGTGCATGTTTTTAAACCCAAGTTTGTAGGGGCCTCAATGCCAGACTAGGGTATATCAGCAAATTTTAAAAAGGGAAAATTGACAACTGCTTTTCTTTTCAACTAGCACTCACAATTTGACTACATGTAGTCCTCAGGTACTGATATGTTTTGATGCAAATTGGCAGGAATATGGTTCTTTAAAACATCCATTTTTTTCCCTAATACTAAATTTCAGTTTCTATTTTATTTTTTATTTTATTAAGTTGTTTAATTCTACTATAGTTAATATACAGTGTTGAATCACTATATTATATACCTGAAACTGACTTAACAGTTGTCTACATCACTCAACTGTTCATCATGCTAAGTGTACTCTTTCATCATCCTCACGTATCTCCCCCTTCCCTCCAGCCACGTCTCTTCTGGTAACCACCAGTTTGTTCTCTGTAGTCGAGAGTGTTCTTGGTTTGTCTCTTTTAAAATACCATTTTTGAGGTCTAAAATGTCAGAGAATTAGAAAAGACTTTGGATTCCCTAAGATACCACCATTTAGGCCAGCGTCTGCTGTCTGCAGGCCTCTTCTTATTCTTTGGGGGCCTACCTCCTCCTGTTACCATCGGTCTTACATCAGGCCTCTGAGATAAGGAGCTCAGTTACTGGGGACACTGTGGCCAGTACTGCCAGCCTTTCTTTACCAACTCCGAGCAGATACCCACCTTGTATTCAGGGTGAAGAGAAGCTGCGTTGAAGCCAGAGTACCCTCTGATGGAAATAATACTCTGATGTATCTTATGACCGGGGCAATTCTTACCTCAGCTGCCATTGGCTTATTGATGCTGTTCACAAATTTGTTCACATGTTCAAAGTGTTTGGTCATCTCTGTTGCTAAAACCATGTCAATAATAGCTTGGCGCAGTGTTCGATAATGGTTCCTAAAATAACCGGAAGACAAAGGGCCTTGTTCATATCATGTCCAGAAGTAGAACCGTTCTGCTCCCATTTCACCACACTCCTCACAATGTGGGAGGAAGCTAGGGGCACAGAGTTAAGAAATGAGTGCAGATCATAAAAAAGTTTACACGCTCATCTTCCCATCAGCCGGGACTTTTTGACACCATTCCATTTACCCCAGTGAAGCTGACCTTCCTTGTATGGTGTGTGTGTGTGTGTGTGTGTGTGTGTGTGTGTGTGTGTGTAATGTCACCAGTAGGCACTTCTTTTACAAAGTGTCTTGGCAACTGAAAAACAGTGAGGTGAAAATGACCTGTTCCTTCCCTACACGACTGGCGCAGCAACCTGATGCGCTGTCCCCGTTGCCTTCAATTCAGATGCTGTGATTTCTAGTACAGCGAATTGGCAGTACTGCTTTAGATGATGGCATTGGGGGATCCCTGGGTGGCGCAGCAGTTTGGCGCCTGCCTTTGGCCCAGGGCGCGATCCTGGAGACCCGGGATCGAATCCCACGTCGGGCTCCCGGTGCATGGAGCCTGCTTCTCCCTCTGCCTGTGTCTCTGCCTCTCTCTCTCTCTCTCTGTGACTATCATAAATAAATTAAAAAAAAAAAAAAAAGATGATGGCATTGGAATAATGTTTTCCCATTAATAAGTACTATCTAAATTAGAAGTTCAATGTATGAAATAACAAAACAGCCAAAAATTACTCTCCAGTTCCTATCATCATTTTCTAACTTCCAGGAGCCAGGATGGAGAGCTGAGTAAAATTGGCTCTTGGAGAAAACTCTTGCACAAGTTTCATTATTTTTTTTTAAGATTTATTTATTCATTCAGAGAGAGAGAGACAGGCAGAGACAGAAGCAGGCTCCATGCAGGGAGCCCGATGTGGGACTCGATTCCAGGTCCCCAGGATCACACCCTGGGCTGCAGGCGGCACTAAACCGCTGGGCCACCGGGGCTGCCCTCTTGTACAAGTTTTAAAAACAGTCCTTGACACTGGTGAAACTTTCTGAAGGTGAAATCCTCCATGTTTTCTCAGATTTCTGGAAACCACAGTTTAGGTTCATGTTGACGGATGGCCCCTGAGCCCAGAGTGAGCTCTGTGCTCTGCTTGCCGGTCCAGAAGTCTGCTCTCCAGCCTGGCTGGTGCTGTTTCAAAACAACCACAGCCTGACTGTAGGCTACAGCAGCCGAAGGAACTAACTGTTCCTGTCTGTGCGTAGCTGGCCCACGCTCACTGGATAGAAGTACAACAGCCAGGAAGGGGGAAACCCGCCCAATCCTTTGGGCTCTGACAACTCTGCTGAGACCTGTAGAACAATGCTTATCTCCTCATGAGTTAGGTTTTTAAGGGGCAAAACTTGAACTGGGGCAAGATGAGGAGGGATGCATTTTCCTTGAGGTACACAAAAGGCAGGATGTCCTCCTGGGACATAAAAATACCTGCTGCACCGACCAGCAAGACAATATTTCTAAGTATTTTGCAGTTTGTAAAACATGCTCATGAACTCACTGAAGGTGGAATGAAATTCAGATGAAAGTGATCTGAAAAGCACAGTTAAGCTTATAAGGGCAAGATTACTATTTGACCGTCCGACAATGGTCGGCTATTGTTATTTCTCCTTTTCCTTACCCTACGAAGGAGCTAAGGACTGAATTTCCCACTTACACTTCACAAACCTGAGCACAGCAACCCGAGCACAACAAACCTGTCAATGTTCTTGAAAATGTTGCATTTGCTGTCCTTGACTGTGAGCTGGAAAGCCAGGGCCGTATGGTGACTCTCCAAGACGGCGGTGTCATTATAGAGCACAGCGAGTTCGCTGCCTGCGTTGCACAGGAATGAGTTGGTCCTTCCGGGGTGATCCACATCGTGCACGGTGGCAGCAATCAGTGCCGCCACCTCATCCAGCTGGTCCAGGCTTCCCTGGGGTCGTGGGGAGGTAAGGCTGAACGTTACCATTGAATGACACAGACCTACGCTCCTATCAGTCCCTCAGGAGGGATGGGATTATCAGAATTACTGTTCTAGTGTGATGCGCCTTCTCTGACCTTCTAGAAGTTGAGAGGCTGCCTAGGATACATCGCATTGCCTGGCTGTGCTGTGGAATCTCTGGAGGGAAGCAGTAGTCTGAGCTGTGACAATGAACACCTATTCCAATGGATGCCTAAACTGTTCCCAGAATCCATACACTCCAGTTTTGCAGGAAGAAGGCAAACAGGCCTTTTCAGATGCTTGCCCTGTGGTATTGCTGGGACTCTTGCCCATGAGTGGAGAGAGCAGGAAGTGGCCCATGATGCAAGTATTATTTAATTTGCTTACTCATGCAAAGATGGAGAGAAGGGCAGTAAATGGCACAAATACAACCGAACTCTTCACACAAAGGGAAACGGATTAGAGCCAAGCAGTACAAGACAATCAAGGACAAGAAAAAATTTTCTCAGGAAAACTGAGGCTAAGGCAGCCCTTGCAGTTAGGAACAGAATTCAGCTCCAGGCTAGCAGGTGGCAAAGGCAACAAGGGAGACCCGCTTTCTTGAGCTCTTGTTCCATAATCTGAGAATATAAACCAGAGCGTAAGGGCATACAAGTGGTTTTTTTTGGGGGGCGGGGGGGCATACAAGTGTTTTCTCAAATTATGGCTTTAGGAGGAGGTCATGAAGCGGGCTACTAGCCTGTTGCAGATGCGATCCCTCAGGGGTTCACTCACTCATTGGGATAGGCTTACTGGGCTAGGGTTAGGGCTCGGCGTGCTGGCACTACCCTAACTACGGTGGCGAAGTTTCCACACTAATGGAGCTGACAGCTTGCTGAGGAGGGCACAACACACACACAAGTGCAGGCAATTTACCGTGAGGAGCTAAGAAGGGGTGGACAAGGGCTCTGGGAGTGTAACCCCAAGGCCTGGTCTAGTTTAGGGCAGTGGTGGTGGTTCAGCCCTGTGGGGTGATGGAAATGCCTGTGCTGTCCCTTTGGTAACCCCTGGCCCCGGGGAGCTGCTGGACACTAAAAATGTGGTCAGTGCAACCGTGACCGGAATTGCTCATTTTATTTAACTCTAGTAGTAAACGGCCACATGTGGCCAACGGCCACCACATGGGGCAAAGCGCGTGCTGAGCCGGTGCCTTCTCCAAGGAAGTGACTTGTGCTGGAACCTGAAGGGGGAACAGAACCAGCCCGGCAGAGTGACGGGAGAGAGTTCCAGGCAGAAGAAAATGATGTTCCTGAGGTGAAACCAGAAGCCTGGTTGACTCGGGAAGCTACATCGCGACGGCGGGGCGGGGCGGGGCGGGGCGGGGCGGGGCGGCGGCGCAGGGAGGGGCGGTGCCGAGGAGAGGCTGGGGGCGTGTGGCAGGAGCCGCCCTGCCCCGCCAGGAGCCAGGGGTCTGAGGCTCGGCCTGGGAAGCTCTCTAGAAAGCCGCCCCTCCAGGGGAGCCGCTCCGCTCCGGGCCTGACCCGGAGGGGGTTTCCGCCCTGCGCCCGTGCACGTGCCTAGGTTTCCTGAGCCAGCGGGGCGCGGACGCCGCTCTCGTCTCGCCGCCTCTCCTCAGGCCGCCTCCCTGACGCCCGGGGCGGCGCGGCTTCCGGTCGGGGGAGGTCGCGGAGGTCGCGGAGGTCGGGGGAGGTCGGGGGAGGTGGCGGAGGCCGGGGTCCCCGGCGCCTGGGCGCGTGCGCCGCCCGGCTGGGGTCGGAGCGGACGCCCAGGGGCGTTGGGTGGGACGCGCCGGCGGCCTCGCAGTTGAGCCCGGTGTGTGGCGCGGCGGCCCCGGGGCACCGAGGCCCACGGAGGGAGCCTGCAGCGCGCGGAGGCGCACGGCCTTCCCGCGTCAACCACGAGGAGCGCGTCGGGCCGCCGCCTCCGCCTCCGCCTCCGCCTCGCAGCAGCCCGGGAGCGCTGCCTGCCCGGCCGCGCGGCTCCGTGGCGGTTCCTGGGAGCCCAGGACGGAGGAGGACAGTACCGACGTCACGGGCCCGTGCGCCTGGGCCTGGGCGAGGTGCGGAGCTCGGTCGCGGGGAGAGCGAGCGCAGAGGGATCCGGAGGGGCGGCCCGGTAAGACATCCCGGGCCCTCCTCGGGGTCGCGGGTCTGGGGACAAGCCTGGGAACAAGTCCTGCTCAGCAACCCCGGCGGCCGCCCAGCCCGTGCCCTCGGGCTGCGGACCAACGTTCTGAGCTCGGGGCCCCTTCCACGCCAGTTCTCCAGGGTCCCTCGCAGTTGTGCATTTTCTGATTCTCTGGCAAGATGGTCAGAATTAGAAAATGTCTTCTGAATTTGGAAGTATAGTCTTAGCCTTGTTTCTATTGCTTTTCGAGAAATTCAAGCAGATGTTGAAGATGCAGAACTCACAATGTAAAGAAAATTTCTTAGGGTATGGGAGAATAAGGGAGGTAATAGTGACCAAGAACCCCCTGATTTATCAAGCATGTCATCTCTGTTTTTCTAGAGTGATTCTGCTTAAGTGAGGTTCATGGCTAACTCAAGACTTCAGGGGCTGCCTTCACTCTGGTCTTGCGTTAATGCTGTAGGTCTTGTCCGCCTCTGGCAGCCTGCAGCCCCAGCCTACAGTGGAGGCCTGGGAACCTATCCATCCGCAGTAAGCATCTGGAAAGGCCTTGGCTCCTCAAAGAAAGGCCCTTACCTATCAACATAGGCACATGTCATCTTTTTTTAGCCATTAGGTGATAAAGATCTTCGAAAGTATTATTTTGGACCACATTCTTTGTTGATGATGAAAGTAAATACCAAGATCAGCTTTTGGCTGACCAGTTTTGGCAAACTCCCCATTTTGGTGACATTTCTGCTGCTTCCGGCTGACCCACTCACGACCACTCTTTTAAGTACCCAGGGTCTTAAGAATAAGGAAATGGTCTCGTCAGGCTGTTGCAGACTGTTAGGAATTTTAGTCTCTAAATAGCAGTTCTTCCAGGGGCATCCACATTCTAAGCCTCAGTTCTAATTGTAGCAAAGGAATTACAAGCTTTACTGTGCAAGTGATAGTAGCTGGGAAGGAGGGGAGAGGGAGATTTCTTGCCAGGTGTACATAGAGCTGTTCTATAAATCAGCACCTGTACATGCCAGTACTGACTTCTAAGTAAGATTAAGGGACATCTCAGAATTATGTAAGTCATCAATATATGATGTCCACATTCACACCTACATCAATATATGATGTCCACATTCACACCTACACAAGACACACATACACACACACGTTTGTTAGTAGACTGTGGAATGGCTCATTACTGTCTTATAATATGCCGATGGCCAAATTCTGATCCTAATATGTAACCTCTAGACTGAGTAACCATTTGCTGTAATAATTAAGTCCTGTCCAAAGGGCTCCTTGTGAAGACTTGGAGAATGGGTTCATGAAACAGCCAAGCATGTAAAGGAGTCCCTACAGTGACATAAATTATTATTTTAGGCATTTGCAAGAGAGGAGAGCTGGGAGAAAAAGGCCATGTCTTTATAACACCAACATAAGCAGTTAATTTGATAAAAGACCATCAGATTGGTTGCTATATGTACATAGATGTTTTGCCTTCTATATTTATTAAGATTAAGCTCTTGGACCTCCAATTTGGGCAGGTAGCTAGATCATGATAACAAAATCATACCTTCACTCTTTCCTTTCCAAGGAAGAAGGCAGTGGCATGCAGGACATCGGCGGCATGGGTGGAGTTATGGTAAGCATTGGAGGAGTGGTAGTTGGCTTCAATCACTTGGAGCCAGGCCCGAAGAGTAGTTTCAGAGCAGTGCAAAAATTCACATACTCCAAAGCGAGAAAATACCTTTAAGCCCAGGTAAACCAATGGCCTGGAAAACAGGAAAACAAACCTGATTCATGATATTCACTGGTCTTGAAACTGCTTTTTTGATGACACTGGGGAATAGAGGCATTTTTCTTGAGATGTTTTTACTTCATGTGCACAAAGGCATAAAAATATCCCTTCCCCAAATCAGAAGGAGATAGAGCATCTCCTCATCAGTCACCTCTGTACAACTAGGTGCCTCATGGCAGTCATTATATATGATTTTTAGATTGTCTTTAAGTCATATGGTCCTTAGTGGTTCCAGCAACCAGGACCCCTGACAGTCTCCTCTCCATCTCTACTTCCATATAAACTCTGCGCTTCCTCTGTGTTCCCTCAGGAAGTTACTGAGCCTAAGGACAGTGGTCTCAGTGAAGTCCTGTCATTTACAATCATGTTACTTAATTTACAGGTGAGAATCATTCACATCCTATAGACCAACAGCCCCAGAAGAAAGCTGCCCTTCTACTATAGAAGAGGCCTTACTGCATTAGTCTTTTCCCTGCCTCCAAGAGAGATCAAAAGCCAAGTCTGTGGTGCTCTCAAACTCACTTTGTAAGGTGGAGCTTCAACAAGTTTGGGGCTGAGAGTACTTGGAACTCTTGGCTCCCTAGCACAAAGGAATGACCTGAAAAGGACACTCAGTAAGTCCTCATCCTCGGGCATCACCAGGCTAATGGCACATCTTACCCACTCTGTCTCCATAAAGGAGCTCACTCAGGGGCCACAGTCTCTGCTTGTTCGACATTCCAGCATGGCATGAAAGGTAGAACCTGTGAAGTTTCTTGTGGCAAGAACTCACGTCTCCCTCAAAGTTTCCAGATGTGAAAGTCTTGAGCGTGGCCATCAATCTTTCCCCACCTGCAGCCAGAGAAGTCACATACCTTTTATGTGTAACAGCTTCCAATTCAAAGATGTTGAACTCCCAACTTTCCTCATTATCAAGTAATTGAGCGATACAAGGGGGGACATCGTTGATGGTTATTGGCATCGCAAGGTGACTGTGACTCTGGTGCACATCTGAGCAAACAGATGGGGTTGGGGAGGCTGGTTAATTGTGGAATCTTGAGTGCCCCTGAGCATTTGTCATCATCTCATGGTTGCCAATATAAAGGGAGTCTTGAACTTCCAAGGGTAGGAAGATTTTTCACTTCTGAGTTCTTCTCTTACATTATGAAACTTCAAGACCCCCCAGCAGAGAATAAAAATTTTAAAAAATTCCTTTTAACTGTCTGTTTAAATGTACAGAGATCTGCACTTCTTATTCGGACATGCTCAGAGAAGTAATTTTAATTAGGAGACCTGGTTTCAGATGCAGACCCCAAAGACCAGGAACTGCAATGAGACCAACAGGAAGTAACACGAAGGCCCTCCCTGAACAGTAACCCCCACACAGGGGAAGGCACAAGCTGGAGGCCAGTTAGCACTATAAAATGGACAGATGACAACTTACTCTTAGTGAACACATACTCGTTTCCTGACAACCTTCTCAAGCCATCCTGGAATAAAGAAAGCTCCTATTAGAACTGTGCTTTACATGAGCCTAATCATCATTCTCTCCTTTCTTCCATTAGCCAAAGAGAGCTGAATCCTGAATCCCCTCATCTGCAACTCCAAGTTGAAGCTAAAAATTCAATCAGAACAGTATCTACAAGAAGGAGATACTTCTTGTAGATACTTCCCTTCTATAGAGATTAGCCCTGGGAGATGGAGAATTGAGAACGAAGCGGAGAGGACTTCATTCAGGTTTCACACCCGACCTCTGAGTTGCCTTTGTTCTCATACCATCTTTGTCGTCTGGCATCCTGAAGCCACTTTAGTGCAGTCACAGAAAGGGACCTGCCTTTGGATGCGGGTTATTTTGAAGAGACCCCACTTGCCATCATAAGGACTATGTTATTCTTAGATTTATATATTGGGGGACAAAAGCCATAGGCCACATTTTGGGGATGACTTAATGTAAGGCCTTAAATAAACAGTGGGCTAATTTTTGACTAATATCTAAATTTTTTTCCCCACTGTATTTTCTGTTTTGCAACGTGAGCACTGCAACCAGCCTTTATAAGAAAAGTTTCTGGAGGGGATTCCTGGGTGGCTCAGCGGTTGAGCACCTGTCTTCGGCCCAGGGCATGATCCCAGGGTCCCGGGATCAGGTCCCACATCGGGCTCCCTGCATGGAGCCTGCTTCTCCCTTGGCCTGTGTCTCTGCCTCTGTGTGTGTGTGTGTCTTTCATGAATAAATAAATAAAATCTTTAAAAAAAAGTTTATGGATTTGGGATATTTGGAGGGAGGGCAGCATAAGGGAGTGGAAAGAATTCTTATGATCTCCATTTACTAGACTCTTGAACCAGGCCCCAGATGTTCATGCATCTCTGTTTCCTTCCCTCTGCTTTCTACCCTTGAGTACCTAATTATTTAGATCTTTGCTTAAAAGTCATTGATAATTGCTCATTTCTCTCTCTAGAAAGCGTATGCCAAGGTTTAAAGTATTAATGAGAAGGGTGCCTGGGTGGCTCAGTCGGCTAAGCATCCAGCTCTTAATTTCAGCTCAGGTCATATCTCAAGGTCGTGAGATGGAGCCGCACATAGAACTCGCAGGGCGTCTGCTTGCGTTTGTCTCTCTCCCTCTGCTCCCCTCACCCCACTTGTGTGCTCACTCTCTAAGATAAATAAATAAATAAATCTTTAAAAAAGAATTAATGAAGGGCTCCCCTGAAGTCACATCTTGGATCTTTAGGGCAAGAGCTTAATTTTTAAAACGCGATGAGTAGGTGAGTAACAGTGGCTACAAGTGTCCTGCCTATAAGGTAGGTACCACAAGGTATTCCTGTTTCGGTTTTGCCTTTTTCCTGTTCCCTAAAGCCAAATAAAAGTAGGTGGTATCCTACACTGGATCCTCACAGCAGAACCTGCAGAGGGACCACAAGATGGTACAGCAACAGGGGGAAGGAGGGCACACAACTTGGTTCCAAGACCAGATGCTCCTAAAGCGGCTGTGCTGTGGTGCCCTCCTGAATGACCCTTGCCAGGCTTCTCTATAGCTCAAGGCTACTCTGCCCCGGGACGGGCCAGCCAAGGCCAGCCTGGGGACAGGAGAGGAGCAAGAGGTCACCCAAATTACAGGCTCATTAAAGACCTTCAACAGGAGCAAGAATAATGGACTAGAAAGCCAGCATTTGGTGACAGGGCGGGACAGAAACCTTTGAAGTAAACACAGAGATGACTCCTGGAGTTTAGCTTCCCCCTGAGGAACTCCTCCAGTTTCAGCCTCTGGTAAGGACTACACATGAATAATGTGAATCTTCTGTTTTCTTCACTTGCTGATAGATGATTATGCCCAATGGATCACAGCACAACACTAGAACAGAGGAGCCAGGGCAACTCTGCTCTGCATCTAGCACATTCCAAAGGCAACTTCTAAATGCGCTGTGGTTTACAGAAAGGATTCTCTAGCTAAGATGTTGGGAACCAGTGCTGCAGCCTAAGTGCAAAACCTTTCATGATATAAAGAGCCTATAGTCCGAGGAGATCTAGCCATAACCCTCAACCGGATACTGGCCCGGGTCACGGGGAAGAGGTCAACAAGGGTTCCACCGCCATCTTAGCCCTTGAGCAACTGCCTATTACTCTTTACTGTAATGAGGATTCTGAAGGACTGTCTCCCATTGCAGTGGTCTGTTAGCTCCATGGAAGGATAAATTCAAGAATTACTTGGATTATACCACACATTAATTTTGATGCAGGTGCTTCTGATTATGCTGACGTTAGCCCACGTGACACGTGTTTCTGCAACTATGGCCATCAGTTTCTATGTTACATATTCTCTGTATTCTGGAAGGCACTTCATGTCCGTCCCCTGCATTTCTGGGTTTTCCTCATCACTCACAGTCATCAGGCCTCCAACCAGATCACTGGTATGGGGATCTTCATCTTTGGTACCCAGCTGAGGGGAATACAGTTCTGTGGTCCGTAAAATTTCTAAAACTCTGTCCAAGGCTTCTGCTACTGTAACAGGGCTGTTTTCTTGGGCTGCATTGATTATATTTATAACCTAAGGAAATAAAGAGAGAAAGAATAAATTGGAGGATATTAGAATTCTAATTCCCCAAAGTTATACATATGCTTGGAATCCATAAGAAATCAGATGGTAACACATTTTATTGTTAAAAATGGTCAAGTTTCCATGGAACCTGTCCGTTCTTTCTGTGGTGTGCCTTTCATCCTCCCCTGCCCCCAAGGGTGTTCCTGCCTCGGGCTCTATATCTTCTCCAGCTCCTTGCTCACCCTTTTCTAGCTCTCTGCTACAGATTGGAGCTCCTGGGAGATTGGTGCAGGTCCTTCTCTCACTCCAGTCCTTCCAGAGATAAGCTATTTCCATGCTTTTGGCTTCATATGATCCATATGCCATAGACTCTCAAATTTACATCTCTGTCTCAACTCCTTTTTGACCTTCAAGTTTGTGTATTTGCCTACTTGACCTATTTCTTGAAATATCTTACTTACATGTCCAAAACGACATTCATGATATTACCCCCTTCTCCCCAATGCAAGTAAGTAAAGAAATCGAAGAAAAAAATGAAAAACAAGAGCTCCTTCTTTGGTTTCTACACTGGAGTAAAACAACACTTTTATTCACCTGTGCTGAAACCCAAAACCTGGGAGGCAGCAGCTGACAATGAGCTTTCCCCAGTTATCCGTCCACCCCCCTAGTGTTGTTCATCACCAAGTTCAATTGATTCTACCCCTAAATATTTCTTCAGCTCTTCGTTTCTATGTCCGCTGCTGTACCTCTAGTCCAACCAAGACCACTTCTTGGACTGGAAATCTGGGAAAGCCCCTAACTGGCCTCTTCTCTTCCATTCTTGACATTTCTATTCCCTTCTCTTCCCCCTCTTCAAACATCCTTACATGCTTCAGTTCTCACTCCAAACATTATTTCCTCGGCAGAGAACTCTCTCTGGTCACCTCACCCAACAGAAATAGGGCCATAATTTCATTTTCTCTTAGAACCCTATTGTTCTCCTTGCTAACAGTTATTGCAATTTGTAACTAAAGATTTATTATGTATTTATTTAATATGTTTCCTCTACAGACTGTAAACTCTAGGTATCAGTAGTAATCCATTCATCACTTTATCTCCAGAAATTAGCCTAGTGCTGGGTAGCCCTGACTGCAGAGTGGAGGCAGCAGCTGCCACTCACCTTTGTGATGGGAGCCTCGATGGTCATGGAATGGATCCTTGCCATGGATGGATAGCGACGATTCTGTAGGCTTGGTGCTGAAGAGAAGTAAAGAAAGTTTTATCTGGTTCTGGTAGCTCAGCTCGGCTCAGTGCACCGAAGGAGCCCTTCATGGACTGGGGACCTGATCCTCATAGGAATGCTTCTCCAGTGCCCTCCACAGAGCAAAGGATTGCTCATCTTTTAATTCTAAGAGGCTGAGAGATCATCAAAAACTACTTGCCAAAGTCTAGAATGGGTGTTCTGGCCTAGAACTTTGATGACAGGCAGGCTTTATGAGTCCCAGTTCCACAAGGGAAATTTCAGAGAAGGTTAATGGGATCCTGAGGCCCATCTCAACAACCTCACATACCCCAGGACTCACTTTACCATAAATCACTAAAGCCCAACTTTGGCAGTTCCTCACTTTCAGGTCCCAGCTGTTGGCCACGTAACTGGATAACTGCAGTGTGAGGGAGGAGGCATGGTCCATGGTCAGGGTCAGGCGTAGATGAGAGTCCACTTCCAGTAGTAATTAGGGCCAAACTGTCCACCTCCCAGAGCCTCTAGGTTCTTAACACCTAGAATCCAGTGGTGGTTCTAGTTCTAATCTACAGAAACTTCCATTTTAAATTTATTCTATTTTAAAAATTTATTTTTAAATTCCAGTACAGTTTTTAAAAGTGATATATTAGTTTCAAGTTTACAATATAGTGATTCAGCAACTCCATACGTTACTCAGTGCTCACCATGGTATGGTATGCTAAGCAGATCTACATTACCTATTTCACACATCCCCCCGCCCCCAACCTCCCCTCTGGTAACCACCAGTTTGTTTTCTATAGGTAAGAGTTCATTGTCTTTATTTGCTTCTTTCTCTGACTGACTTATTTCACAGCATTATACTCTCTAGATCCATCCACGTGGTTACAAACAGCAAGACTCCATGCTTTGTCATAGCTGAGAAATACTACATTGAATCAGTGTTTTTGTATTCTATGGGTAAATACCCAATAATGGAATTACTGAATCTTATGGTAATTCTCCGAGGAACATCCATACTTTTTTCCGTGGTGGCTGCATCAATCTGCATTCCCAACAACTGTGCACAAGAGTTCCTTTTTCTCCATATCCTCACTACCACTTGTTATTTCTTGCATTTTTAAATTTTAGCCATTCTAACTGGTGTGAGGTGATATCTCACTGTGGTTCTGATTTGCATTTCCCTAGTGATGAATGATGTTGATCATCTTTTCATGTGTATGTTGACCAACTTGATGTCTTCTCTGGATAAACATCTTCATGTCTTCTGCCCATTTTTATTCAGATTATTTGTGTTTTTGTTGTTGTGTAAGTATATAATATAAATATATATATATACACACATACATATATATAATATCAACCTTTTATTGAGAGGTGCATTTTTAATTATCTTTTCCTATTCAGTAGGTTGGCTTTTTAGTTTCTTGATTGTTTCTTTTACTTTACAAAAGCTTTTAATTTTGGTGTAATCACAATAGATTATTTTTGCTTTTGTTTCCCTTGCCTCAGGAGACATATCTAGAAAAATGCTGCTATGGCCAATGTCAGAGAAATTACTGCCTGTGCTCTCTTCCAGGACCTTTATGGTTTGAGGTCTCACATTAATGTTTTCCCATTTTGAGTTCGTGTGCATGGTGTGCGAAAGTGGTCCAGTTTCATTTTTTTGCAATGTAGTAGTCTGGTTTTCTGACCACTATTTGTTGAAGAGACTTTTTCCCATTGCATACTCTTTCCTTCCTTGTCAAAGATTATTTAACCATATAATCATAGATTTGTTTCTGGGCTCTCTATTCTGTCCCATTGATTAATGTATCTGTTTTTGTTGTTGTTGTTGTTGTTTTGTTTGTTTGGTTGGTTTTTTGCCAGTACCATACTATTTTGTTTACTATAGCTTTGTAGCATATCTTGAAATCTGAGATTGTGATACTTCTAGTTTTGTTCTTCCTTTTCAAGATTGCTTGGCTATTTGGAGTCCTTTGTGGCTTCATACAAATTCTAGGATTATTTATTCTACTTCTGTGAAAAATGTTGCTGGTATTTAGATAGGGATTGAGTTAAATCTGTAAAATCCTTGGGGTAGTATAGTTATTTTAATAATATTTGTTCTCGGGGATCCCTAGGTGGCGCAGCGGTTTGGCACCTGCCTTTGGCCCAGGGTGCGATCCTGGAGACCTGGGATCGAATCCCACATTGGGCTCCTGGTGCATGGAGCCTGCTTCTCCCTCTGCCTGTGTCTCTGCCTCTCTCTCTCTCTCTCTCTCTCTCTGTGACTATCATAAATAAATAAAAATTTAAAAAAATATTAAATAATATTTGTTCTCCCAATCCATGAGCATGGAGTATCTTTCCATTCATTTGTGTCATCTTCAATTTCTTTCATCAGTGTTTTATATTTTTCAGAGTACAGGTCTTTTCCCTCCTTAGTTAAGTTCATTCTAGGTGTTTTATTAATTTGGTGCAATTGTAAATTGGATTTTTAAAAAAGATTTTATTTATTTATTCATGACAGACAGAGAGAGAGGCAGAGACATAGGCAGAGGGGGAAGCAGGCTCCACGCAGGGGGCCCAATGCGGGACTCAATCCCAGGACTCCAGGATCATGACCTGAGTGTGAAGGCAGACGCTCAACCACTGAACCACCCAGGTGTTCCGTGTAAATTGGATTGTTTTCCTAATTTCTCTTTCTGCTACTACTTTAGTGGTGCAGAGAAACACAAAGGATATATGTACATTCATTTTTTAATTCTATGACCTTACTGCATTCATTTATGAGTTCTGGTAGTTTTAGAGTTTTCTCTTTCTCTTTTCACTTAATATGGCATTTGCACATAGCAAAAATTTTACTTCTTCCTTATGAACTTGGATGCCTTTTATTCTTTTTTCTTATCTGACTGCTGTGTCTAGTATTTCCAGTACTAAGTTGAATAAAAGTCACAGTGGACATCCTTATCCTATTCCCAATTTTGGAAGAAAAACTCAGTTTTTTGCGTTGAGTATGCTGTTGCCTGTGGGTTTCTTAAATGGCCTTTATTATGTTGATGTATGTTTCCTCTAAACCTGCTTTGTTGAGGGTCTTTATCATCAATAGAGGTTGTACTTTGTCAGATGCCTTGTCTGAATCTATTGAAATGATTATATGGTTTTTGTCCTTCCTCTTATTGATATATCATGTTGACTGTTTTGCAAATATTGAACCTCCCCATTGCATCCCAGTTATAAATCCCACTTGATTGTGATGAATGATTTTTTTAAAAAAAAAAAACATTGCGGGATTCATTTTGCTAATGTTTTATTTGGGGATTTTTGCATCTAAATTCATTAGAGTTATTGGTCTCTAGTCCTCCTTTTTTTGTAGCATCTGTATCTGGTTTTGATATCAGAGCAATACTCTCATAGAATGAATTTTGAAGATTTCCAGCCTCTTCTGTTTTTTTGGAATCATTTGAGAAAAATAGGTACTAACTCTTCTTTAAATGTTTGGTAGAAAATAAATAAATAAATAAATAAATAAATAAATAAATAAATATTTGGTAGAATTTGCCTGTTAAGATGTCTGGTCCTAGACCTCTGCTTTTTGGGAGCTTTTTGATTCGTGATTCAGTTTCATTGCTGGTAGGTGGTCTGTTCAAATTTTCTATTTCTTCCTGATTCAGTTTTGTAAGGTTCTATGTTTCTAGAAATTTATCTATTTCTTCCAGGCTGTTCAGTTTGTTGGCATAT
The DNA here is from genome assembly GCF_048164855.1 of Canis lupus baileyi. Taxonomy (NCBI): domain Eukaryota; kingdom Metazoa; phylum Chordata; class Mammalia; order Carnivora; family Canidae; genus Canis; species Canis lupus. The sequence continues at coordinate 30,392,974 of NC_132839.1, forward strand.
AATTTTTAATATTATCTTATAATTGTATTTCTGTAGTATTACTTCTCTTTTATTTCTGATTTTGAGTCTTTTTTAATGAATCTGGCTAGAGTCTTAACAATTTTGTTGATCTTTTCAAGAGCTATCTCCTGGTTTCTTTCATTCATTCATTCATTCATTCATTCGTTTATTTAAGTTTTAATTTATTTCTGCTCTATTACTTCTTTCCTTCTGCTGGTTTTGAGTTTGATTTGTTCTTTTTTTCTCACTCCTTTACTGTGGTTAGGTTGTTTTTGATTTTTTTTTTGTTCTTGAGGTAGGTCTCAGTCGCTATAAACTTCCATCTTAGAACTGCTTTTGCTATACCCTGAAGATTTTAGACTATTCTGTTTCCATTTTCATGTGTCTTCATGCATGTTCTCATTTCTTCTTTGAATTCTCAATGGACCCACATTCATGTTTAGTAGCATGTTATTTAACCTCCATGTATTTATGTTCCTTTCAGCTTTTTTCATGTGGTTGATTTCTATTTTCAGGTGTTGTGGTTGAAAAAGATGTATGTTATGACTTTGATCTTCTTATATTTGTTGAAAATTTTTTGTGGCCTAATTAGTGATCTTTTTCTGGAGAATGCTCCATCTATACTTGGAAAGAATCTGCTGTTTCAGGATGGAATGTTCTGAATATATCTGTTATATCAATATGGTACAGTGTGTCATTCAAAGCCATGATTCCTTATTGATTTTCTGCTTGGATAATCTGTCCATTGATGTAAGTGGGGTGTTAAAGTCCCCTACAATTATTGTATTACCATAAATTACTTCCTTTATGTTTGTTATTAACTGCTGTATGTATTTGGGTGCTCCCATGTTGGATGCATAAATATTTACAATTGTTCTATCTTCTTGTTGGATTGTTCCCTTTATGAAATATTATCTTTGTCTCTTGTTATAGTCTTTGTGTTACAGTCTGTTTTTTCTAATATAAGCATCATTACCCAGCTCTTTCTTTCACTTCCATTTGCATGATAAATGCATTTCCATCTCTTCACTTTCCATCTGTATGTATCTTTAGGTCTGAAATGAGTGTCTCATGGGCAGCATATAGATGAGTCTTGTTTTTTATCCATTCCATAACCTTTTGTCTTTTGATATTCCAATCAAACATTCCAGTTTAGTTCAAAGTAATTATTTATAGGTATATGCTTATTGCCACTTATGGTTGTTTTTGTGGTTTTTCTCTGCTCCTTTCTTCTCTTGCTCTCTTTTCTTATGGTTTGCTGGCCTTCCTTAGTGATATACTAGAATTCCTTTTTACTTTTTGCATATTGCTGGTTTTTTAAAGTTTATTTTAGGAAGAGAGAATGCAAGTTAGAAGAAGAGCAGAAGGAGAGAGAGAACCTCAAGTAGACTTCCCACTGAGTGCAGAGCCCAAGTGGGGTGGTGGTGGCTTTATCTCACAACCCTGAGATCATGACCTGAGCTGAAACCATGAGTCAGCTGCTTAACTGAATGAGCCACATAGGTGTCCCCATTACTGGTTTTTGGTTTGTGGTTACCATTAGGTTTATATGTAACATCTTATTCATGTAACAACAGTCTATATTAAGTTGATGGTCACTTAATATGAAACCATTCTTTACTCCTCTCACCACTCCCATGTTTTAGGTATATGGTGACATCCTTTTATTTTGTGACTCCCTTGTCTGGTTTCCTGCCTTTGTGCTTCCTACATTTCCTACTCTTTCGTATGGTCTTTCCTTTCCACTCAAAAGAATCCCCTTTAACATTTCTCATAGGGCTGATTCAGTGGTGATTAATTCCTTTAACTTTTGTTTGGGAAACTTACTCTCTCCTACTGTGAATGATAACCTTGCTGTATAGAGTATTCTTGGCTCCAGGTATTTTTTCTTTCAGCATGTTGACTAGATCAAGCCTTCTCTTCTGGTCTGCAAAGTTTCTGAAAAATCAGCTGATAGCCTTATGGGCTTTCCCTTGTATGTAATGGTTTCCTTTTCTCCTGCTGCTTTTAAAGTTCTCCCTATCTCACTACTTTTCATCATTTTAATTACTATCCATCTTGGTGTTGACTTCCTTGAGTTCATTTTATTGGGGGCTCTCTGTGCCTTCTGGATCTCTATTTCTGTTTCTTACCCCCAATTTAGGACATTTTCAGCTATTATTTCTTCAGAAAATTTTCTGCTTCTTTCTCTTTCTCTTCTCTTTCTGGGATCTCTATATTGTAAATGTTATTGGGTTTGATGGTGTCACTGAGTTCCCTAAGTCTATTTTCATTTTTAATTATTTTGTTTTCTCTCCTGTTCAGCTTGATTACTTTCCATTACTCTGTCCTCCAGATTGCTGATCCATTCCTTTGCTTCCTCTAGCCTACTATTTATTCCAGCTTGTGTATTTTTAGTTTCAGTTATTGAGTTCTTCATCTGTGGTTCTTTTTGATGGTTTCTATATTTTTGTTAAGGGACCCACTGAGGTCTTCCATTCTTTTCTCAAGTCAAGTTCAGTGAGTATCTTTATGACCATGACTTTAAATTCTCTATCAGCCATATTTCTTTTCTCTGTTTTGTGTAGCTCTGTTGCTGCGATTTTGTCCTATTCTTTCATTTGGGACATATTCCTCTTTCTCCTCATTTTGTCTCTGTTCTTATGTACTAGGAAAGTCATCTACAACTCCTGCTCTTGAAAGTAGTGGCCTTGTGAAGAAGAGGTCCTATAAGGCCCTGCAGTGCAGTGTCCTCTGTTCATCAGAACCTGCTACTTGAGGGCTGTCTTCTCTTTGTTGTATGCACCCTACTGTTGTGACTGAGCAGTTTTTCCTTTGGTCCAGCTGACTGCAATGGCTTTTTGCCTATTGTGGGCAGGGTTTAGTTCCTGTGTTAATAGTGGGCCAGTCTGGGGCTGCCTTGGGCTTGAGTTGAGTCAGGCCAGACATTTGCCAGAGAGGCAGGAACACTGTTTTCAGGGCACTTCCCTGAGTGTGGTCCTGAGTGTGGTCCTCTGAGAAACTTCTTGGCAGGCAGGGCTTGTAGTCAGACCAGATGCTGGCCCCTAGACCACTGTTAGGGCTGCACCCAAACTGTTGTGTGTGGTTATCTTCCCCTGTTCCCAGAGCAGGAATGACTTTGGAGTGCTGCTAGTCTCTGTTGGGGTTGCTTGCACCTGGCAGGCTTTGGATGGGCTCTGGCCAAGGGCCTATTGTGAGGTGGCAGGTCCACAGGAGAATAGGAGATCCACAGTAAAACTAACCCGATCCAGGCTTCCTTTGGCAGCACCTGAAACCCCGGGCTGAGGCTGGGCTTGCTCAACCCTCTAATGGCCTTCATTTGCCAACTACCCTGGGGCCCACAAAGCGGAGCCACCTCAGGTTCACTGTGGTCTTGGGCAAGTCAAGCCACCTGGGTCCACCATCTGTGCTTCAAATAGCCAGGCTTAGTGGGCTTAGACCTATTAAGTAGGAGACTCTAAGTGAGGGCCCCCTCCAGCAGCCACAACTGTCAGAGCTAGGCCCTAAGACCTGGTACTGTCCCCCAGCTGTGCCACCAGGACCTGGGAAGAGGTATGTCCCTTTCTGACCCAGGTGGACCCTATGTTAGGGTTTGTGTGGGTCTGCTATGTGAAGAGACCTGGAGCTGGGACCTGGCTGAAGAGGGCGAGTTTGCAAGAAAACACCAGGGTGAGATGCACCGTTAGCCAGCTACGTAGTGAGTATGGGCACTGCACTGGTTCCAGTAGGTATCCATGTACCCAAGCTGCAGGGAGGAGAGGAAGTTGGTGCCTGCCAGCTCTTTTGTTTCTGGAGAAGTCTTCCGACCATCCTTGCCCCTACAACACACTCTCTGAGGTTAGTAAACAACGTCCCTCATGTATACCCCAAGCATTATTCAAGCTTTTGTTTCTATGCTCTATTTCTGAGGGGCTGTTTGTTGTTCTCTCTCTTTAAGGGCAGGCACTCAGTTTCTCTCACTCTCCTGGCTATCTCAAACTGATTTTTAAAGTACTAATGTTAAGCCCACTGATTGTGGAAACTCTTGAAATTTTGCTCTTCTGTTTTTCAAAGCCAAATGTTATGGGGGTTCCTGGTGCCTGGGGTACCTGGCATGAGGCTCTTTTCTTTCCCCTCTCCAGGGCTGTGTGTCCCTCCCTCCCACGGGTCTGATTAGCTCCCAAACATGGCTCTTCCCTTCCTACTCTCCCCTGTGTGGACTCCTCTCCACACTCAGCTGTGGACTTCTGCTGGTCTTTGGGTTGTTAACTGGGTTCCATCTAGCGGTATCTGTGGGGTGAGGTAAGGGAAGGGTCGTCCTACTCAGCCATTTTGTTTGCCATTTTTGTTTTTAACAGGTAATGCTTCCATGAGGGTAAAAATTCAGAAGGGAGAAGCTTTACTCTAAAAGCCTTGTTTCCAGGGTGTCTGGGTGACTCGGTTGGTTGTGTCTGCCTTCAGCTCAGGTCGGGGTCCTGGGATTGAGCCCTGGGCTGGGCTCCCCACTCAGTGACAAACCTGCTTCTCCCTTTGCCTCTTCCACTCCTGCTGTTTGTGCTTACTGCTCTCTCGTGCGCATTCGCGCTCTCTCTTCATGATCACTCTCTCTCAAATAAATAAAATATTTAAAAAATATTTAAAAAATAAATAAAAGCCCTATTCTCATCAGATGTTCCTACTACTGCCTGTGAGGCAGGTAGAAGGGACAAAGTCCTCATGTTATAACCGTGATAATTTAATCTAGCCGGTATCCAGAGAGCCCCACCCACCTGCTGCTCAGCCATCACTGCAGCCCTCTTCTGTGTTCTGTACCCCCGCTTCTTCATGTTCTGGAGATGACGATCCTGTCTCAAACTCTACACTGAAAACCCAACTAATTCAGTTTGAATTCTCTCATCCATTATCCTCTCCACCTAAAATGTCCTACGTACATCTGTATATATTTCAGTCCCTCTTTTTTTACATTCTTGGCCCCCATCCTTTGCGTGTCCTGTGATTTATCCATCTTCCTCTCTTAATTATTCATCTCATCTCTAGTCTTCGGTTCTTGCTAGTTTAGCCACTTCCCTCATACTCGGCTTTCCCACTTTGGCCCGAAGGACTGCAAAGTCCCTTACTTGCCCTTCCTATTTATTCTCTGAAGTGGCCATCCTGTTCTCTCCTTTCTCTCACAGTTACTAACCACCCCTCCTCATGCCCCTTAGAATGAATGAGGGAAATCCCACTAGTCTGTTCTCAGTTCTTATGCTCGCTGCTCTCTGCGGCATGTCCTACTGCTGGCCATCTCCTTTCTCTTGCTCCCCTCTTGTTCCTGTTTCACGACCAGCTCTCCTGTGCTCTGCACTGGCCCTATTTCTCCTGCCTCCCCGCTCACTGAAGGTGTGCCTTCAAGTCTTGGACTTAGACTCTCTTTTCTCCTCCACCTGCCCACCGTCAGGCCCCCACTCCACACACACGCCTTAGAGATTTCCCTCTGCTTACAGCTTCACCTGTCACCTCTAGGACTCCCAAAGCCACATCTCTAGCTCTGAATACCTGTCTTACATTTTAGCTTCCTTGCCACATCCACCAAAATAAAATTCATCATTTTCTCCTCAACCCCTAACCCTAGCCATACATGGATACTCCTACTTTTGAAAATATTACTCATATTTTCCCAGGTACCTAGGAATGAAATTTCAGAATCATCCTTGACTTTCTCATTGCCCTGCAAATCCAAATGATTACTTATGCCTGACTGAACTCAAATAATGTTCTGATAAATTCTGCTTTGCAGAGAAGAACTGTTGTGCTGCTAAATTCTGTCTCACAGTGTTTCTATGACATTTTATTAGGGGTAAAGGTGTGTAACAGGTACACTGAAAACTGGGTTTGCATTTAAATTGGGAAGCCAGGACTCTGGGTTCCCTCTCTGCAACTAGAGTGACCACTGAGCTGCTCTGGTGGTTACGTGGCTCAACACACTTCAGGCCATCCAGGAATAATCATAATATCATTTCCAAGAGGACAAATACTGTAAAAGTAAAAAAATAAAAATAAAAAGGCCTAAAAATATTCAGTTTATAGAGAAAGAAAGCAAGTTTCATTAAAACCCTATTACTTGGGGTTTTATTTATATGCTGACAAATTCTTGAGTATATTTCTCTGTCATCTTCTACACTTTAAAAAGGTCAAGGAAATCTGAAAAACTTCTTACCATCACTGCCTCGAGATGATATCGATTTCACATCAATGGACTCTTTCCGTCTGTTCTTGTATCTGAATGAATGAGACTCTAAGGATTTCAAATTAGTAACAGAAAGTGAGTAGTTTTTAGCTTATTTACAGGTGAAGTTTAGACACATTTCCCTTTATTAAGAAAATGAGATTCCTTTTTAAGCACTACAAATATTTTCAAGAAACAGCAAACTACTTTTTCTTCAAATCATCAACACAAAATTATCAGTCATGTTAATTGTAAAATGATACTCTTGAGGCACCTCATTATATCATGGTAATAGGGCTTATTATTAAGAGTTTTTTCATTTGATTAATAAAATACATTTTAAAAATAAAAATTAAAAGGGATGGGATCCCTGGGTGGCACAGCGGTTTGGCGCCTGCCTTTGGCCCAGGGCGCGATCCTGGAGACCCGGGATCGAATCCCACATCGGGCTCCCGGTGCATGGAGCCTGCTTCTCCCTCTGCCTGTGTCTCTGCCTCTCTCTCTCTCTCTCTCTGTGTGACTACCATAAATAAATAAAAATTAAAAAAAAAATTAAAAGGGATGCCTGGGTGGCTTAATTGATTAAGCATCTGACTCTTGATTTTGGCTCACGTCATGATCTTAGGGTCATGGGACCAATCCTCGCATCTAGCTCCACACTCAGTGGGGAGTCTGCTTGAGATTCTTTCCCTCTGCTCCTCCCCACCCCTTTGGCGCATGCATGCTCTAAAATAAATAAATAAATCCTTAAAAAAATAAATATTAAAAATTGGGGGAAATTTTTGGGAGTTCATTTTGACTTGAAGAACAGTACATGTAACTGGGTGGGGAAGACTATTAGGGGATATCTGCTGAAATAAAATACTAGTGAAAGCACAGAAACTTGAATTTATTTGAGAAACTAATATGGAGTAATTTTAGGCCCCTCTGAAAGGTCAGACCTCCAGATGGTCTTCTAGGTTGTCCTGAGGATGTAATTTTATCAAATGAGACATACTGCCAATCCCAAGAAGGAAAAGAAGAGGCACATTTTTAATACCAACAATTTGTATGACTTAACTCTCACTTTTGTACCTATTTTCTGAGGAGGAAAAAGCACTTAAATTTTGCTTAAGTCTTTCCCGACTTTGAATTTAACACTCAAAATGTGCTGTTGAATTAATACAAGACTGAAGCACATAGTGCACACGCTACCAGTCAGGACCAGGAGACAAAAATGTCAGGGCAGCAGAGTTGGCTTCAGAAACTTGCATTTTCAGGGCACTGGATACTTATGGGAGTAACCCAAGTAGCAAGGAGAGGAACTTCATCACAACAGAATTGCTCCTTACTGGGCTAAGAGAGGAGGCAGACAGGCAGGTTCCAGCAGAGAGAGTGCATTTCTAACACCAATAGTCCAAGAAAGAAAAAAAAAATTCCCATGTTCATAATCCAAGAAAGAAAAAGATGAAATAATACTCTTTTAAGAATTATCTATTAACACCACAAAAGGTACAAGATAAAACAGCAGTTAAGAGAACAAGCTCCAGAGCCCAACTGCCAAACAAAATTCATCTCCACCATGCCATCCACCAGCTGTGTAACCTGGAGGATGTTCGTTCTCTGTGGAGACAGATCTATCCACATCTATCAAGTGGAGCATCTCATTCATAGGCTCTAGAGGCACATAGGAGTTCGTCCATGGAAAGCACCTTGCACCGTGCCTGCCACACAGTAACTATGCAGTTCGTGCTGGCTAATGTTACGGGTTACACCTGTTCATTTGCAAATATACCTTCTTTCCAGGCACGTGTGGGATCATGTTACAATATTGCTCTACCATTTGCTGGTGTTTTTTTTTTTTTTTTTTTTTATTCATGATAGGCACACAGTGAGAGAGAGAGAGGCAGAGACACAGGCAGAGGGAGAAGCAGGCTCCATGCACCGGGAGCCTGACGTGGGATTCGATCCCGGATCTCCAGGATCGCGCCCTGGGCCAAAGGCAGGCGCCAAACCGATGCGCCACCCAGGGATCCCTATTTGCTGTTTTCACTTCAAAATATGTTTTAAATACTTTTTTCCGGATCACCTTTTTAACCATTTACTGTAGTGTCCCAAAAAATCTGGTTCAATTTTAAAAACTTAAATCAATAAGTAAACTTGAATCCTATTTATACAACATAAAGTAAAAAAGCAGAACTATTATGAAGTTGCTCCAATCACCATAACTATACAGCCTTGTCTTAAATGATGTAACTTAAAATATTTACACTGTCCCTTTGCCTCATTTTGTCTTCCAGATTCTATATTGGTGATTTTCCTGACCTTGGATAGGAGTTTCAATATTTATAAAGGTCTCTATGGGTGGCAGTACTTTAAATGACATGGTTAGGATTATATGGCATCTTTCAAACCCTGAAAAAGTCACAGTTATTACTTGCAAGACATTCCTTTAAGTCCTGTTCAGGGATTTAATAATCACACATTCCTAACACTCATTTACCACATAATAAGTTGTCTAACTTAATAAAGATTTAAGATTATATTCAAGATTTTAAAAATCAAGAATTCCTCAAAATTTAAGTTAATAAATAAAACTAAGGTAGTGAAGTTAGTTAGTCTCATGGCTGTAAACATGGCTAGCTGGCTGAATTCTAAATCATTTACTAGAAATTATTCAAAAACATCTAATACTTATTTTTCATGATTTTATCTTAGCTAAAACTAAGAGAATATAAGCAATGGAAATTATTAAAAGCTTGGAGAAATTATTCTTCAATAAAGGCCATTAAATTCAAATAATTCATCGTTCATTCTCCCAACAGATGTTCATGGAATGAATTTAAAAACCAGAGAAAATAAGGATAAAGGAAGTTTAAATAAATTTATTCAATGGCAAAAGGGATATAGTGTCAACAAATTTTTAAAGAAACAGCTAACATTTACTGAGCACCTACTCTGCACCAGTGTGTTTCAGTGTTTCAGTATAGAAGTTACCTTATATGATCATTACAGCAATTCTGAAAGCTACGTAGTGTGACCTTCATTTTACCACTGAGAAAATGGGAACTTGGAGAGATTACACAGCTCAAAGTCAAAGAGCTGGTCAAATGGCAGAGCCTATGTTTTCTAAGATGGGATAGTTTCAACTTATCCATGTTCCATGAGCATTTTTATTGAGTCTGTTATGTGCAAGGCAATGCCAGCCACCGTAAAGGATGTGAAAATGCTAGCAACGGTTTTTGTCATCCAGAAGCTACTAAGTTAGCTAAAATGACACTCTTGCTGTAAGTGTTACAAGAAATAAACTAAAACATCAGAGAGAGAGAGAGAGAGAGAGAGAGAGAGACAGAGAAACACACACCCAGAGGGAGGGAGAGAGGCAAGGGCAGAGGAAGGACAAGGAGAGGGGAATGGGAGGATGACACCCAAGGGTTAAATGTCAGGTTACTAATGGATATTAGGTAAACTTCTTCCTGTAGGCTTCATAACAATGAGATGGACTTTGTTAATTCATTTTACAAACAAAGAAACTAAAACTCAGAAGAATCAAATTAGGCCTGAGTAGGCTAAAATACGGACCATCCCAGAAACAAGGAGAGGGACTAAATATGTAGCCCAGGGTCTAACTTTATGCATTAGCAGCGGGGAAAACCACTAACGTGTATGCAGGAGGAAGAATTTTAAATCTTTGAGAGCAGACTGATTTTTCCCTCTAATGATCAGAGAACTCCTAACCTTTCAAATGCAGTAGTCATCTGGTCTCGGCCTCATTTGAAGGTAGAGGACACGAGGACACGAACGGTCAGAGTACTGCCCAAGATACAAAGCAAGGGAGTGGGCGCTGAAACGGTGCCTCAGTGCTCTTGACCTCCAGGCAGGGCAGTCCGCCCTTGCTCATCATACTGTCACCAAGAGCTACTACTGTCACCAGAGCTCCCCTGGACTTCTGGGCCACTCTCTCTTTTGGGTTTATCGGTGCTCCAAGGTCTCTAGCCAGCAAAATAAAACCAGGATGGGGAAAGTATTCAGTAGAAAAGGTTGCCATGAATCAAGATTCCAGACTTTTGAAGCAATTTTGCTTTTATTCTGGCTCTCCAGCCTTCCAGTATCAGTGCTCAAATTTTAGTGATCCAAATTCTGGGGTGGTAAGTGTCAATCTCAACTTTTTCCAAGTAATTTACAGACTTGAACCCACAAATGCCACTGGAGTGTGTAAGAGTGAAATTGAAGTATTCTCACCTGTCTGAGAATTGTCTGCTGAATCACGATGAACCTTGTGAAGCTGAAGTTGTTCAAAAGTTTGGTGAAACAAGAGAAAGAAATTTAAAATATGGTATTAGCTACATTTCCAGCCAAACAATTTCATTAAAAAGCCTGAAGATTTAAGACATCAAGAAGTTACACAGATAATATGAACAGATGAAAGATGTACACCAGGTGATAATACAACGAACGCGCTATTACAATCAGACACATAGAATGGCCGAGCCTGAGAGCAAGGGATTGCCCAAGGGATGTACTTTCTAACCAGGACATCTACCCCTCCCCCCAGCTGTTTCCATTTGGACCACTGCAGAAATGCAGAAAGATAAAAAGCTATAACAAAATTTTTTATAAGGCTAATATGTAACCTACTTATATTTCAGACATGTTAGAAATTTTTCTATAGTATAAAAGTACTCTGAATTTAAACCGAGGGTTTTTAAAAACCTCTCTAAAAAGTTCTTCAAATGCTCAACAATACAGTTGATTTACAAAATGTTTATTCACAATGAGATCTGAACTTATGCAGCTTAACACCTAGTTCCTTCTTACCAAATTTTTTTGTGTCCTAATGATTTTATGCTAACTCAATAAATATCTGTGAAATGATCAAGTCATTAATACTAGGAAATAATAAACATGCTTTGGGATATTGATTTTTTTCTGTTTATAATTAAGACACTGTTACGGGGTACATCTAGCTATAGCACACTTATAATCACGCTGCTAAATCACCTGTTTCTAGTTTACTTGGACAATCAAGTCTTTGTACCTACTCAATGAGTGGGATAAGTTAATTTGAAAAACGAGACAGGGATCCCTGGGTGGCGCAGCAGTTTGGCGCCTGCCTTTGGCCCAGGGCGCGATCCTGGAGACCCGGGATCGTATCCCAGGTCAGGCTCCCGGTGCATGGAGCCTGCTTCTCCCTCTGCCTGTGTCTCTGCCTCTCTCTCTCTCTCTCTCTCTCTCTCTCTCTGTGACTATCATAAATAAATAAATAAATAAGAAAGAAAGAAAGAAAGAAAGAAAGAAAGAAAGAAAGAAAGAAAAAGAAAAACGAGACAACTCTGAAGGAAGAATGCTATGGTTTAGCAGGACCAACTGTAAGTGCCAGAAGTTCCCCATAGATCAGATAACAGGTACAATGTTCTGGCTTGATGAACCATTGAAAAATAACCACATAAAACTGAAGTGTTAAAAAGAAGGGGGGGGGGTTCTATGAATCACTCCACCTAGTCTGGTCCACATAATTACAGAAATAATTACACAGCTAGCCCACGTGAGCTCTCGGTCAAAATGTGACTAAGGGCTGTGATACGTTTATCCCATAACTCCAGGACCTTGTTATTTCTTCTGTGAATAACTGCTTTATGTTTTTCCTTTATACATAAAGACCATTTGCTTAAAGGTACTGAGTGCAGCGTGATTTTTTTATACATACCAAGTGACAAGTGAATACTTTTGTCTTGCAAATTGTTACTCAATAAGCTTTAGCTCAAAGGCAAGTATGATCTTTACATACTCAGCTTGTTTCTCTGAATCACAGTCCCTCTCTGCTTCAGGAACACGGTCCTACGACTTTCCTGATTACCCAAAACAGCCCATCTCCTCTTTTGTTGACCATCACAGGTGAGCCGAACGACCTGCGCAGCTCCTACGAGGTCGGCTCAGGTTTTGTGTTCTGTCCAGATGGAGCCGCTGAAGGCAAGGCCCGTGGATGCAGGCCCAGCCCTGCCTTTGGGGCCCGGGCACCCTGGTCCGGGGAAGGAGAGGAGGGCAGGGGGGAGACGAGGCCCCCGGGGCGGGGGGAGGTCTGCTGAGGGAACTTTCCATCTGCCGAGATTTCTCCCCCAGGACACAGATTTTGGCGCTTCTGGAGCTGGACACACTACCCGGCGCACGACCACTGCCCCGAGGTGGCTCATCGGCCTCTGACCGACGCTCCAAGGGACAGGAACAAAGCCTGGGAGCACTCCCCGATGTCACTTGCTTTCAAGCCGAGGCTCTGCCCGCACCTGCCGCCGGGCCCCGCGCCAGGCCCCCTTCCCCATCCTCTGCCCAGCATTCCTCGGGGCCTGGGCCCAGGGCTCTGCCCCCCTCTTCCGACCACCGCCCCTCCCGGCCCCTTTTACACCTGAACATTCGCTCACAGGAACCAATTCTTTAGGCATTCCAACTTTGGTCCCGGAGCCTGAACCCCCAGGCATAACTTGGCTGGAGTGCTTCCCCTGGGACTGAGTTCCCACATTTCCCACCTGCGCTGACGGGATCAATGGGGGGAGGTGCTCCCTAGCTGCTGTTTTCAGGGAGGCAGGCAGGTAGGAACCTGGGCCTGAGGCTGTCCTGTGACCACGACCACAGCAGCAGTCCCCCACCTGTCTGGCACCTGCTGGCACCCCTACAGCTACAGTCGGTCTAGGCAGGACGGTGCCCCTGAGCCTCTGACAGGGAGCTGAGGTGTCCGTGCCCGAGCCCCCCACCGGGTACCCACAGCGTCCAATTCCCAACCATGGTCATCTGGCTCTAAAGCCCCTTCCCCTCTGTCATGCCGCTCCCTACAGGGGGACCTGGAAAGGAAGCTCTGGGCCCAGGCCTGTTTAACTGGGGTCTCAGGACACCATTCTCTGTGTGCGAGCAGGCCAGCTGTTCAAAATACCGTCTCCTCTGAAATTATGGAGAAGGCCTGAATCTCTGCTCTCACCAGTTTCTGTGACATGTAAGCCAAAGCAAAGCATAATTCAACGTCCCCGTATCAAGCACTGTCTGTGGACTGTTTTTGTCTGGTTTTCCTCTTGTGAAAGCAAGCCTAAAGTGTAAAATGTGTCCACAGAAGTAATGACTGGGAATTCTGCTATGTGTGTCCCCAGGAAACCCAAAGCCTTAGTGCTAAGTTACTACAGCATGAATACTGCTGGCCTTGGCCCACACGGCTCTTGCCAGAGCTCAAAGCTGGGATTTCTTAGCAAGTCCTTGGAAGCTTACACCTTGTTTTTTGGGGAAGAACGCATAATTTTAAACCTTTATTTAAAATGTTATAGGTTCCCACAAATGTGATGCTGTCCTTGTGCTAAATGCTTTGTTTACAAAAATTTGTGCTTGGCTCTAAAAGGCACTACAAATTCTAGATTTTGTGTGTATGTGTGTGGGAGAGAGATTTCAGGGTCATCTTATTGTTTTCCTCATCAGGAATAACCATTTAAAATTTTTATTTTCTCCACACACCCACCACAGTATCTAAAACTAAGAGCTTTTGTCAAGGCTGTGGAACAACTGGAACTCTCATACAGTGCTGGAGAGAACAGAAGCTTGTATAATCTCTCTGAAAACAGGGGTGGCAGTTTCTTATAAAATTAAACACATACCTAACCCTAGGACCCTCCTCAGCCTGTAGTTCAGCTCCCAAGTGTTTACCCAAAACAAACAAAAGCATATATTGTTCATAAAAAGACTATTCAAAGGAGCCTAAAACTGGA